>NW_022988043.1:23409125-23901625 GCF_902827165.1 Trematomus bernacchii
ACGAACACGTATCAACATAAGTCAGATAATATAAACGAGGTCAATCATGGAAGAAGGCTGACATTTAATGCCTGATATATAAGTAATAATAATATATAATATATAGCTGATATTTAATAACTGATGTATAAGGCTCGATATTTCTGAAAATAAGAACACCGTTAACGGCATTCTATTTCAGAAAAAGGGGGGATAGGAAATGTATCAATTTAAAATACTAGCTTTGGTTATTTTTGTTTTGTTTTGTTTGTTGCTTTTAAGAGAAATTGATACATTTAAAATAATCTAGTTTTGGTTATTTTTTGTTTTGTTAGTTTGTTCCTTTTTTTTTTTTTTTGTTCTATTTTTTTTTTTTTTTATCTTTTTTATTTTATTTTTTGTTTATTGTTTTCTGCATAGTCTCTTGTCCACACTCCAGTCTAGTTGGTGCCGCCAATAAACACTAAAGAAGTAGAAGAGATGAGTTCAAAACCATATTTCCAGCAACTTAAGGGCTTGGTATGAGACTTCTCCACACAGGTTGCTGACGCCAAAGGGGGACCCGAGAAACACAGGCCAACACAGCAGATTACGTCTGGTTGAAGGCCATCAGGCCTAAGTGGCTGAACCCCAGGTTTTCCGGCCCCTACAGAGTGACCCAAAGGACCTCCCATGCCGTCCGCCTAGATGGAAAGGGAGACAACTGGTACCACTGGAGCCAGTGTGCGGTCGGGAAAAACACCTGCGAGGACCCTAGACGACATCAGGACAGATTTGGCCCTTGTCGCGAGGACCCTAGACGACATCAGGACAGATCTGGCTCTCGTCAAGGCAGTCGACCCGGAAGCCGCCATCAGCGGGCCGGAGGAGGAGGATCGGGAGGACATCTCTCCAGCAGTCGACCCGGAAGCCGCCATCAGCGGGCCGGAGGAGGAGGATCGGGACATCTCTCCAGCATCGACCCGGAAGCCGCCATCAGCGGGCCGGGGGAGGACAATCCGGGCACATCTCTCTAGCAGGCAGCCCAGAAGCCGCCGTCAGCGGGCTGGGGGGACAAAGACACGGCAAACCAAGACGGCACAGGGAACTCCATTTCCCGCTGAAACAGGTTGATATAGCCGGTGTGGAACTTTGTCTGAACAATCCATTTTTTGGAGGAACTTTCAACTTTATTTTTATATCCCATAATTTAAGGGATTTGTATTTTTTATTCTACAGAACTATGTGTTACCAAAAGAGGGAAAAGTTTAATAATGTCTTTTCTAATTTCTGTGGCTACTTTTATTGCCATTTTAGTGACATGTGGTTGTTGTTGTGTGCCTTGTATCCGCTCATTGTGTGTTAGACTCATCAGTTCCACCATTGAGGGAAAAGTTGCCCTTTCCCCTTCGTACCAGATGCCCTTGTTGGCCTATGCGTCGGAGGGGGAAGAGTACGATGAGTCAGCTGACAAGGACGAACTTTTTTAGACATATTTTATTCTCCCTCCACTGTCATAAAAAGTTGTTGTTGTGGACTGTTCCTAAAGGTTTAAAGTGCTCTAAATCCCAGCTTCTGATGGATTTATATAAATGTTGGGACACAGTAGAAAAGAATGACAGTGGTAATGTTTCAAATGCTATATGTTGATCTCGTGAGGTGAGATCAAAAGAGGGATTGAAGTAAAAAGATATGATTCTACACTGTATTGAAGTAAACATGTATTATTTTGAATTGTATTTTAGTGAACATGTATTGTTTGAACTGTTTTAAGTAATCACAACTGTTTTAGGTAATCACAACGGTTTTGGGTAATCACATATATAGAAATTATATTCTCACTTTCAACTCACTGACCCAGAGATCCTGTTTCACACACACACCGCTCCTTTTCACCCCCACACACACATGTTCTTTTTAAGGTCGTTATGGACATCATTATATATGGGCACAAAGTTTTAATTGTATGAGAAAGAATAATTTATGTGAAAAACTCCCATGGGAAAGTAAGGGAGTGAATACCGGTGCAGAGATAAGATGGACTTTGACCTTGTGAAACTTTAGAATCTCACGTTCTGGTCAGAACTCTGATTCGCTGTATTGAACCCGACCAGGAGTGAATCCAACCAGTAAAAACACTTGGGGGATGTGAGCAGCTCATACAGCTCCTCCTCACGGACTCTCTCATTCGCTTTGGAGTAAAAGGGGAAGGGAAAAGTCAACACATCTCCGCCCCAAAATATGATTATGAATACTGTTGTTTTTTAGTGTAAAATGCTTCTGGTTTGTTGAAAGCTGGTGCTAGAAGACGGTAAACCGCATCACAAACCTGGAGTCCATACTTCTCGTTTTCTGAAAGCTGGTCTGTCTACCTGTAAAACCGCATCACAAGCCTGAAGTCCGGAGTACTCTGTACAACTTGTATATGTGTTTGGTTTCCTACCAGTAAACTCAGATAATTGTTATAACTTTTGATTCCGGTGTTTTCAATTCCTTTCTTAATTTAGTAGAGATCAGCCTCATTCAACGAACGGCGCGGAGAGGGGGCTATCAGCCACCAGATAGGTGTTCTGCTCCAACACAGTTCAGAGAGAATCAAAGGAAGGCAGGCAGGCAGCTTTGCATGACATTCTTCAGGACGTGTTTCATTGTGGTGATAGTGAGGGTAGTCAATCGTTTTGTTGACAGTAGTGACGGCCATCTTGGTGACGTGTGTTGTTCTGTGAGACCAGAGATGTAGTTCATTGAGCGTTTCACACAAACAAATGTGTTACTTCACAGTTTTACGACACATTTTTTTTTTTTTTACCTGCAAAATTATCTTTTAAATTGACAAACATCATATGTGTAATTCGTGGCACAATTCAAACGGGATCGAAAGATAATCTTTCTCTCTCCATTGACTTCAATACATCATTTTTCCGAAATAAGGTCCCATGGAGGTCCACCGGAAGGGGAGGGACTTCGCCACTCTATATTCAATGAGTGATACAAATATTTTTTACCATACGTTCTGAATACAACTGATACTGTTGGACTCGGTACTAGTTGACTGCTACCAGAAATAAAAGGAAGTACTTTACTGTGTACTTTGAGTAATCCTCTGTCAGAGTCCCCTCCATAGTACATAATGCATGTTTTTTGCTATCTTTGATCAATGATAAAAATAAAATGTTACCATTAGTTCTTAATGAAATTGATACGGTTTGACTTTGTATTAGTAAGCCTACTACTAACAATACATTGAAGTACTTTTACTGTGTATTTTTTGAGAAATACTCTGTCAAAGTCACCTGCTGAGAACAAAATCAAGCCACTTGTGCTAAGTGCCATTAGTTCTTCGTGAGATTGACACTGTTGGACTCAGTACTAGTACCACAAGTACTATGAAGTACTTTTACTTTGTACTTTTTGAGTAATCCTCTGTCAATGTCCCCTCCTGAGTACAATAATGCATGTTTCTCTGCTATTTTGAATAAGCGTTAAAACACCTTTCTTATGAGACTGATATTGTTGGACAGAGTACTTTAAGAGGATGGTTGACATGATATCAGCAATACTTCCAGTCAGTACTCCAGCAGCAGCATTTTTACCCCTTGGAAAGTCTTTAGAGTCTGGCCTGGATAGCTGGTCACAAATATCCTTCAGCAAAGTGACACACCCTTGTGACTCTTGTTGGCCTCTTATGGGGCTGCTGTCTTTTAAATATGATTATTTCTCTGCTCCTAGTTCATTCCTCTCAGATTCTTCCATCAGTCCCAGTCATTGCATGTCTGTCAATAGAGCTTGGAAAAATGTGTCCTTCAACAAAATGTTTTTGTGAAGGTCAGAGCTAAATTATAGATTGTTTGATTGTGTAATTACAAGGTGAGAGAAAATAAATCCACATCCTCCTATTAAACTTATTTTATTTACTTTTCCATGTTGTACATATTGTATTACATGTTGAACCACATGCTGGATATCTTCCCCAGCCTCAAGGAAATACAATAAAATTAATGGATTCATAATTTAAAATGTTTATAAAAATGTATAAATTAATAATATTGTGTGCAAACATTTCAAATTGAAATATAAAATGAAAAATAAGTTTACTTTTCAAATGATTTCTCACAAAAACCTTTCTAAATTATAGTAAATTACTAAAAAAGGTTTCGTCAATATACGTTTTTCTGCCTAAAATAGTTAAAATTGAACGTAAACTATATCAAACACCACATCCATGGCAATTATCCCATTTTTGTTAAGTTAATAACAATATTGATATTATATATATATATATATATATATATATATATATATTTATATATAATATATATAGCATATAATTGATGCAGTCTTTCTGAACATTTTTAAAATACTGCAAATGAAGAATATTTGTAATGTTTTACACAGATAGTTCCTTAACTTGAATTTGAAAACACGTGGCAACTTTATTAATACAGCAGTTGAAAATATTTGTGGAAGGATAAATTCTTCATGGGCTTCAATGGCTCTCTAGATAAAGGGTGTTTTATGGTTGCTTGTATTATCCTCAGATAGTGGTTTGTTTAAATAACTAGTGACATTTTAATAAATATTGAAAAAAATGGCTCCAAAAAAGGCATATATATATATATATATATATATATATATATATATGCCTTTTTTGGAGCCATTTTTTTCAAAAAAAATTCAAATGGAATGCTTGAAGAAATACAGACAGGTTAAGCCGGCCAGGTTATATATATATATATATATATATATATAACCTGGCCGGCTTAACCCGTCTGTATTTCTTCAAGCACCACAAGACTCATAGTTTATAAAGTACAATTCTGGGCCATTGATTGTGTTATTTCTCCAAACACATACAGTAAACATGCCTGTTATGAAGCCTTAAAATGGTGCAGGAAAAGGACTTTACATTGGGTTATACTTAAAGACAGGACTATTCAGTTAAGAGAAGAGAAAAAAGGAAAAAAAAATGTTATAATGGGTGATGTAACATTAATGACAGACATAATATGAGGTCCTTGGCACTCAGACTTTAGAGGGGTCATTTTGTGATCATGGGGCATCACCCTTACAGCATCAGGACAATATCATATGGAGTCAGATACTGGAAGTGTGCTGGAGGCGTTAACTGGGACTGATGGAAGGATGAGGCTGATGAGACTGAAGAATCTGCGAGGAACGAACTAGCGGCAGAGGAATAATTATATATTAAAAGACAGCAGCATCATAAGAGGGCAACCATGTGACAGAGTGTGTTACTTTGCTGAAGGATATTTGTGACCAGCTATCCATTCCAGGCCAGACTCTAAAGACTTTCCAAGGTGTGAAAATGCTGCTGCCGGAGTACTGACTGGAAGTATTGCTGATATCATGTCTACCATCCTCTTAAAATACTCTGTCCAACAATATCAGTCTCAGGAAGAAATGTTTTTTAACGCTTATTAAAAGAAAAACATGCATTCTTGTACTCAGGAGGGGACATTGACAGAGGATTACTGGAAAAGTACACAATAAGTACTTCATAGTACTTGTGGGGTAGTTTCAGTAGTACTGAGTCCAACAGGATCAATCTCACGAAGAACTAATGGCAACAAAAAAGAATTCCCTCATCAAACTTAGCAGAAGTGGCTTGATTTTGTTCTCAGCAGGTGACTTTGACAGAGTATTTCTAAAAAAATACACAGTAAAAGTACTTCAATGTATTGTTAGTAGTAGGCTTACTAATACAAAGTCAAACCGTATCAATTTCATTAAGAACTAATGGTAACATTTTATTTTTATCATTCATCAAAGATAGCAAAAAACATGCATTATGTACTATGGAGGGGACTCTGACAGAGGATTACTCAAAGTACACAGTAAAGTACTTCCTTTTATTTCTGGTAGCAGTCAACTAGTACCGAGTCCAACAGTATCAGTTGTATTCAGAACGTATGTGTTTGATGTTCTTATAAACGAGTCATGTTTATCATAGAACTTGGTTTAATAACCTTAATAGTGACGGAGCAACATTATATCCACATGGCTGTTATCATCACAATACACGAACCCCGCCTGTAGATCCCTACCACCGGTACGGTGTCTGCAGAAGGACAACAGAGACCAAATGCGAATACTCTACATCCCCTTTCTTTAGCTCTTCCTACAGTAATGAACAAAACTGTTATACTGAACACATATGACAGAACATACAAAATGCTGCGAATGTACACATTATCAAACTATGTGTGCATTTAGTAACTGATGAACACTACACAATCTCAAAGAATGAGTGTAGCAATTAACTCAGTAGTTACTACAGTAACAAAGTAGATTACTAAAATAGAGTACATTTGCACTGTGAAACAAAACTTTAAGTCTCAATATGGCATTACTGTGTGAACTAACAGTTTAGAGTCATTGTTCTCAGAGTGGTATGCTTGTGCATACATGACAAAGCTTCAGTATCTGTATTTGGGATTAGGCTTGATAGCACGGCCTGAGCGTGTCCTGTAGACACTCTCGGGAGTGTCTGACAGCAGTTTAGCTGTGGGAACATCAGCCCTCATGTGTTCACTGTTCAGTGATTCCTGTGTGTGTGTGTCACAATCTGTAAACTCAAGTCCTGTGTCTTGATGATCGGTGTCACTTGTAGAGGTGCGTGACGGGACCGGCTCATCTACAGGCAGAATGTGCCTACGATTCCTTCTGTACAGCTTCCCCTCTGAGTGGACGACGTACGACCGGGGTTCCTTGCAGATCTCTTGAATCATTCCAGTCTTGTTGTAACCTTGTGGGGTCTGCATCCTAACAACCTGTCCTTCCATCAAAGGTTGTAGTGGTCGGCTTGACTTATCATAGCACTGTTTTTGATACAACCTCTTGTTTAGAAGCTGGGCTTTTACCTCTTGTGGGTGACGCATATCTGGCTCAAGCAGCTTCACCGAGACTGGGAGTGTTGTACGTGTTTGTCTCGACATCAGTCTCTGTGCAGGAGATCCTAATTTTGTGTCACGTGGTACATTCCTGATGTTTAATAGGTTAAGAAAAACATCAGTTCCATCTCTATGAGATTTCTCCATGAGCTGCTTCGCACTGCGCACAGCCCGTTCAGCTAGCCCGTTGGACTGGGGATACTCAGGGCTGCTGGTAATATGAGTGAAGTCCCACTGTGAGGCAAAGTCTTTAAAGCGCTGGCTAGTAAACTGCCTTCCATTGTCTGACATGAGTGTGTGAGGTGTTCCATGAACTGAGAAATGTCTTTTCAGCTTTGCAATGACTGTTGCTGCAGTGATATCACGAAGCATGTCTATCTCATACCAGCCTGAGTATGAGTCCACTAGCACTAAGTATTGCTGATTGTGCCACTCAAAGATGTCAGTTGCTACAGTTGACCACGGCAGGTCTGGAACTGGATGCAGATGGAGTGGTTCTTTCTGCTGGTGTGGTTTTGTGCTGTTACATACAGAGCATGACTGTATTTCTGTGTGAATGTTGTCTGTCATATTTGGCCAGAAAACAATGCCACGTGCTTTCCGCTTTGTAGCTTCTTCACCAGGATGTCCTCTGTGCATGATGCTGATGTATTCTTTCTGTAGTGACAGAGGAATAACTGCTTTGTGACCCTTCATTATGACTCCATTTTCAACAATCAGTTCGTCTCTGAAAGGAAAATACCGTCTAATGGCATGTGGAAGATTATGCTGTTTAGCGGGCCACCCGTGTCTGACAGTGGTGCTGAGTGTTTGCAGAGTCATGTCTTCAGCGGTGTGCCTCTCTAACTCTTCTAAGCGAGAAGAAGATATGTAGTTAACAGTCATTACGTCAAAGTTGTCCTCTTCTTCAGCTTGCTGAACTGTGGAGCTGCGGGGAGCTCGCGACAAAGTGTCAGCCAGGAACATTTGCTTTCCACATTTGTACACAAGAGTGATGTCGTACTTTTGTAGTCGTAGCATCATTCTTTGTAGTCTTGCAGGTGCTGTGTGTATGGGCTTTTTTAGTATGGTGACGAGGGGCTGGTGGTCTGTTTCAATAGTGACTGGTTTACCATAGATATAGTCATTGAATTTTGAACATGCAAAGACCACTGCCAACAGCTCTTTTTCGATTTGAGCATATCTGGTTTCCGTTTCAGTTAGCGTACGCGAAGCATACGCTACGGGTTTTCCTTCCTGCAAACACGCTGCACCGAGTCCGTACTGTGAAGCATCACAGGTAAGTGTCACTGGCTTGTCAACATCATAGTATAGCAACACCGGTGGGCAAGACATGCGTTTCTTTAAATCTTCAAAAGCTTTCTGCTGCTGTTCATGCCATGTCCATTCTGTGTCTTTATGTGTGAGCTGCCGTAGTGGAGCTGACAGCTGGCTGAAGTTTGGTATGAACTTTCCAAGGTAGTTGACCATCCCCAGAAATCTTTGTAAGGCTGGGACGTCTGCTGGCACTGGCATCTCACTAATAGCACTTGTTTTGGAAGGATCTGCTTTGAGTCCTTCACTGGTGAAAACATGGCCGACATAGCCGACTTGGCTTAGCCTGAACTTGCACTTGAGGGGGTTAAGCCTTAAATTAACCTCCCTGACCCTGTTAAGCACTTTTCTCAGGTTGGCGTCGTGCTCTGCAACATCTTTACCTGCAATAATGATATCATCAACGATGATTTCACAGGGGTATCCAGCGAAGATCTGTTCCATGGAGCGCTGGAACACCTCGCTGGCAGAATTGATTCCAAATGGCATTCTTAGAAATCTGTAACGACCAAAAGAGGAGCTGAAAGTGGTTAACATGGAAGACTTATGGTCGAGTGGAACCTGCCAAAAGGATCTCTTTGCATCCAATACAGAAAACATAGTTGCTTTTGACATGTGTGTAGCGACTTCTTCCACAGTACGCATAGGATGGTGTGGTCTTTTCAGAGCAGTGTTCAAGTCTCTTGGATTAATGCATATCCTGATTTCTTGTTTGTCCTTTTTGTTAGTGGCTACCATAGAGGACACCCAATCAGTGGGCTCTGAGACAGGAATAATGACGCCCAGTTCCTGCATCTTGTCGAGTTCAGCTTTGACTCTGTCTTTCATAGCCACAGGTATGCGATGTGCAGGACGAACGACTGGTTTTATATCCGGGTCGAGAGTCATGGAGTACGTCACAGGTAGCTTTCCAAGCTCATCAGAGAAGAGATCGCTGTATTCTGTTTGGATCTCAACTGAAAAATCATCGTCAGTGGGGCTTAATTGATGAACTGCTTCACTGAATGAAACTAGTCCCATCTGTCTGCACGCTCGTAGCCCAAGCAGTGGCAGGACATCCTCTTCTACAATGTAGAATGGTAGTGTGTGGACTTTTCCCACTAGGTGGCACTGCAGTCTGACTACGCCCACAGTTTTGATTTTGCTTCCACCATATGCAACAAGATTAGTGGATTTAAAACACGTCTGTATTTGTTCATCTCCTTTTATCACATTGAGTGACATTTTTGACAGAACATTGCACTTCGCACCAGTGTCTACTTTCATCTCAACTATATTGTCATTGATGTGCACAGTGACAAAAGCCTCATCATTTTTTTCTATCTGTGCATCAGTTGCATCAACACTTACTTGCAGTGTTACGCCGTCAACATAGAATGTTTCATCTGTAGTTGTATCAGCTTGATCAGGTTCTAGTTGATGAACTATCCTCCTGGGCCCTTGCTTGTTATATGTTTGTTGTATGGACTTGCAACACTTTTTGAAATGATTCCACTTTTTGCAGGTATGACACTGTTGACCATTAGCTGGACAGTTGTCCCTCTTTGCTGCATGACTACCTCCACAGTTGTAGCAGTTGGAAATACAGCTAAATCCATGTGTATCTGCCTGAGGTTTCCTTTTGTTGTCGTATTTTCGTGTTCCTCTCTGGTAAGTCTGAACTGAATCCACGTTTGTGGCAGAGTGCTGTGGCATAGCTAGCGTTTTATTGTGCTCTTCAGTCATCTCATGGATCTGACATATGTTAACAGCTTTGATTAGTGTTAAATCACAGTCTCTCAGGAGCACTTTCCTTAAGTTGTCATTACTGATACCACAGACCAGTCTATCTCTGATTAGTTCTTCATAGAGATTCCCAAATTTGCAGCTCTTTGCCTTGATCCTTAAAGCACTGACATACGATTCAATTGGCTCACTAACATTTTGATTCCTTGTATTGAACTTGTGTCTTTCCATAGTGACATTTGTTTGAGGGTTGCACATCTCCCTATATTTTCTTTTCAGACACTCCGGGTCTTCTTTAGACTCAGCATGAGTGATGATGGGCGCATCCACACCAGGACCCCTCACTTCAGCCGCATAGACGAAAGACCTCTCGCGCTCGATGGCCTCTGGTCCCGCTATATTGAGGAGAATGTATGCTCGTGTGCGTGCTGGCTTGTCATAGTGTGCCGCCGCGATGAAAATGTCATATTCCTGTTAGAATACTCGCCAGTTCTCTGCGATGTTACCGTCAAAGAGGAGTGGGTCGGGTCTCCGGAATCCATCCGCCATGTTAGCTTAGCTGCATGCGTCGTGGAGCAGGCTTAGTTGTCCTCGAAAACGTCACCTAGACGTGAAAAATCAGCCGAAAAAAAAACTCCGGAGACTTGACTTCTGACACCATGTTTGATGTTCTTATAAACGAGTCATGTTTATCATAGAACTTGGTTTAATAACCTTAATAGTGACGGAGCAACATTATATCCACATAGCTGTTATCATCACAATACACGAACCCCGCCTGTAGATCCCTACCACCGGTACGGTGTCTGCAGAAGGACAACAGAGACCAAATGCGAATACTCTACAGTATGGTAAAAAATATTTGCATCACTCATTGAATATAGCAGGAAAGAAAATGAAGAGCAGCTGATTGACCGAGTGCAGAATCGCTGTATAGTTTAAATCTCCTTAGTTACAATGTTGTCCATTTTAGACAAAGGCTTATTATATTTACAGCCCTAAGAACATTCATTTTCTGGGCTCAATATGTGTCTTGGCTGTTTTCGTTGTGATCGCTAAATTCAGATCGCTGGATCGCTAGAAACACCGCTGTCATCAGGCTGGCAAGGGCTGTTCCATGCTCTGCTCAACCTCCCGCCTTCCCAATGGACTCAGTAGTGCCCCCTGCTGCCGTGGAGCATGTGTGAGTGAGCATGTGTATGAGCACAACCACGGCGGAATATTACTGCCAAATTACTGCTAAAATGTGTGTACTTGTAAAACCTATGCTGAATTTGTCTCTGAAACATGATTTATTAGAAAAATGGTATGTGTTTATTTGATAGATACGTTTTTTCTTTGCAAAACTAAATGCATTAGTTTGTAGATGGTGTTTTGTATTTGCAAACCACATTGTGTTTGTTAGTGAATCATGTGGCATTTGTAAAACCTGTTTAGTTTGTTTGTGGAGTTATGGCAGGAAATTAGCTCCATAGCCAAATTACACTTAAGACATACAACTGCAACGAAAGTAACAAACACAATGCAATATCATTTTCAATGTCAAAGAACACAAATGGGGTTCCCAGGTGTTGTTTTGTGTGGTAGAGGGTCGCTGTCATTGATGCGTTTTGCACCCTGGGCCGTTGTTTTGATATTCCGCTGAAGTATACGCTGTGACGTAATAACTATTTTTTTTTCTTTTTTTCGAGGGAATTGGTGGGGGTCAGAGGGCCTAGGTATAAAGCTCACGGCTCGCCACTGCTCATAGGAATGAATGAGGCCCCGCCTCCCACACTGTTTCCAGTTCTTATTATACATCCATGGCCGCGGGAGGTCAGAGAAAGTCGGCCCAAGCAATCACTCTGATTGGCTGTTCACACTACCGCTGCCTGCTGGTAAGGACAGTTATTGCCACTCGTCGACCGAAGTATTTGCGGTGTGTTCGTAGGCGGGCGGCGTAGCGGGCGGCGTAGCCGACGCAGGCGACGTAGCTGACGTAAAAGTCGGGACGCCTTCGGTACGCGTTCTTTGGTCTCAGGTGGGTGTGTAGCGGCCTTTATGGGGTAGGTCATTTTGAAGAAACCAGCTCGAGTGCACTAGAATTTGAAAATACACAGCCGGAAAAAATCTGCCACTTCCTTACAGAGCCCCTCCTCCAACACACACGAACGCGCACATGACCAATGAGGGCACGAGATAAGTTTATGCACAGATGGAAGGCTGACAGGCAGGTAGGCCATCCAGTTATTTTAGTCGGGCCGGCTAAAATGATTGGTCGTGCTTTTTACAGGATTTTTTGTCAAAGCACTTAAGATATTCATTGCTATCGGGATGTTAAGAGCATTCCATGGAATATAACAAAAAGTGTATCTCGAGCCGGTTTCTCAAACTTACCTACCCCACCTTTAATGTGCAATGAAAAAATTAAAATCTTCCGAGGCTCCTCCAATAGGGCAAAATAGCATTTCTAAGAGATACACAAAACAATTAAATAAATAATATATATTAAAAACAAAATGCAAAGTTAAACAATAAAAAAGCAGAGTTAATTATTAACTAAATGAATCCTATCTTAATGTATATGTTTATTTTGATCCAACTGACACATTTTGCATTTACTGCTTATGGAATTTGTCATTTGGGGTAGTTTTGCTTTTATGTGATCAGGTATTCAGAAATCTCCCTCGTAGATTTTTGCAGCCCCTTCAATTTTCTTAAGAACTACTATATATAGTGTAGTGCATCAGATGTAGTTAAGTTTCCAGTAATGGCATTATAGATGTTAACATTTTCTAGTTATTCCAGGGCTTTTTGGATTTATCATCCATGTTGTTATATTTTACACAGGCTCCGCCCTCTACTGGACTCTATGGGTACTACCTCTTAACCATACTATGCAAGCATTCATCAACTGAGATATCTATAAACGTAGCCGGCCCCCGGGGCTGGCCTACCTGAATGCGCGCGCAAGCTCACCGTATAAAAAAGGCAGCCTCGTATGGAGTCAGATTTGGGTCAATATTCTAGCGCGCAAAAAAGCTACTCACGAGCGGAAAATGTGCTTTTACACGCGCATTAAATGACCCTCGCGCGCAGATTAAACCCCCGCGAGCGGCTATGCGCTCGCTCGCGAGAATGACAGGCCTCTTGCTCGCTCGCGGGAGTGTCACCCCTAGATTCCACCGGGTCCGTCTGCGCCGTGTTACGGCTGCGCCACAGTTTTGGTCCGGCCTCCTCCGGCGTCATACCCTACCAGGCGCGTTTCAGAAGCATTTCAGAAGTGGAGCGTCTTGCCTGCCGCAGTTTTTGTTGATTTGGGCATATTTCCTGGACAGGCTACTTTGTACAGACAAAGTTAATAATAACTGTAATATTCCAGTTATAAACGACATGAATCAAAGATGTGTTGCTGTATTTTAGTGGTAAAAAAATGCATTCATCATCATAATTATTCTATATATATAATTTACACAGTCCCTGTAAACCGGAGGAGAACGCTGGCATTTCTCCTCCTACTTGAAAGACTACGGAGGGATAGCGTCTGCAAAATTTGTGTGTGTGTGTATATATATATATATATATATGCTATATATGCTCTGAACGTTCCACTTCCTGCCTGCCCGACATTACGTTACGGCTGCATCACGTAAAAAATAGGATTCATCCTAATTTTAGAGGAGCCCTACGCCGAGACGCTTCTGGGATGCTTCTGGGACGCTTCTTCGGAGGAGGCTGGACCAAAACCGTGGCGCAGCCGTAACGCGGCGCAGACGGACCCGGTGGAATCTAGGGCCGTTTCTCAATCGCGAGTAAAGCTGCTGCAGAGCCACTATTTCAAGCATACTACGTCACCGAGTGCCGCCGAAGTACTGTTCCAATCTCCAGCATACTTGGAAATCTACCGAGCCCGGCGTACTCCGTTTGGAGAAATATCGAGGCTGCACATGAGTAGACTCCGCGGTCTTAAAATCCCCACAATGCTTTTCGCACGGACCAATTTCCCCAAATCTGTGGCGGAAGATGTAAGGCAGGGCCTCTCATATGACGCACACCTGCACACTTGCTAGCCTGTTCCACTCTTTGTTTTCCAAATGTCAGGAAGTATTCTTGCCTCGCTTCTGAAGCAAGATGCTCGGCAGACATGTGCTACCAAGCAAGCGTACTCGCGATTGAGAAACACCCTAGGGGTCACTCGCTCGCTGAGTCTGTCTGCGCGCGCGTGAAAAGTTTCTGATACTTTGGGGCGGAGCCACTGGACTTTGATTGACAGCTGCCAGGAAGCCCGGAGTTGCCAGGTTTGATAAATGCCTGAACTACCCAGAGCCGAGGAGTGACAGCAGCAAGATCATATATTCCGGCTCGGAATGCAGATGGCGGCGGCCAATAATCTCGTTGTGTTGGGTGTCTCGCTGATCACCCCTCAGCCGGACACCCCCGCCCCCCCGCCTCAGGACGGGAGCGATTATTCGGACCGCTGCATTGGTCAGATGAACAATCTGATCCACGGTGTAGCCGCCGCAGCTGGACGTGTGATGTCCCTGGCCACAGTGGCGTCACGTCACGTCACGTGTGGTTGGGACTCACCGCACTGTCCAGGAAGGATGAGATGATCTCCTTGGGGCCCCCGTATCCACGGAGGGGCTCTTTGGATCGATCACCTCGGTCGCACAACGCTTCAGTCGTCTGGAGGAAGAGAGGGTGCAGCTCAGCCGCATGCTGCTGCTGGCTCTTCCTCGGGCTCCTCCTCAGCGGTGGGAGTGCTGCGCTACGGTGAGAAGGAGAGAGAGGCGCTGGTACAGAGCTCCCACGGCTCCCGTTGCTCCCTCTACCTCCTCGGCTCGTCCCGCGGAACCGGCTCAATACCGGTATTCGCGGGGACGGGCTGCCCGACCCCGGCAGGCTCCACCTCAGCAGAGGGCTTCTGGGTGGGGTGCGCCGTCCTCCCGGAGCTGACTGGCGGTGGGAGGAAGCGTCCCGGCGGAGAGAGTGGCTTTCTCCACCCAGGACGCAAGGGCGAATCCCGCCTCCTCCCTCTTCGATGCAAAGATTATGAAACATTCAAATGTTAATAAAAATGATTGCATGTATCCCAGTCTAAGTGTCATTTGTCTCCACAATTCCACACTTCCACATAATGTTAACCGTACAGATTCCCCACTCGCTGCCCCAGTTGTAACTCCAGTAAAGGAAGCAGCTAGTGGGCATGCGCAGGTGAGAGTGATGAACCGCAAGAAATGCTATCAAAGCGCTATGCGGGTACAGGGGCATTATGGCCGGCGTGTTATTGTTAGGAGACACACCGCGCCTAGCGTAAAGACTCCAATTAATGCAAGTTACCGTCTGGGTAAGGGCTGCATTATGGCAGAGCGCGCGCTCCCACAAGAGCGTGCTGCGGTGCGTTCAGGGACCTCAGTAGAAAATCGGCCCTTTCTGTGTCGACCCCCCATGGTCCGAACTTCCTTTCATGGAGAGTTTGGCGGCAGAGTGGGTCACCAGGGAGTACCACAGCTTCCTAGCTGTGGCTCCACAGCTGATTGCTTGTCCCCTATCACAGTGTTATGGGGAATGGAAGCTCAGCTGTGTATTAACAAAGTGGATGGACAGGACGCTGAAACGGGGTTATTCACTCCAGTTTTGCAGCGTCCCTCCTCCATTCAATGGCATAAGAGAGGCAAATCAATCATCCCAGGAGGAGATAGGTTTCCTCTCGGCAGAGATTCAGTCCCTGGTTCAAACACAGGCGGTGTCTGTTGTGCACCCTCAGCACAGAGAAAAGGGTCTTTATTCCATGTACTTCCTGGTTCCCAAGAAGACAGTAGAATTCAGACCCATTCTAGATCTCCGCAGCCTGAATCAGCACATTGCCTGCAAAAAAATCCATATGTTAACTATAAAACAGTTATTGGACCTAGTGCAGCCGGGCGATTGGTTCACAACCATCGACCTGAAGGACGCTTACTTTCATGTCGAAATTGCTCCAGAGCACAGAAAGTATTTGCGTTTTACCTTCCAGGGGATAGCCTACGAGTACAACAGACTACCATTCGGCTACTCCCTATCCCCACGCACGTTCAGCAAATGTGTGGCCACAGCGCTTCAGCCGCTTCGCGACGATGGCATGAGGGTTTTCTTTTATCTGGACGACCTCATAGTCATGGCCAGGTCCAGGGAATGGGCAATGTTTCACACAGCCCAATTGATCCTACACCTAACCAAGTTGGGTTTTGCGGTCAATTGGAAGAAGAGCAATCTCATACTTCACCAACAGGTGCAGTATCTGGAGATGGTGCTCGATGCAGGCAGGCTACGCGCCACCCTGTCAGAGAGCAGACAGGCAACCCTGCTTCGGGCAGTTTGCAGACTGCGACAGGGGGCAACGGTGACAGCTTTGACCATCATGCAGACTCTGGGTCTCATGGCGACTGCTCACTTTGTGGTGCCGCTGGGGTTGCTGCATATGCACCGCCTGCAGAGGTGGTTTTCCGGCCTTCGTTTAGATCCCAAGAGGCACAAACGACGTCTGGTGACCATCACCCCCTCAGTGGGGGGCAACCTCCGATATTGGGGTTCCCCGGAGCATCTCCGGAGGGGAACTCCACTGGGGCGAGTGACCTCCTACATCACGGTGTTCACAGACGCATCCGTGACAGGATGGGGGGGGACCTGCCTAGAGAGAGCTATAGGTGGTCGCTGGTCTCTGACAGAGACGCGGCACAGCAACCTTCTAGAGCTGCAGGCCGTAGTGTTGGTCCTCCAGCATTTCAAACCCTTAATACAGGGCAAACATGTGCTGGTGAGGTGCGACAACCGCACCACAGTGGCGTACATCAACAGGCAGGGCGGAGTCCGCCGTCCTTGTTGACCACAGCGGAGAAACTGTGGTTGTGGGCTTCAGAGATTGTGTTCCCTCCACATCCCGGGACTGGAGAACAGGGGGGCCGACCTCATGTCAAGAGGCGGGCCCCTGTCAGGCGAGTGGGTGCTTCAACCGGAGGTGGTGAAGCAGATCTGGGCCCAGTTCGGGAGAGCGGAGGTGGACCTGTTCACCAGCCGGCGCAACAGCCAATGTACCCTGTGGTTTTCCATGGCTCGGCGGGACGATCCGCCCCATGGGGTGGACGCGTTTGCACACGAGCCATGGCCAAGAAAGCTGCTCTACGCCTTTCCACCACTGCGCCTCATTCTCGCCCTCCTGGGGAGGGTGAGACGAGAACGTCTGTCAGTCATCCTAGTGGCCCCAGATCGCCGCGGGGCACCATGGTGCAAGCAGGTGCAATAGGTGCGTTACCCTCTCTGGGCCAACCTCTCCAGGCTTGGCTCCTGAGAGGGACAGGCTGAGACAGGGGGGATTGTCTGATAAAGTTATCCAGACTATCCAGTCAGCAAGAGCAGGATCCACCACAGCCTGTTACAGGCCAAAGTGGTTGGGATTCCAGCGATGGACGTTGGGCTCTATTCTGTCCTACTGGTGGACAGGGGGCTTGCTCATTCCACAGTTAAAGTGTATGCAGCAGCCATTTCGTCCTGCCATGAGGGATTTGGCGGCAGGTCAGCCTTTAGTCGCGGTTTTTGGAGGGGGTCAGGAGGCAGCGCCCAGTGGTGCATGCCTCCTCTCTCAGACACTCAGACCGAACCCCTCCTTTGTTCCCAAGAGCCTAAGGAGTTCGTTCAGGTCAAGGGCTATTCAGTTAGGTGGCTTTAATCTTCCACCCCATATTGGGGCCAGGGAGGCTAAATTGCACCTCCTCTGCCTGCGCTAGCATGTTATGTGGAGCTCTGAACAGCTGTTTGTGTGCTTTGGGGGTGGTGTGGCCGGTAAAGCTCTGTCCAAGAAACGCCTGGCAGGATGGCTCTGCGAGTGCATTTCGCATGCCTACGGACAGGCGGGGAGAGCCTTCCCTGCGTGGGTCCGTGCACACTCTACACGGGGTATGGCTGTGTCAACAGCCTTATTCAACAGCGTGAGTGTGGAGGACATATGCACGGCGGCGTCTTGGTCCACGCCAGGCCCCTTCATAACGTTTTATCTCTTGGACATGTCTGGCTCCTTCTCATCGTCTGTGCTTGCTGGGGCAACACAGGACTGGTGAGGGGGGGTGGCTGTGGGTCAGTAGGTATCCGACCCCCCCCCCCCCCTGGACATAATGCACTTGTGTTTTCCCATGCTCCTTGGGGACTTGGGAAAACATGGTGCGCAGTAAGCCCCATACAGAGCCTTCCTCACTATTTTCAATGCACACTCTTCACGAGGTAAGCGTGTCTGAGTGTGCTCTACCAGCCAAGTAAGCTGCAGCCCCGACTTCTCCACAGTCACAACCGAGGGAGAAGGAGTTGCGGTGCAGTGGCTGTTAACCAAAAGCCGGTCAGGGGCAGTGTGATGGGTCGATGTTGTTGGACGACAGGGCGTTTTTCCATCAGGGCTCCGCCCACTGTACCCATAGAGTCCAGTAGAGGGCGGAGCCTGTTTAAGATATAACGAGGGGTTACGTATTGTAACCCTAGTTATATAAGCACAGGCGGAGCCCTCTAGTTGGGGCCCTGTCTGTCCTATGCCGCTCGCTGAAGAGGGTGTAGGATGACAGTCAGGAGGCGAGGCCGCCTTTTATACGGTGAGCTTGCGCGCGCATTCAGGTAGGCCTGCCCCGGGGGCCGGCTACGTTTATAGATATCTCAGTAGATGAATGCTTGCATCGTATGGTTGAGAGGTAGTACGAGTCCAGTAGAGTAGCTTTTTTGCACGTTTTGAGAGCAGCCAGGCTGTGGAGGCACAGAAGGACCAGGAGCCCTGCCCTTTTGTTTTAAACAGGGCAGATGTGTGCAAATCCTTTAAAAGGGTTAACCCACACAAGGCTCCTGGACCTGATGGCATCCCTGGCCGGGTTCTCAGGGTGTGTGCAGTTCAGCTGGCAGAGGTGTTCACAGACATCTTCAACAGGTCCCTGCTGCAGTCTGTAGTCCCCACATGCTTCAAACACTCCACCATCGTTCCTGTCCCCATAAAAACAATAATCACCAGCCTCAATGACTACCATAGCACTCACCTCCATCATAATGAAGTGCTTTGAGCGGTTAGTCAAATCATTCATCACCTCCTCCCTCACTGACTCTCTGGACCCCCTGCAGTTTGCCTACAGAGCAAACAGGTCCACAGACGACGCCATAGCCCTCACCATCCACACTGCCCTCTCACACCTGGACCAGAGGAACACATATGTGAGAATGCTGTTCATTGATTACAGTTCAGCATTCAATACCATTGTGCCCTCCAAGCTGGCCATCAAGCTCAGAGACCTCGGGCTCAACAGCGCCCTCTGTGACTGGATCCTGAACTTCCTGACGGGCAGACCCCAGGCAGTGCGGGTGGGAAACATCACAACCTCCACCCTGATCCTCAACACCGGTGCGCCTCAAGGCTGCGTGCTCAGCCCTCTCCTCTACTCCCTGTTCACTCACGACTGCGTGGCCACACACAGCTCCAACACCATCGTGAAGTTTGCTGACGACACAACCGTCATCGGCCAGATCACAGATGGTGACGAGACGGCGTACAGAGAGGAGGTCGAAAACCTGACATCTTGGTGCCAGGATAACGTCAGCAAAACAAAGGAGCTGATTGTGGATTACAGGAAGCAGCAGGGAGAGGGACACGCCCCCATCGCCATCAATGGGACTACGGTGGAGAGAGTCAGCAGCTTCAGGTTCCTCGGGGTCCACATCACTGAGGACCTGACATGGACTCTTCACACCACCACCATCACCAAGAAAGCTCGACAGCGGCTCTTCTTCCTCCGCAGGCTGAGGAGGTTCAAAATGGATTCCAGGATACTCTGCAACTTCTACAGGTGCACCATAGAGAGTATCCTGACTGGCCGTATCACGGCCTGGTACGGCAGCTGCAATGCCCTTAATCGTAAGGCTTTACAGAGGGTGGTGAAAACTGCAGAGAACATCACCAGGACGGAGCTGCCATCCATGGAGGACCTTTACTCCCAGCGGCTCAGGAAGAAATCCCTCCGGATTATAAAAGACCCCCATCACCCCAGCCACAAACTGTTCAGTCTGCTGCCGTCTGGCAGGCGTTACCGCAGCATCAAGACAAGAACAACCAGATTCAGAGACAGCTTCATCCCGCAGGCAATAAGACTGTTAAACAACTGAACTGCTGAAACAATTTCATAACATTCATCTGCTACTTAGTAATTATTTATCTATTATCTAATATATCATTCCAATAACTTGTATATAGACTCGTATTGCACTATTCCACTTTTTTTTTTAAACTATTTTTCTTTTTGTATTACTTTTAATATAGTATATTTTAATATTGTTTTAATATTGTCTGCTTATCTGTATTATTGTGTTGCATTGTTGGAGAAGCCTGTGACCTAAGATTTTCAACGACATAATTACTCTGTAGCTATGTTAGTTTGACAATAAAGAACCTTGAACCTTATTGCACAAATTAAAATGCACAAACATAAGCTTTATTTTGAAATCTGTAACGGAAGTTGCTCGTGTGTCTCACGCTTGACGCCGTCTGTGTAGCTGCTCTCTTTGCAAAGGAATGTCGCTGCGGCTGCTATATCTCAGCTGGGATGGAGGACTGACAGATGTTTTGAGCAAAAGATGTCGGGACAGCGATGTGGTATCTTATTGAATAACCGTGAGTATTCGTAGATGATCTGAGAGATGACATTCAGTCTAGCTGCCGTTTCATGTCACTGAGCGGAGAAGCTAAGCTAGCTAATGTCGGCTGGTTAGCTAGCCAAACAGAGCCAGGGGATAACATTACCTTTCAGCCAGTGTTGGTTACATGTTACCTCCTCTCTGTTTCAACGTCGACATACCGTTTCATTTGAGCAGTTGTAGCATAATTGCTTTCAACATTGCTTCAAAGCCCTCTCCAAAGCGCTAACAGCCTGGGCAGCTACTGCTAGCAGGATAACGTTAAGGGGACAATTCACCCCAGAATAATTGAGCCCTGTGTTATTACCGGGCACTAACGTATTGCTCTCTCCTCTCTGAATCCGAGCTGTGAGGCTGATCCTGGTACTGAATAATGGAAAAGCTGGGACACTGTGACGGAACAGCTGGAAGGCCTCATGTGTCACTCATAGTTCCCTTATAATAAACTAATCACAGAGGTGGGAGAAGTACTCAGATCTTGTACTTGAGTAAAAGTAGAAGTACCAGAGTGTAGGAATACTCTGTTACAAGTCCTGCATTCAAAAGGTTACTCAAGTAAAAGTAGAAAATTATCAGCATCAAAATATAGTAAAAGTAGTCATGGTGCAGATTGGTCCATTTCAGAATAATATATATGATATGTTTTATAATTATTGACCATTAAAGTGTTATCAAAGCTGGTAAAGGTGCAGCTAGTTTGAATGACTTTGTATACTGCAGGGTAGCTTGTGAATTTACTCCAGGTGGAACTAAAGTCTGATTTAACACTTGATAATATTTCGCATCATTAATCCAAATCTGCAAAGTAACTAAAGCTATTAAATAAATGTAGTGGAGTAAAAGTACACCATTTACCTCTGAATTGTAGTGGAGTAGAAGTGCAAAGTAGCAAACAATTGAATTACTCAAGTAAAGTACAAGTACCTCAAAATTGTAATTAAGTGCAGTACTCGAGTAAATGTACTTAGTTACTTTACACCGCTGAATAATCATATTGACTCAACGTAAGATCAATGTAGAACGGGCTGCGCAATTTATCAGATTTGTACCAAATCACCACATGGACTAGAGCAATATTTAAATCGCAGAAAGCACAATATTTGTTTTTTTTGTTTTATTACTATTTCTTCCTACTTGTGCAGCTCTTAATATAGGCATCACATCAAACTGACAATACCTACATTTAGCACATTTAGCGAGGACATATTATTTGAGCTTTTTAATGTTTAAACACTGACACTAATTTGAAAAACTGAAATATATTTAGAGACAGACCAGAAGAACAAACAATATTTTGGGTTTTGAAGCGATGTAATGTTTTTGAACGCAAATGCATGCTTAGCTTTTGACTGTACTGACACATCACAATAGTCTTAATGTTATTAGTTCTATCTTAGGGGACAGTTGTGTGCGTCTCTTGATAGTTATTGAAAGTAAAACCATATGTAAAGTACGGTGGCCCGTACACTACACCATTTCAGAAAACACTACAGCATTTCAGAAAACACCACAGCATTTCACAAAACGCCGCAGCATTTCAGAAAACACAACAGCATTTCAGAAAACACAACAGCATTTCACATTGGACGGAAAGGGTATTCCTTTAGGGAGAACACTTCTTGTTTGTGATTGGACAGAGCCAGCCAGAGAAGCACTTCTGTGATTGGTTGTTTTTGCTGCCAGTCAAGAAATGACGCTTCGTGATTGGTCAGCACCCGACAGCGCAACATGTCCCAACACATCAACCGTTAGCTGTTAGCACACACTCAGAGCTCACAGCTCCTCATATCTGTTCAGAAACTGGACAAAAGTTAAACAAGTACAAACCACAGACTGTCTATGTCATGGCGAATACAGTCGCTGCTTTATTCATGTCTGTATGACGTTGTTGTGAGTGTGGACGGAGCAGCTACAGGTTGCTTTATCCTGTTCGATCCACCCCCTCTCCAGCACGTCTTGTTTGAATGACAGGAGTAAACACTGACAGCTGCGGTGAAACTCGAGCGATTAGAGCGATGCGAAAAAACCATGAATTCATGCTTTATTAATTCATGGTTTTTAAGGGGCTTATCTCCATGTAAATACTATGGTAGACTACCCAATATTCGCATCACTCTAATCGCTCGAGTTTCACCGCGGCTGTCAGCTGTGTTTGCTCCTGTCATTCAAACAAGACGCGCTGGAGAGGGGGCGGGGCGTATCTCCATGTAAATCCTATGGGAGATACCAACTACAACAAAATGAACATATTGACCGTGATTTAATTGTAATACACGTTTCAAAGTGATGCCGAAGTAACTACATACTGATACCGGTTAGTAAAAACCATGAATTAATGCTTTGACAAGTCTGCAGACAAGACGGCAGGCGAAACACCTTTTAAAATGCGTGTTTTCTGAATGGAGATCGGATCGAACAGGATAAAGCAATCTGTAGCTGCTCCGTCCACACTCACAACAGCGTCATACAGACATAAATAAAGCAGCGACTGTATTCACCATGACATAGACAGTCTGTGGTTTATACTTGTTTAACTTTTGTCCAGTTTCTGAACAGATATGAGGAGCTGTGAGCTCTGAGTGTGTGCTAACAGCTAACGGTTGATGTGTTGGGACATGTTGCGCTGTCGGGTGCTGACCAATCACGAAGCGTCATTTCTTGACTGGCAGCAAAAACAACCAATCACAGCAGTGCTTCTCTGGCTGGCTCTGTCCAATCACAAACAAGAAGTGTTCTCCCTAAAGGAATACCCTTTCCGTCCAATGTGAAATGCTGTTGTGTTTTCTGAAATGCTGTTGTGTTTTGTGAAATGCTGCGGCGTTTTGTGAAATGCTGTGGTGTTTTCTGAAATGCTGTGGTGTCTTGCACTTCCGGGCCACCGTAGTAAAGCCTATTTCCTTCTGGCTGAACATTTATTTTGCCGCAAAGACATGATTTTGTATTTGACAATCCTCCCTTTGTTACCATGCTTATACCTTGATAATGAATGGGAGGTAATTAACTTGCTTTATTCTTCTGTGTTTCTTTTTATTTTACAGATGATGCTCAAATCACCAAAGTAGTCACATCCACCTCTGACTGGCGATCAGGAACATCCAGTCAGATTTAAGAAACCCGACTGACTTCAGTCAATATCTAGCCATTTTGCATCGTGTTTGCTTCTGAGCATGGATCTGTAACTTCCTCAGCCCTGCTGCACAGTTCCTTCTCTCGCTGTGTGACCAATTGTCAGGGGACTTCCACCGTACCATTGCGTGATTCTGTACCAGCCTGTGAAAGAGCGTCAAGATGTTTTCAGCGTTTAAGAAGTTGGTCGGATCCGAGCCGGGGCAGCTCCGGGACAAGAACATTCCGGCTGGCCTGCAGTCCATGAACCAAAGTTTGCAGAGACGCTTTGCCAAAGGGGTCCAGTATAACAGTAAGTAATGCAGCCAACCAGAGCCTTCTGCTCTCAAATAAGCGTGTCTTTTTTTGATAAAATAACGTTTTTCTCTCTGTTTCCTGACAAACTTCAAGTGAAAATAGTCATCCGGGGAGATAGAAACACTGGAAAGAGCACTCTGTGGCATCGACTGCAGGGCAAGAAGTTTGTGGAGGAGTACCTGCCCACTCAGGAGATCCAAGCCACGAGTATCCATTGGAATTACAAAAGTAAGTCATCCAAACTCATGTCATCTCCAAACTGATTTGATTTGATCACCACTGCTTTGTCATGTTTCTATTTTTGGGTGTTTTTAACATCTGCGCTTTGTGCCTGGGTGATTTATTTCAGTGGCTCCATATCAAGGTAAAAATGTAGATTTAGTTTCAGCTAACCCAGTTTTAGAGTAGCCGCCCTGTATGTTTTCTTCCATATAAAGGAAACGACTTCTTCTTCTAGTGTTTGCAGTTATCGGATCCATATTAGAGTCAGCTGCACATTCAAATGTTTCCCCCTAACAACGTGAATATTAAAAAGACTCTCTCTGTGTCCCTCAGCTACTGATGATGTGGTCAAGGTAGAGGTGTGGGACGTGGTAGACAAAGGTAAGTGTTGACACACACACCCCACTTTATCACATGTTAAATAGACAGACTTTGCTCCTCTTGCTCTAAGAAGTGACACCTTTCTCTATCTTGTGCTGTATTTCATGACATTGAAGCGACGCACACTTTCGCACGTTATTCTGTCCTCAGTGTTGATGTTGTCTTTTTTTGCACCTCTCCTGCACTCATCTCAGGCCAAAAATACCCTCTTCCTGAAGGTGTAGGTGAGCCCCACTATAGTGTGTAGAAGTTGAACTGGCTTGTGTGCTGTGGGTTTGTCCCGCCTCCTTCCACTCTTATCTGAATGTCAATATTCTCAAGGTTGGCTCGTCCCAGGTGTGCTGCGTGGCTACATTTCTGAGTTTGGCTGAGTGTTCTGCTGGGTGTAGATAGAGTGTGTGCACCGTGTGAGCCTTCATTCATTAACAGTTGTCTGTTTTTAGAGGATAATCTGTTGGTATGTTGGATAAGATGCTTTTCCATAAAGTCACATGTCCACATAGCATTTTCTGAGCGCAAACTTCTCTCTTTAATTGATTCCAATAAGGACGGAGCACATGATGTCTTATGCTGCCACCCTACGTAAAAGTATTTTTATTTTAATGCGCCGTTTTAGAGCGGCTGCTATGAGCGCTTCTATCAATCAATCAATTAAACTTTATTTATATAAGCAATTTTAATACACAAAAGGTAAGACAAAGTTCTTCACAAACCAAAATCAAAAATATTTAAAATACTGCCCTACCCCCATAATAGATACCTAGTATATAAGTAACACTTGCATTTAAGAAAAAACACTTAAAACCAATAGAAGTCAATAAACACAGGACTGAATCAAATGTATAGAATACGAATAATAAAAAAATAATAAACTTAACAGTTTAAGAATAAATTAAAGGTTCAATTGAAAATAAAACCACTGGGGACGTCACTGTAGAAATTGGATACGCTTTTTTACTGTTTTCCAGACATAACTATCATAAAAAAGAGAGCTTTAATCTGTGGGAGCAAAATGTATACAAAGTTTGAGAGCAAGCATCCTCCGGTTGGTGCTCATAGTCAAATAATATATATTAGCACTAAGAGATAAGAGAATCCAAGGGGCGATGCTAGTCCGTCATACAACAGCTGTGATACGTTGAGTTGTAGTTGTCATATAAACAAAACAAAAAAGCACTGGAGCGTTTCTTTGAACTGCCCAGCGCCTTCCTGACAGAAAAAGATGCTATGTGGACACAGACCATAAGAAAAGTGGCTGTGCTGCTCCGCTTGTTTACTCACCATAATCTAACCTAAAGCAACAAACTCAACTGTGATGTCTTTTCTTGTCAGCTATACCTAATACTTGTAATTCCTTGTTCCTCCAGGCAAAGGCAAAAAGCGTGGAGAGAACTTGAAACTGGAGAATGAGCCCCAGGAGGTGATTATCACATGGCTGTCATGTGTTCAGCAAACATTTATAGCATGTGGGTCAGGGATGGAGTACGAGGTAGGGTCCCGGTGTCATGTGATTAATCCCTTTGTTTGATGTGTGTGTGCAGTCAGATGAGGTGGCCCTGGATGCAGAGTTCCTGGATGTGTACAAGAACTGCAATGGAATCATCATGATGTTTGACATCACCAAGCAGTGGTAAGAGCGGCCCGTCTGAATATGTATGAAGAGATACGGTTTCAGCTGAGAGCCTGCTGGCTGGCTTTTGTTCAGCTTCAAGGGAAAAACCTTGAAAGACATTTCCATGTTGCTATTTCAGGCATCAGGTTTGAGGGAATAGAGATTTCTTTAATAATATCCTCATGTCACAAGGGACATGATGCACCAATAGGTATTTATTTACTGATTGTTGTTGTTGCCATTAACAAACGCTTTGGCTAAATGCTGCACGTGTTGTCAAAAAATTGTTATTTTTGTAAGAGTAAAGAAGAGTGTATATATATATATATCTCTCTCTCAGGGCTTCAATAGCGCTTTTAAGTTTGATAAGCAGGTCAGCACCGTAGTCACCTGCTTTTTTAAAATACGACTATTGGCCAAGACCAAGTCGTATTTATCTTTTAAAGACCTGGAAAGGGTTATTAACGCCTTTGTTACCTCGAGACTGGATTACTGCAACGCTCTATACGTGGGTATGGACCAGGCGTCAATTAGACGCCTGCAGTTAGTCCAGAACGCAGCTGCACGTCTTCTGACTGGCCACAAAAAGCGTGACCACATCACCCCAATTCTGGCCTCATTGCACTGGCTTCCAATTCAAATTGATTTTAAACTTCTTTTATTTGTTTTGAAAGCCCTAAATGGGCTGGCTCCGGCCTATATAGCTGAACTCCTCCATCGCTACACCCCAGCCAGAGCTTTAAGGTCTGCTGACCAGCTGCTGCTGATAGTGCCCAAGCCCAGCCTCAAAACCTGAGGGCACCGAGCATTCGCAGCAGCGGGCCCTAGGCTCTGGAACACTCTGCCCCTCCATGTGAGGTCGGCCCAGACCCTAGGGGTTTTTAAATCTACACTTAAGACTCACTTCTTCTCTCTGGCCTTCTAGCCAGAGCGGAGCACGACTCCTGACTTTTCCCTGTGTGTGATTTTTATTTATTTTTGCTGTTGTAATTTATTGTCTTCTGTTTGCTATTGTAGTAAAGTGTTTTTATTGCATGTACAGCACTTTGGCTCGACCAAAAATCGTTTTAAAAATGTGCTATATAAATAAAACTTGATTTGATTTGATTTCCGCCAGGATTTTTTCTTGCCGGTCAAATGTCCGGAAATAATTTATTTTACCGGACAAATGTGAAACTTACCGGTCATGTTTCAATAATAATAATAATAATAATTGTGTAGCAGAGTTTCCGTTAGCAGGTAATTACCGGACTATTACCGGATATGCTGATGTTTAAAACTGTTAATGGGAGTCATTTTTATATTGCTTCAGTTTATAATCGTAACAGATCGAAAAGTTCAGATTCATTTTTCAATAAATGATTCCACAAACAACATAATTATTACATTCAAACAAACTACTTGTATTAGATGAAGTATATTATTCAAAAGTTTACATTAACTTTGAATAATAACACGGGAGAAACGGATCCTCTCTCTCTCTCTCTCTCTCTCTCTCTCTCTCTCTCTCTCTCTCTCTCTCTCTCTCTCTCTCTCTCTCTCTCTCCTTCCTGACAGCCCGTCAGTTTCTCATGCAGCTCGCTAAACAGTGGGCGGGGCTTCAGGTGATCATGCAGAGCTGCGTTTCTCCGTCAGACTCAGCAGCTGATCTGATCTCTCTCTCTCGTCCAGTTATACTTCCCTCACGTTTATGTCCATATCGATCAGATCCAGTTCTCCTGATCGGCCTTTATAGAGAGCATCGATCAAACTATTAAGAGTGAATATCGGCCGATAATGACCGGCGGCCGATCGATCGGAGCATCCCTAATTATTACTGGACATTTTGACCGGCAGGTCTTGAATTTACCGGTTTTTAATAAATGTTACCAGCTAAAAACTGGTAATTACCGGCTAATGGAAACCCTGATATATATATATATATGTATATATATATATTAAGCGACTTTGAGACTATTAAGCGACTTTGAGACTTGAAAAGCGCTATATAAATTCAATTTATTATTATTATTATTATATGTATTCACCTTGACCATGTTATATAACTTTTAGGCAACAAAATCAATGAGTCTCACTGATATGGAGAATTCTTTAAGATGCACCATTTCGTCCTCCTCTGAACTGAGACTCACTGATTTGATTTTTGATTTTCTTCACATCCCTCCACAGATGAATATGATTTGTCATTTGCAGGACTTTTAACTACATCCTGAGGGAGCTGCCCAAAGTACCCACCCACGTGCCGGTGTGTGTGTTGGGAAACCACCGGGACATGGGCGAGCATCGTGTCATCCTCCCTGATGACATCAGAGACCTGATCGCTGGACTCAACAGGTAGATAGATGTCAGCACTAAATGTTAGTGATGAAAGAGGAAACCCTCTGAAGCTTCAGAGATTTCCTTCTATTTGTAACAAAAAGTATTCCAATCTTTGTGGGTACAAACGCAGAGAACACAGTGACACCTGTTGGAATTATTGTATAGCAGTAACACTGCACTGCTGATATAAAGGGGTTTAGTCTCATGAGAGAAATACAACTTCAACAAGCCATGTTACAAAAATATACTGTATTTATATCCAAAAGGCCTACATGTTAAGTATTTTTCTTACATGATATATAAATGTACCTTATTGGTGTAGTTTGAGTGTGCACTGTAGTCTTATGTGTATTAACCTATATATTGGTATTCATGTAATATTTAATATAATAATGTTTCCCTGTATAAGGCAAAAGAGAAAACGGAGTTAAGTGGTTAAAAAAAAAAAAAAAGAATCCTGGGGTTTCAGACTTCAAATAATTAATAAAAAAACTCATATTCCTTTCACTCCTTCCACCTTTTTTTATTAAAACATAACACTTTAAATAGTAGGCCTCGAGCTTGAGCCTCGAGCCTTGAGCTGAGGAAAGTTCTTTGTGAAGGGATATGGCGTGGTCTGCGTAATATTTTATATTGTTTGTATTATGCACAAGTCTATTGAAAAACTACTTTTAAATCTCCATATTAATCACATATAATATTTCACCAGAATTTCTCCCATTTTGACTAACATAATGTTTTAAACGGAAACACTGATACTGTACTGCACATGTTAGAGAAACTACTTGTGTTTTACAGGCCGATGGGAGCATCTTACATCCATTATGCCGAGTCCTCCATGAAGAATGGCTTTGGTCTGAAATATCTGCACAGGTTCTTCAACATCCCCTTCCTGCAGCTACAGGTATGTCCTCCCTACCTGTACTGGTTAATGATGGTCTTAATCTGCTTTAAATCAATGGGGACACCAAGATTGCAGTTTTGTCTCGCGAGGGCCTAAACAGAGATCCTGTCAATCATTGTGTGTGTGTGGGTGTGTGTGTGTGTGTGTGTGTGTGTGTGTGTGTGTGTGTGTGTGTGTGTGTGTGTGTGTGTGTGTGTGTGTGTGTGTGTGTGTGTGTGTGTGTGTGTGTGTGTGTGTGTGTGTGGTGTGTGTGTGGTGTGTGTGTGTGTGTGTGTGTTGTGTGTGTGTGTGTGTGTGTGTGTGTGTGTGTGTGTGTGTGTGTGTGTGTGTGTGTGTGTGTGTGTGTGTGTGTGTGTGTGTGTGTGTGTGTGTGTGTGTGTGTGTGTGTGTGTGTGGTGTGTGTGTGTGTGTGTGTGTGTGTGTGTGTGTGTGTGTGTGTGTGTGTGTGTGTGTGTGTGTGTGTGTGTGTGTGTGTGTGTGTGTGTGTGTGTGTGTGTGTGTGTGTGTGTGTGTGTGTGTGTGTGTGTGTGTGTGTAGAGGGAGACCCTCCTGAGGCAGCTGGAGACCAACCAGCTGGACATGGATGCCACTCTGGAGGAGCTGTGTGTCCAGCAGGAGACTGAAGATCAGAACTATGAGATGTACTGTCAGCTTTCTTACTCTCTCACACTGTTTTTCACATGTCCACCCAGAGCTTCTGTAGTTGTGAGGCTCAGAACACTCTATAGACTGTAGCTGTTGAATTCTACACCTATGTATGACATTTGCTTCAGCTCAGTTTTCTGGTCTTATCGTGAGAATATATACTTTTCTTTTTCTCAAGAATTCATTATTAGAGGGAAAGTTGCCGTTATGACTGTCAGCTAATCACGGCTCTGTGTTTGAAAACAAACCCAAAAACATGAGTTAAGACACTTTCATTGCAATTGAAATAATGATGTGATCATTTCACGTTTCTTGTAAGGGCAATGAGTTCCTCCTCACAGACAGTTTTGTGAATGTGTTTGCATCTTCTTGAGTAATCTTTTTTGACTTTGCATTTTGAAAAATAATATGATTACAGGGCATACACAACTAAAAGAAATACAATAAAATAAAATAACAATCCACAAATCAGAAAAAAGTGAATACTGATAATTGATAAAAAAAAGATTGACAGATAACAGATACTCAACCATTATCATAAGTACATCAATTGTTATATCTAACCGGAGAGTCATTAGTAATGTTTTGCTGGTATACCTCACCAATTTCCTTTTCATCTGTCGTCAAAAATACTAATGTTTCAAAATTCTAAATGTATTTTTTTGCATTCTATATATTTAATTTACAAGATCCTTTCTTTTAGAGCTATTTGATTATAATCATTCAACCAATTCCTTCCCAATTGTGAGAGAGATTTTATTTGGAGAAATACTGAAAATAGTGGACAGTTCTCTCAAAGCTATTTCCCAGAAACCACTAAAAGCTGTACATAATAAAACATATCTGACTATGGTTTGCCTTTTTAGTATTTCAAGTTACATTTGACGTGTTACTCTGAATTTTTTATTTATTTTTTTAATATTGAATTACACTTATATTTTTATTTTAGTAATCTTCTAGCCTATATCAAAAAACGTTGTAAAGACAAATAAAGTGTCCATAAGGGCTTTCGCTGAACCCTTCCCACAGTACAGCCCCTGCTCTGCTCCCAGCCTCACATATTCCTGCAGGTGAAGCTCAGTTTATAACTGCTCTGTTGTGTTTCCTGCAGTTTCCTGGAGAACTTGGAGTCTCGCAGTAAAGGCTTTGGCTCTCCCGGTCCAGCTAACGGTCAGAGTCCCTCCTCCGGCTCCCAGTCCCCCATCGTCCCCCCCAGCGGAGCCTCGACAGGCAGCTCCAGCCCCAGCACTCCTCAACCCCCCCTACCCCCCCAGGTGCTCCCCCAGTCACCAGCTGTGTCCGCCTCCCTCCCTCCACCTCCGTCCCCGGCTTCTCCTGCTGTTGAGTCAAAGCCTCCGGCCGTCGCTCCCGATGACCTTCAGGCCCCGGCTGCGCCCGGAGCTTCGGGCCCCCAGAAACGTGGCTTCATGTCCCGCTGGTTTGGTTCCACTGCTGCTGAGGCTCCTGCCACAGGTGAGTCTCTTCTACAAGAGTGGTGCAGTGATGACGTATTTTTGTAGGCCGACCCGGCAATAGCATCACAGAGAGCTCCCACGACAAAAGGAAATGTGATTTTCCTATTGGAAGCTAACGTGAGGCTATAAACTAACTACAGCTCATTCCCACCGCTAAGCTAAAGGCGGTCTTGTGTCAGCGTGATGACGTTTTGTAGTCTCTCAACATTTACGAATGCGGAAGTAAGCATGGCAGGGCTCCCTCAACACAAATTCATTACATTTCTCATTGGATTGCTGGAGTATTGCAGAAAATAAGATCTATGATACACATTTCTGATACGTACATGATTTCTTCAGCTGGATAATCTCCTCTTAACACTTTTATGATTGCAATTGCTAGAAATAAAGATCAAACGTTAGCCTATAAAGGAACTACATCCCGGTCACAGGACTTCACATCATCAACGCTAAGCTAAAGGCTGCTAATGTACGGTATGTTGATGTTGTGCATTGTTAGCAACCGCTGTTCTTACAACACATAGGAGCTTCAGACATCCACCAGTGGGTTATTTACTGACGTATTTGATGTTGTAGATAAGATCTTTAATGAATGAGATAATGCTGTTGTGTCCTCACTCCTTCAAGTTAAAAGGATTTTAGTGCTGAAGTTGATGGACATAAAACATCAAATGGTTGATTCATAAGCAGTAAATTGTGTAATTGTAACTGGCAAACTGTGTTTATTTTTAGATCACAGTTGCAGCCATATGTAAATCATGGCAAGTTAAAAGCAAGTTGTCCCAGTGAGTGTGAAATGCAGAACTAGAGAATGTCTGGACGGTTGCTGATTGTCATGTGACTTCACGCTTCGATTGTGGTTTCATACGGTGGATTTGTTTGGCTGTGTTTCCCTCAGACGAGCCTCCTGCTCCGGTGTGTCCCGGTAAGGTTCACAGTGTGGATGATTTCGTGCCGGATGAGAGACTGGATAAAAGCTTCCTGGAGGACAGCCTGCCCTTCAAAACCAAGGCCCCCCCGCCCGCTACAGCTGTGGACAGCGACAGGTCAGATGCTTACACAAACTTTCATTAGTTGTCAGAATCAGAAATCCTTTATTTGTCCTGCAGCGGGGACATTTAAGGCATTACAGCAAAAGTGACATAGCAAGTTTGGTAATCCACATTTTACCTTTTTTTACATAAACATTGAAATTAGCTTCAACATGATCAGAAAAAAGGCTTTTTTTATTGTTTTATTTTAAGAATACACTTTATTTACTGAAACTTTTCTCAGCATTTAAACTATCAAAAACTTTAACTTTATAAACATATATGTCTTTATCTTTTATTTAATTTCTCTTACATACTATACTCTGGCTTGATTTAAACTATTTGAAAAAAAACACTTTACCATGACTTTTTGATAAACTATACTATGATTTTATGAATAAAAAAATGAATAACATACGATACTTTGACTTTCCAATGACTCGTTTTTATTTAAAAATACTATGCTATGACTTTTCAATGACTTTAAAAAAAACATTCTATACTATGTTTTTGATGACTTATAAATATATATGTATATCAATACTTTTTCGATATACTATAGTATAACTTTTGGTTTACATTTTTTAACACACTATACTTTGAATTTTGATGACTTTTTGAAATACTACAGGAGAGAGGTGTGTGTGTGCATCGGTTGTCACTGAGGCTCTGGTGCTTTACAATAGCAGAGGCTGTCACTGAGTGGAGGTATAAAAGTGATTTCCTGTCCTGTCCCAGTGATGGTGAAGGCAGAGGGAACCCCATGGTGTCTGCTTTCCTGGATGAGTTGGACCCTGACGACACTGAGCCCAGCCTCCCCCAGCCTAAGAGCCTGCCCCTCAGGAAAGACGTCGCTCTGACCAGCGACGAGGAACCCCCCCCCGTCACACAGGACCAAGACTTGGACAGTGAGCCTGAGCTCAAAGCGTAAGTCCTTTCTCAGGATCGTACACTATGTTGTGTTAGGGGTGCATTCACACCAGCCTTTTATAGTCCGGTTGAATCGAACCCTGGTGCGTTTAGCCGCTTGGTGCGGTTCATTTGGGTCGGTGTGAACACAGCGAAAGAGTCTTTCAAGACATCCGCGGTTGTTTAGTTAAAGAGTGAAGCAGAATTAAGTGTTGAACAGTGTCGTGTAAAGTAAAAATGCTCCGTCAACTACATAAAATTAAGAACACCTGCCGTCGGTGAAACGTCCCTCCTTACTGCAGAACGTCTCTCATTATATGTGTTATAATGTTTTTTAACGGACGTTGTTGAATAACCTGCCGAAAGTGCCGATGCTCCATGGCGGAGGCTCTGGTAGAAATTGTCGGGATTTGCGTTTTTACCCCCTTAATGTCTGACCAATGGTTGAACAGCATTACCGAGCACATGACTTGTGTTTAGAGTTTATAGTCCGTTTGAGTTTTGCCCGTGTGAACGCAAACCGAACCTTCTGAAAAATGAAACAATGTAACAAACTGTGGTCTGGTGCGCACCACAGAAGCGGACTATTAGGTGTGAATGCACCCTTAGTGAAGGTCTGTCAGAGGAAGCCTTAATTAAAGTTAACCAACCTGCGGATTACTATTTGTGTGCATGTAAATGGACTGCAAAGACTAATATCCCTGTGTTCCCTTCAAAGGGAGTTTCTCTCCCACACCCTCCCTGAAACGCCTCCATTGGACTCCTTTGTTTACTTCCCTAACAAAATTACATCACTGTGTAACTATCGGCTAGCGACCAACATATTGTACATAATGGGGCGGGACATCTCTAAGCGGTTGACCAATCACAACAGAGCCGGCCAGCTAACCAATCAGAGCAGACTGGGCTCTGGTTTCAGACAGAGGGTGAAAAGAGGTGCTTTTTGAACATTAAAGCATAGAGACATGTCCCAGTGGAAACAAAGAATACATATGAAGCAACGGATTATGTCCAGTGTTTCACCTAAGGGAACATTCAGAATGACGTTCACAGTATCAGGGATGGAATTAAGACGGCAACCCTTTCACCTTTTGTGGTGTTCACAAGAAAAGTTGGTGCTGGAGAGACTTGCTACTTCTTATTTAAAAAGCTCCCTCCACTTCTCATATGAGGAACACACAGGGCCGTGGGAAGTAGGGGTGCTGAGGGTGCTGCAGCACCCCCTGGTGGAGGACAGGGGATCTGCATTTCCACAAGATTAAATACAAATATAATATACCAAAAAAACCGAATTTTCAGCCTTGATGTAACAACATTCATAATTAAGTAAAGATGACACCCTTTTCACCCCAGTTACATTTTCCATTTGCCCTGTACGATGGGCGCTGTAAGTGATGAAAGTGGGGGATGTTGGCTTATCAGGCGCCCGCAGCTCACAGAGAGAGAGAGAGAGATAGAGAGATAGAGAGGGGGTGCACCGGTACCGGCGGGGATTGTTGTTAGCTTCTGCTGCGCTAACGGATATAAGAAGCTGTTTCTACAATAATGTGGAGGGAGAGTTCACTCCAGTCAGACTGAGAGGCTGATAACTACAGCTCAGTGAGGTAAAGGACTCTGAGGGTTTAGATAGTTCACTTTAGTCTAAGTTATCTCAGTGGGTCTCAAACGTTTTGGTCACAATTTATGCAACACATATTTCCAAGGCACTCCTTTATAATTATTAGGATAAATAAAAACAGGTTTGAAATCATTCCAATGTATACTATAGGACGGTAAACCAAAAAGATTGTTTAAAACTGGAGAGATTTAAAAATATGCATAAATAAATGTTAACTGGTAAAATAAGATATAAATGAACAACAAAAATAAAATAAGTTAGCCTACATTTATTTGTTATTGGCTATGGTAGGTTATTGGTTATGTTCACATACTTATTTGATTAATAAAATGTAAACCCATCTTTTTCATATGGGTGTTTAGAGTTGTACCCCCTAGATCTAGTCTGTAGTAATTGGGCGCTCAAAGTGCACCAGATTGAAGCATTTTACTTTAAAATGTTAAAGAAAATCTTCCAGGGGGGGCACCCCCGGACCCCCCTAGAGGATGTGAAGTCCACCCCCAATTAAAACATGTTCATGCAATACTAAATACATTTGTAGCCTTTTTATATAAGCTGTCCACCATGTCTCTTTTTGTAGTGTATTGGTCTTTTGTAGAGGTTTTTCATTGCCAGCTAAAATCTTGCCTAGGGCAGCAAATTGGTCAGAACCGGCCCTGGTGTCATCCCCACAGCACCCCCCATTTGAAACATGTTCCCACGGCTATGGGAACACATAGTCACGTATTCCACCTGAATGCATCTCTGCTGTTTCATTCTTTGTGGCTTCATTGTGCCCACTTTATGTGACTCCTTATCACAATTTACTGGAGAAACTTGTCTAGATTAGTTACAATGCAAATACATGACCTGGGGCCTCATTTATAAAGCCTTGCGTAGGATTGGCGTGGGAAGGTTGCTTACGTAGGACAAAGCAAATAAATACGCACAGACATTTTCCGATTCATAAAAGACTGCATACCGGCACAGGACTTGCGTACGGCACGTCCTACGCCTGTTTCCCTTTAGAAATCACAATCAACTCGAAATGCGGCGCAGCTTTTGCGGGCTTCACGTAACGCCCATATTTGCCTCTAAATAGTCAAAGAAACGCCCATTCATTCATTCATTTTGACTGACTGCATGAAGAAGTTCGCAGGAAATGACGATAGAACAGCTAAAAAAGACATCTCACACCGTGTCAGATTTAGGTTATTTTGGAGAGGTCGAGATAAATCATATTGTTTGGTGGATGCAGTTTGAACCAGAGTAGCAGCATGGAGGTCGGATCGTCACCAACATAAATAAATAAGTGGTCCGAAAAAAGTTAATGACAAGAAAACTACACATAACCTTCCTCAGGCAGTGTGTCAGTGTGTTTGTACCGGGGACAGGAGAGCCCCTCTTGATGAGAAACTGTAAGAAATGATGGGGGAATCCCTCCGGAGTGGAGTCATGACGACTGGATCTGAATTATTTTTTTGTATTTGGTGGTTTGTGTTCCAGCTGTCGATCAGCAACTATATATCCATAATCCACCAGTTAAAAGAAATACAACTAACGTGTTGTGTTATATTAGCTGTACAATTGACCACATATGGTGTTCTTAGTTTCCATACCTCCTGTGTTTTACGAGCAACTTATCAAGTAGGCTATTGGCGAACGGCATAAAACATGATTAAACGTGATAGTATATAAAACCATGCTCGTATCTACAACCTATAGAAATGCAAAACGGCGTCAGTTTAGACGTTATTCTGTCCTCCTGCTTACCGCATCATTTATGAGAATACATTTCTTATAAGAGAACATAATCGAGGGGTGATCAATAACATTTCCGTATTTATTTATTTCTCCAAGTTATGTTTTTGTGTGCACTGAGGAGTCTCAAACAGGCGTTTGTTTAATCATTTTAAGATTGGCTTTAATCAATTTGTGAACATTAATTCTTCATATATGATAAATGAGAGGTAACATTTTATTTATGGTATTATTTCCACATATTTCTCTCCATTCTTCCTTCTGCCAACGGGGTCGCAGTTTCTCGTCTCTCCCGTTGTTGTGCGTAGTGCGTACGGATGGGTCAGAGTTTGCGTGGAGGACCGCACATTTTCCCGTCAAGTTTGTTTTTTATAAATCGCAAAGATTGCGTAGAAACTGGCGTGCGCCATCTTTTGAGCGTACACACCGTTTATAAATGAGGCCCCTGAGCTGTGAGTCACTTAAGATGTAGCCGAGAAGGCTGTTGACTTCCTGTTGTATGTCAATTTAAACAAATGTAAACAAATGTCATTTTTTTTAAAACAAATATTCATTTCCCCCTGTTTCAGGCCTGTGATCCACATCCCTAAACTCAAGGTGGCATCCAAAGCTCCAGAGGCCATCTCCCTCACTCTCACTCCGGCAGCAGAGCAGTTGCCACGGCAGCAGGCCAAGAAGAAAGGCAGCTCCCCCCCGAGCCGAAGACTCCGATACGGACCCAGAGGCTCCTGCAGCCCATCAGATGCTGTCCTTCATCATGGACGACCCCGACTTTGAGTCTGAAGCGTCAGATACCCCCAAAGTAACCACGGTACAGGTACAGCATGACAACAGATTCACTCAGTTCACTGCAGGAAGCAGGACATTTGACCTGTTTACACATACTATTAATTATTGTTTAATGCTAAACAGTTTCAGACAAGTTTTAACACCAAATGTAAATATACAAACGATCCTAAATTACTTCAGACAATGAATACATGACAATATATGACAAACTACAGTGTATTATATTTGAAAGTGAATGGCTGTGCAGGTGTGCAACATATCTTCAGAGAGCTGAGCAGGAACATGGCTCACAGTATTAAAAAAGAACAACATGATGTAATGCATAATGTTTGTCGGTTGGATAAAATTATCCATCCATCCATCTTCTCCCGCTTAAAATTAAATGGACACAATACTAATAGTCTGACTTACGCACTCCGAAAAACATAGAGTGGTGCAGGAATGAGTCCTAAATAAAATATGTCAATAAATCTCCTACTGGTGAATGTCTTACAACATGTCTAAGTATCATAAATGTGTGTTTGCCACAGATCTAATTTTCTGCTATATTCTGAAATCCAACCCGTTTTAGTTGAGGGAGCAATTGCGATGCTAACTTCCGGGTAGCCCTTGAAAAATGACTGCACCACTCTATTTTAGTTGCGTTTCTGTCACACTGTACATCAAAAGCTTGTTTTTCCTAAGCTTTATTTAGGAAAATCAGGGGATTGATCATGTGTGGCTGCTCCCTTCCTCCCAGGACATATTTCCAGTCCGAGATGAGCTTCTGTCCGACCTGTCTGACGACGACCTGCAGGTATCCAAGGCGACAGAGCCTCTGAAGCCCACACCGATCTCCTTCAAACATAAGGACGACACCGACCTGTTTGGCCTCGGCTTCCAGGAAGAGGCTCCTGCAGCCAAGGAGAGCAGCGAGGAGCAGGAAGGCAAGTCCTGAGATGTCTTGTCTACATGTCTCTCATGTTTCTCATTAGGAGGCACACAAGTCTCCCCAATGAGCTCACAATAACATATGCCCATCGTCAGTAAATCCTTGAGGGAATCTTTGAGGATATCACAATTTGATTTAGTTTCCGGCAACACAACAGCAATGTCAGCGCAGAGCCGTTTTACTGTTTGTCATGTGACAAAGCTTTACTCCTAAGATTCTGTTTTTTCAACTTCATTTGAATATATAAGTCTAGCTCATAGAGTCCTGTTGTAAACCCGGAAATGTTGACTAACCCAAAGTTTAATGGTACTGTACGGGTCCCCAGCACATAGAAACTGCCAGATGCTAACTTGCATATGTTGGGCAATTTGCACAATTAGCATAAGTTGTGTTAATTGGCACTGATTCCGTTACAGCCCATGTTGACAATAGTGAATAAATTGCTTGGCAGACTTGGACAATTTTGGAAGTTATTGAGGATGCTGAATCCATCTGATTCTGACAGGATTAAATGATGGCATTTTCAGCCAGAAATGTTGTGCTCTTGGTGGGCTCAATTTGGAAGATTTAGGGGACTCTGGATCATTTGGATTGGACAGATTGCCTATTTATTTGAAAATAAATTGTCCACAGTAGAGGTCATTTTTTCATCTTGTGCCCCCTATATCCAATGGTTGCAACACTACTCATAGTAGTCCAAATCAGCCCTCCAATGCTGGCAACTAGACTATTTAAAATGGGATCACTCTAGTCGTGCATCACTGTGAGACTTCTGTTTATCTCCGCTTCTCTTTCAGAAAAAGAAAGTAAACACTCCTCCAAAGACAAGAAGAAAAAGAAGAAGAAAATCAAAGAGGTAACGTCTTTTTGTTGTTGTTTATACGACATATCTCTAAAAGACAGTAATATCAACACAATAAACGTATTTCTGTTTTCAGGAGGACGAGAAAAACAAGAAGAAACACAAACACAAGAAAAAAGAAAAGGACGAAGGTGCAGCGGGAGACGAGAAAGAGAAAAAGAAAAAGCCATCCCGGAGCAAGAAAACCGAGGTGGACGATCTGGAGGACTTTCTGGGCGGAGGAGCAGCGTCCGTCAAAAGAGATGACGGAGATTACGAGGAACTATAGAAGTTCAGGGAGGAACAGCGGCGAGGCGAGGGTCCTTTGAAAACCTTCTTGTTCCTTGACTTAAGAGCATAAAGCATCTCCAAGCCATACGTAACCCACACGGCTGCCGGTAACACCCAGGTAACACGAGCGAGGAGCGCTTCTCCGGAGCGTTACTTCTGATCGATCCCCCCCCCCCCATCTGCACTACTGCTGTCACTTCCATTCCAGCCAATAGGAAAAGGCGAGAAAACCACGTGTACTGTAGTGAGTCCTGGTGATTGGCTCTTTGTACTTTGAGATGATTGAATATGTTGGCGTCTGTAAATACGGTTATCATTTGGAATTTGTTTTGGTCGCTGTGGTAATGGAGAGCATGCTTAAAGTGACGGGGTCTCCTTCACACTCCTGCTTTCTTTCCTACGTGTTGGCTTCAGTGGCACGCTTAGAGTTTATATTTAGAGACACAAGACTGAGTGAGTGGATTTCGATTTTTTAAGAAAAGACTTCCCAGGCTTCACTATCGGAGCACGTTCACACTAAGTGTTTTGTTTGGGGCTATTTTTAAATGGTTTGTCAGGGTGGATCTAACATTCCCCTAATCTCCTAATGATTGTTCACTGTGTTTACACCTTAATGGGACAGTGAGTCTGACCCGTGTACTGTAGTCTGCCATGTCTCTTCTCCAAGTCACAGCAATAATGTAAGACTCTTAAAAGACATTTGTTATCAACTGATCCCAGATCCCAGCTCTGTTTGTTGATGATCAGAACAATAGCATTTTTATTTATTTTATACATAGTATAAATTACATGAGGAAATACATTGACAATAACAGTTCTTGTACCCTAGATACAATTGTAACATCATTGTTTATAATCATTTCTATACCACATAAACACGAGCATTTCAAATACTGTATCTCTCTTAACATCGATGAACTGACCATACAATAACTGTAATATTAGCTAAAAAATAACGTAAATAAAATGTAATTATAATCAAATAAAACAATAAATACAGTGAAATGAATAAATAAAAAGGTGCGACACAAGCTCTGGTGTCGCAAAATGCGCTTTTTTAAGAATAAACCTGCTTAGTGTGGACGTAATCTTGATGTGAACCCCCCCATGTCTTCGCTGGTGATTTTATGATTTCATCCACTGCTACCCTTTCAAAACAAACACACACACTCCTCGTGTTTTCTGCAGTTGCCTTAAAGGAGGTCACTACAAGGGAATGATGTGCCGCTATCCTCATGATCCATTTCAAGTGTTCTTACTGTAAAAGTGTTGGAATGTTCTATTGGTCAAATGGAACGGACGTCCTCTCTGAAACCCTGTATGGAGATTGCAGTGAATCAGTGCATTGGTTTGTTTTGGTTTGATGCTCCATCTTTCTAAAGGAACATTATGGTAATGTGTTAATATTTTCTCTGTAAGTAACATTTCCTCGTGCTTTTATCCTTGTGTTATTTATTGCCTCCATTATGTTTTATTGTCAGGATTTACACTGTGCTGAAATACTTGCAGCTTTTAACAGATTGCCGTTCATATTTCACACCTGTAATACAGCCTCGAAATGGTACGTGGTGATAAGAACTACAGACCGTACAGTACGGTTTCTTCCATAAATCCCTAAAATGTTTCAAATAAGTGAAGCATTCTTGCATCTAAGAGGAATAATGTGTATTTTTCACTGACAGATTTCATACGGTTTCCATCTCCTGTGCATATGCTTACAAAGACGTGATGTTTGAGACTCCAAAGTTGAAACTATGCAGCATTGATCCTGAATACTGTGCTTTTTTTTGTCTTTTGTCATGTGATTGAGGATAAATGCTGAAAGCACAGTTTCAAGCATGAGACTTCAGTGTACAGCAAGAAAAGAATGTTTAAAATATAGAAATAAATGCGTATATGTGAGGAGCTTTGTTCCAAAAATGATACATACACTGTGTGGAAATAATGCCGCTGACATCCTAAAGAAATATTCTGCTTTCCAAACTAATAACATTTCTGAGTGGGTGTACACTTTGGAAATGTTTCCTCAAGGTATTTTTTCCAAATGGATGTATGACATTTTGGAATGAAAGCCTTCATTTATTTTTCACCCCCAATGACATGTTCCATATTTACACTGTGTGAGTGTGGTTTGTCCAATAAATGCAAGCTTATTTCTTCATAAAGAACAAATCTTGTGTCTTTTAAACAAATAAAGACGTCTGTGGATGATTCTGTGCCTGTATGTTCATGGAGCTGGAATGAAGCCAGGCCTCTGCCTCCTCAACAAAGACCAGATGTTTGGCCGGTTGCCCTCAAGCAATCCGTGATGTTGGAATTCTATTTTCTAAAACAATTGTTGCATGAAAGATTAGCGGTGTTTGACCTTAGGTTCCTCAGGCTAATGCAAAGATATTCACCATCAGCTTCTCGGCTCCTCTCCGAACGTTCAGCTTTTTTTAGCAAATGTTTTTTCTTCAAACTAAATGATGATTAGTTCCCAGCACTTAACTAAGTGCTGGGAACTAATCATCAAGAGCCGATCGCGTTCACACCGGAATAAGTCCCTGAGGGAAGATTACGCAAATGAAGCCGCTGACGTCACTTCTTCTTCTGCTTTGGGTTTACTGGCAGGCCGCAATCAACTTCACGGCGTATACTGCCACCCGAAGTCCCCGGAGTTGGGGACTGGCTTCAGTAGAAGCTGCTGGGACTCCCTTCTCGCAGCTTCATGCTTCTCTAGTGAATAGCCTACATACTATACAGAGATGCTGTATGAGAAACCAATGTGAGTTTGGAACATTGAACAATGTAAATCTATTCTAGTAGACCTCAACAATGGAATTATGATCAGTAAATGGCCATGACATGGGACCTTTAATGATTAACATGACCATATCAGGTAAAGAAGCTATTAAATATACCCTTCATCTTAATTCAAATTTGAAGTGACTCGTTTTTTTTCCGACTGCCTATGCCAAAAACCGGACCTGAGTGTGTGTGTGTGTGTGTGTGTGAGGAGCTCCACGGATTGGTCCATTTGGACCTGGGCATGGTCACGTCACTGTACCCAGGAAGAAAAAGAAAATCTCCGAGGCGTTCTGGGGCAGCATAGACAGGTCTTTTCTGTGTTAGAGTTTTACTCGCTAGGGTGTACTTGAGAGTTTTTGACTGTAGACCGTTTACATGCAGACAAAGCTACATAACACACAAGGGGACGGGCAGTGGCGTCGCCTGGCCTGGGCATCCGGGGCTTTAGCCCCGAATGTTTTTTCTGTAGCCCCGGACAATTCTCCCTCAATAATATAATACATTAACCGTGCTTTATGTGAACCTCATCATGACACAAGAGAGGACGGCAGCACTGTAATTTCCCGTGTTTAGTGAATGCAACAGAGGCATGACACCAGACCAATCAGAGAGTTGCATGGAAATAAATGTGTGTCATTCAAGCTCGGCTCTGTGTGTGTGTGTGGCAATAGCGCATGTGAGAGAGAGAGAGAGGGGGAGACCGGTGTCAGCATGGACCGTGTTGTTAGCATCTGGTTAGCTAGCTGCACTAACGGACATAAGGAGCTGTTTGTTCCACAACAAGCTGGAGGAGAGTCCTCTCCTCTCAGACTGAGAGACTCAGGTGAGCTAAAGGACTCTCTGAGTGTTTAGATAGTTAACTTTAGTCTAAGTTATCTCAGTGGGTCTCAAACGGTTTGGTCACAAATTATTCAAAAGATTATTTCCGCGGCACACCTTCATATGATCATTATAGTTATTAAAAAAAAGAGAATAAAGGAAAAACAGTTATGAAATACTATATGGCAGTAAAACAAGAATAGAGTTTAAAAGGGGAGTGATTAGTAAAATATCCATAAAGAAAAAGTACATCTGTTTACAGTTCTGCTTCATATGGGTGTTGAGAGAGGTATCCATAGATCTCTTCATTTTGCTCTCAAAGTGCACCAGATTGATGCATTTAACTTCAATATTTAAAAAAAAATCTTCCCGGGGGAGCATCCCCCCGGACCCCCCACGAGGAGTTGAGCCCCCCACTCATAAAAAATACCACTTTACCCCTGCCTATATGCCGTGAGCTGATTATCGAGCCTTCATTGTAACAGTCGCGGGTGTACTGTGTGTGTGCGTGTGGGGAGTGTTGCAGTAAAAAATGCCACTGTAGTGCCGCCGCCACTGTGGGCTAAGCCCCGAATGTTTTCAGGTCCAGGCGACGCCCCTGGGGACGGGTAATAACCGGAAAAGCATGACATGGGACCTATGCATGGGACCTTTAAAATCCGTCCGCAACAGACGGGGGTTGCGTTCGAATACTCCAAAAAATCAGCTCCTAAGTTCTAACCCTATCGTCTATTCCTTGACCTCTGAGTGAAACGTCATGGGGTTAAGGGATAGTGGATAGGAGAATTCAAAAGGATTTAGGAGAAGAGACTGCGGCACTTTAGAGAATCCGACTGCACTTTCACTATCCGACGTGTTTATGATGCGCCAGCAGAGGTCATAAATGTGCGCCTGCTGCTGTGGGGAAACTATGGAAACTACAGTTTTCTATACAGCGGACTACAACATGGATGTTTAATAAGAACGAGGGACTACTGTAAACTCATCTAGAGACTCTGCACCGTGCTCTGATGCTGTTGTTTTATGCTTTATGAACGGGGACAACAGAGAAACATATTCTTCATGACCAAAGTTGGAATTGAAATAAAAAAGGAAAGTGAAACTTATGCTCGTCACCCTCTCCCTCCGGTCCACATTAATACAAATGATCCCAATACATATGATTGTATGAAAAGATCTTAAAATCAATACAAATGTATTTATTATAACGGTTAGTCCTTAACATCTATCACTGTGTATATCACCATTCAAACATCTTTTAAAAGTTGAACAAACCCCACACAGCTCAGTAAAGACTGTGAAATGTTGACTTTATTTGATCATTTCAGTAAAAACTAACGTTCATATTTCTCTTTTTGATTATAATACTGATGAACGTTCAAAACAAAGCACTTTGGCAACTTACCACATACGTTTTAAAATGCTTAATAAGCACCGTAACTTTCATGATATCATTTCTCGTTCATAATCGGTTGTTTCCGTGAACGGCCGACTGTTGTGTGACGGCAAATGCTGCGGCTGCAAGGCATTGTGGGGCAGCATTTTCTCCTCTCCTTTCGGTTAGGGAGGTCCAGTGGTTCCTAGGCTAAAGGAGGTTATAAAGGAAGTTTGAAACCTCCTTTCCTTTTAATTTAGAGAATTCGAACGGCACTTATCATGGCTGCCACTGAGGGACTTCCGGGTCATTTCACTCCGTTAGGAAGGTTCCTAAGCTAAATGGACTATTCGAATGCAACTGGGGTTTGGGGTTTCTTCTTCTTCTTCTTCTCTTCGTTTTTTGGCGGATTGCAAACAACTTAAAAGGTGCATACCGCCACCTACTGTACATGAGTATGAATCATCATATCATACCAACTCTTTAACCTATGATCTAATCAAAATAAATAAATAAATCAACAAAAAACAAAACATGAAATAAATAAAACAAAAATAAAAATCTATGTTCTTTCTTGACCTAATGTTAAATTCTTTTTCCTACCCCAGTTTCACTCAAGAATGTAAACAGTGCCTTTCTGGTAGCTCTTACTCCCTCTCCTTTTGTTCCCAAAATACCAACCACACTCCATTCCCTCTCTGCCTCTAAAACTTTAGCCTTTAGTTTTTCTCTTTCCGCTTTATATATGTCACAATGTATCAAGATATGTTCTACATCTTCTTTTACTCCACAGTTCCCACACTTGTCACTGTCACTTTTCCCCATGACATACAGCGTACCATTCAATGCTGTGTGATTTATTCTGAGTCTAGCAATCGTGATTTCCTCCCTTCTGTTTCTTTCTTTATAAATATGAATTGTAATTGTCTTTTGTACTTTGTGATATTCTTTGCCTTTCTGGTCTTTCTCCCACCTTTTCTGCCAGATCTCCATCCCTTTCTTCTTAATTACTGCTTTTCCTTCTCCTTTTCCAAGTTGAACTGGTAATGTTATTTCCTTTTGTAGTGCACTTTTTGCTAATTTATCAGCACACTCGTTCCCTTTCACCCCCTCATGTGCAGGCACCCAGCAGAACTGCAGATCTATGCCGCCTCTGTGCAGTCTTAACAGGCTATGATTCAGTTCTATGAGAATGTCTTCTCTGGCAGTTGTTGTTGATTGTATGCTTTGTAATATGGACAATGAATCTGTGCACATCACCACCCTATCTGGTCTGACCTCTTCAACCCACTGTAATCCTATTATTACTGCCAGCATTTCTGCTGTGTACACTGATAATTGATCAGACGCTCTTTTTGCAATAGATATTTTAAATTCTGGGATGTATATACCAATTCCAACACACTCTTCCTTGTTCTTAGAACCATCTGTGTAAATTTGTAGGCAATTGTAATACTTTTCATTCAGATACATACTTGTTTTAATTCCCACTTCATTTACTTGCCACTCTTTTTTCCTTTCTACAATACTCATATCTATTTTAGCTTCTGGGAAAAGCCATGGGGGAACACTGCTAAATGGGGTTGCTTTAGCAAACGTGATATTGTCCACTCCATATGCCCTCGTTCTCTCCTTACTCGTCCAGCCAAACCCACGTCCCTGGAATTTTGCATATTCCCAGCAATCCTGTAATATTCTGTTTGAAATATTTTCTTCTCCACTTCCTTGTAATCTGACCCAGTATGACAGAGCAAGTTTCTCTCTTCTGATCTCCAGAGGTGTCTCTCCTGCTTCTATCAGAACTGCATTGATAGGGGATGACTTTATCGCTCCAATACACAACCGCAATGCTTTATATTGTATTCTATCAATTTTTAAAAGCGATGTTTTTGCTGCTGCTCCATACACTATACAACCATAGTCTATTGTGGACCTCATAATTGATCTGTAAATGTCTATTAATGCTTGTTTGTCTGCGCCCCAGTTGCATCCAGCTACAGCTCGCAATAAATTTAATACTTTTTTGCATTTTGTTTCCACTTGTTTAATATGCATTTTCCATGTATATTTGCTATCAAACCACAGTCCTAGGTATTTGAACTCATTCACCTTTGTCATTGGACGATCATATAGTGTTAGCTGTTGGCCATCAATCTTGCGTTTGTTTGTGAATACCATGTAGCATGACTTGCTTTCTGACATTTTGAATCCCCAGTTATATGACCACCTCTCCACTTTTTTAATCGCTCTAGCTATATTCTCCATTACGTATGGGGCATTTCTTCCCCTCATCCAAATAGCCCCATCATCTGCGTATAGAGCCGATTGAATGCATGTGTCTAAACATGTAAATATATCATTGATCATGATGTTAAATAATATTGGACTGACTGCACTCCCTTGGGGGATACCATTTTCTATTTCAAAATAGTTGGAAATATCTGCTCCAACCTTTACTCTAATGTCCTGTCTGTTAAAAAGGCCCTTACCCAATTGTACATTCTCCCTCCAATACCCATTCTACTCAATTTGATCAGTAACCCATCCCTCCACATACAGTCATACGCCTTTTCAATGTCAAAGTACACTATTGCCATTATCTCTTTCATTTTCAATGTTTTTTCCACATCATTACTCACTCTTACTAAAGCGGGTTTGGGGTTTTCTTGAAACTCGGGCTTTTATTTTGAAAAGCTTTGAAATCAGTATCGAGCGCTCTCATTGGCTCCTCTGTCAGCCAATGAAGAAAGCCCTTGTACGCATGCCCTGCTTTCTCCATGTGAGAAGTGCTACATGCTAAAGAATCATCATGGTAAGTTTAAAAAGCCTAACTCTAACATCTTATTACGTATTTTATTACGTATTTTACTATCTTTGTTTCGAAACTCGCATTAGCATTCGAGCTAACGATAGATGCAACGTAGTTTATGATACATTTGCGGGTGATACAGTATCTTTATTCAATGTAAACATCACAGTCTGGTCCACAGTTTATATCCTTTTATGTTTATGACGATATTTAGTTATATTATATGTATAGTTGCATAGCTTCCTTAGCTAATTTAATAAGCTATCTGTTTTTCTATCTGTATGGAAATTGCTCTTTTTGGGACTGACACCAAGAACTGCATTTAGAAATCCTAATAATTACATTAGCCTTTATTTTAAACCCAAATATCTTCTGAAACATGAATAATCCGACTCTATACTTGTGTTCGGCATTAACACTACTCCATTTCACCAGGCAGCACTTTGTTAACATTGAAATTGGTGACTTATCATTAAGGACATGGTTTACCTTATTTCATGGTGAGTTTCAACATTTAGTCATGGTGTCATGATACAAATCATTATATATTGATTCCAGATTTCTGACTAGGACTGCACCATTTGGATTAAATACATAATTGAGATTATTTTTGAATGATATTCTCATAGCAATATGATTCACGATAATTGAGCGATTGATCATTTTTGCATCGTTTTTATTATCTTTGAAATGTATTTAAAATCATCATCGTGTGTTTTTAGGATCTTCAACAAACAAATATATTTTGTTAAGTCTCTAGATGAGAATATGATTTTTTCCATTTTTAATTCCTTTTAACAAATATTGCACCTTCTGTGATTTGAATATCAATGTTTTATCTAATGTGCAGCCCTATTTCTGACAATTCAACGTATACTGAAAATGTCAAATTACACGTTATCACTCATTTTTAGCCATGGATGTGTACTTATTTTTCTTTATTTTTCTTCTATTATAACTAATGTGTTCTTTTTTTCCTCTATATTAAATAAAGGAATTCTGATTCTAATTATATAGTCAAAATTACGTTCGTGTATTTGAGTATTTGGTGTCATATTGTTCCAGCTTCGTCGAGAAGTGAGACAGCGTCGAGAGTACCTGTACAGGAAGGCCCAGGAGGACCGGCTCCGAACCATCGAGGAGAAGAAGCAGAAGCTCAAGGGAGCACTTGATGGTGGGAATCGGGCAGGATCATCGGTTCCATTGTCCCCGATCAAGCACCCATCCTGGTTTAACACGAGCTGTCCTTGTCCTTTGCAGAAAATCGTCTCCTTCCAACTGAAGTACGCAAAGATGCCCTGGAGCTGCAGAAACTACTGGAGTACGACGATGAAGGAGCAGAAGGTTTGTGTTATTATTCCCTCTTCTTATGAGCAGCGTCCTATTTCATGGATCAGTGTAGCCTTCAGTGTATTCATTGCTTTTGATTGGCTCTTGTCTGTGCAGGTGTCAGCTCACACATGGATGATGAGTATAAATGGGCCGGAGTGGAAGATCCTAAAATCCTGGTGACCACCTCCAGAGACCCCAGCTCCAGACTCAAAATGTTCTCCAAGGTAAGGCCACTCTCTCTGGGATGAATTGCTCTGAGATCGCTAGAACGCAGATGGGCTTGGAGATTGTGATTGTCAGCCTTTATTTTATGGGTCTCATCAAACATTACCATTCCACTCCATTAGTATATGTACAAACATATATACAGCCTGTGGTGGTGAAGTACTACATGCTGTCATTCACATGAGGGGTACTGAATACAGCAGCTCAAAACATGTATTAACTCAAGTAAAGGTATCAGAAGAGTAGGTTTACACATACGAGGAATTTGCCTTGGTGTTAATGGTGCATTCAAAGACACAGAAAGAAGAATACGTAGCAAAACATAATACTATTATAAAAGCTATTTTAAAAAACTATTTTAAGATTATTCTAAAACATGTATAATAAAGACAATATTTACACAAAATATAATTATTTGAGAAACTGAGTACAGTAAAATATGACAAATACTGTATTCAAAGTGGAGAGCTGTGCAGATTCAAAAATAGATAACATGTTGTGCAGGATTTACAATATTAAAAAGAACAAGATATTTTTGAGTGTGCACCTTGATAAAAATGTCCAATAATTCCACTGAAGATCAGAGGAAATTGGGAATGTAATCCGCTGTAGTGGTTTCTCTGATGTTTATGAGCTCTTTCCTAGAGCGGAGTAAGAAAAGAACAGAGATCAATTTGTGCTTAATGTCAATTGTTCCAGGAGATAAAGCTGATGTTTCCTGGAGCCCAGCGCATGAACAGAGGAAACCACGAGATGAACGCACTGGTCGGCGCCTGCAAAGCCAACAACGTCACTGACCTCGTCATCATACACGAAACCAGAGGAAACCCAGGTACGCACGTTACCTCGGTCTCATGTTAGGGACATCATGTTAGGTCCCTCTGGCTTTGAACAGGAGTCTCCTCCTACAGGAAGCAGCCCAAATAAAGCCACAATTAGCCACTTGTTAGCAACCGCCGTTATTATGACACATAGAAGCTTCAGACATTTATCAGTGAATTATTTACTGACATATTTCGTAGAACAAAAGGTGAACATCTCTTAAGCCAACCAAATACCTTATTTTTAATCAAGAGTCATCTGACGAAAAAACGTTAATTTTGAAACCAGAAGTGTTAAAATGCTAACTTGTTCCCGGGTTTTAGCCTCATTCATGCATGACTTTATTTTATATTACACACTAACTCTAAGCAGCTTTTGGATATGAAGTGTGTTTTAAATTGGAAAACGAAAATAACTCGCTGAAAAAGTCAGTAGGAACAAGACAAAGGACCAGCTGCAAATCCTTTCAACTAACTGAAGTATAATGAAACAGCTCCATATATGGAAAGAAAGTAAATCTTAGGAACAACATTTTGCTTTCCTATGGAGAACTTTTACTAACGTGGTCTCTCACCATCACAGTTGTCTATGACCTGTGCCTCAGATCACATGACCCTGTGTTCATTGTAGGCTGTAACTGTATTTTTAGACTCTGTAATAGACTATTGAGCTTCTCTACACAATTTCTTTCTGTATATAGTATATATATGTTTAGTAGAAGAATAGAGAATATTTTAATGTATTCTGTATATTTAAAAATGTTTAGATACTCTGAGAATATGTAAATATTGTTTCCTAATGTTTATCTTTATTTTATTATATTTTTGAAGTAATGTTGTAATTATTGTAGATTGACTGTCAAAATGCTGCTGTGACAAAATATTTTCCCAGCTTGGGATAAATAAAGTTGACATCTTTAAAAAATCCAGGTAAAGCCGGTTTTCATTATGTTGTGACTTACTTCCAGACGCCCTGGTGGTGTGCCACTTGCCTTTTGGACCCACGGCATACTTCACCCTGTACAACGTGGTGATGAGGCACGATGTTCCCGACATCGGCACCATGTCTGAGGCCTACCCCCACCTCATCTTCAACAACTTCTCGTCCCGCCTCGGCACCAGGGTGAGAGCTGGACCATCGTACACATGCCAGAGATATTCTCCTTCAAAATGTATTCCGTTACAAATACTAGTAACCTGTAAAAGAGAATTAATAATCAGTAAACTAATCTGAATTTCACAACAAAAGATTACCTGATTACTTCCCGTTATTTTTAGATGACTTCAATAGATTCAAATTCAAAGGCTTTATTGTCATATGCACAGTAGCTACAGCTTAGATATGGCAATGAAAGTAATCACGTAACATGTAATCTGTTGCTCCCCATCCTGTCCTTCCCCACTTGTCTTTTGGGAGTCACTAATTATGTGTGTTCACGCAGGTATCAAATATCCTCAAGTATCTCTTCCCGGTACCAAAGGAGGACAGTAGGCGGGTCATCACGTTCTCCAACCAAGAGGACTTCATCTCTTTCAGGTCAGTCAGTGTGAAATAGTCCCTGCATCCCGGCCTTAGTGCCCGCCCAAGACGATTCTGATTGGTTTAGAGAAGCTGGTTTTAAAATAGCCAGTGTTTTTATCGCTACTCCAGAATGATAACATGAGGAGCCAACACACTGAGACAGCACAGCTAACTCTATGATTCAAATTTCAAGGGCTTTATTATCAAATGCACAATAGCTAAGAGAAGTTTTGCCATTGAACATTTTCAGTACAAAGCTCCTCCTGCAAGATAAGATCAAAACAGAATGTCAAATGAAATACTGTACAGTAGAATAAACTTAAATGTTACTGTAATTTGAGATGTAAGTTTTAATGAATTATAAAGTTAGATTTATGTTGACATGTGTACGAGTATCTTTTATTGTATACATCTCTATTTGATCTGTTTTATTTGTAATGGTGATAGGCACAATGTTTTTATGTTTGTACCTGCCCAGGGACTGCAGAGATTAGCTTTTAGCTTTAATCTGGTATATATTAGATCTCTTCCATTTTTTCCAGATGTATGTATTTGTATGAATGGTCCTTGTTCAATATACATATATAAGACCAATAATAATACAAAAGTTAGCCTTAATCAAGGTAAACAGTGCTAAGAGTTCTACCTTTTTCTATTTTTTGTATTATAGACATCACACCTACAAGAAAACAGACCACAAGAACGTGGTGCTGACTGAAGTCGGACCCAGGTTTGAAATGAAATGTAAGTATGTGTAGATGGATAAAAGAGACTTGTCATCCAGTCCACGCATTGATTTAGGAGCTTGTAGCCTAGCTGAGCCCAGAATGGGAGCAGGAGCACACGTGCAGTCCAATAGTCAAAGAAATCAGGTCCTATATATTTTCCTAGCCACTTCTCCTTGACCTCGATGAGAAATCAAATGTGGTTAAGGAAAAAGGATGAGGAGAATACATCAGGAATTAGGAGTAGAGTTTGCATTTACACTGAGCAACGTATTTATGATCCACCAGCGAAGGTTATTGATGTGCATCTGCTGTGGTGAAACTACAATATCCATAGAAAAACTACAAAGAGCGCATCTGTATACTTAAATCTAGATATTGTGTGTTCATGGGGGCCTTTTGATTTAAACTTGGTCAACAGTGAAAAATATAACTTCATTACACGGCTTAAATTAACACCAAACTAAAGGGAAGTGAAAGGGAATGGTTGATTGCACTCCCCATCACCCTCCTGTCCACTTGCATTTATCAATATGAATCCCAATTAGTATGATTGTAGGAAAATATTTGAATCCATAATACTACATGCAATATACATGCATGACTTGAAAGACCTACTAATCTACTGCTGTATATAACAACATTCAATCATGTTGAATACAAAACACCACCCAACTCGGTAAACATTGTGAAATATTAACTTTATTAAACATTTTAAAACGCGTTATCAGCCTTAAGTTCATAGTTTGCCTTTTGGTTTAACATATTGTCGAAAGTTTCAAACCTATAAGCATTTTAGCAAGTTATGGCATATCTTAAAGGTCCCATGTCATGCTTTTCCGGTTATTACCCGTCCCCTTGTGTGTTATGTAGCTTTTTCTGCATGTAAACGGTCTGCAGAGTCACAAACCCTCAAAGTACACCCTGTAGCGAGTAAAACTCTAACACAGAAAAGACCTGTCTGTGCTGCCCCAGAACGCCTCGTTGGACATTTCTCTTTTTCCATTTTTTTCATCCTGGTCACTGTGACGTAAGGGTCACTGTGACGTAAGGGTCACTGTGACGTAACGGCTTTTGGACCAATCTGCGGACTTCCTCACACACACACACACACCCTTATCTTTTCTCAGCTGCAGCTCCGCGGATTTCTCAGCCTGAACTCAGCTGTTTAGTTTAACAGCACACACAAACTCACAGCCAGGCTGGGGGTACTGCAGCTCCCTCAGCACCCACCCTTCCCACGTCCACAGGCGCTTTCACACCGGAGTACTTTTCCCAGTATAGTTCCGATAGCTCTTGAAATTTTGCGTTCACACCAAAAAAATCCGGAACTAGAACTTAGTTCATGAGAACCTTTTCACCCCCTTTTTAGTCAGGTACTTTCATGGGAGAAAAAGGTTCCCATTTCTGATTGGCTGGGCAGATTGCAAGCCAGTCCCCAACTCCGGGGACTTCCGGCCGGGGACTTCGGGTGGCAGTATACACCGTGAAGTTGTTTGCGGCCTGCCAGTAAACCCAAAGCAGAAGAAGAAGAAGTGACGTCAGCGGCTTCATTTGCCTAATCCTCCCCCAGGGACTTATTCCGGTGTGAACGTGATCTGCTCTTTAGCTCATCAGAACTAAAGAGTTCTGATGAGCTAAGTACTGGGAACTAAGTACGGCAAAGTACTTGGTGTGAAAGCGCCTCATGATTACTGGTGTCATTTTCTGGTTGCTAACGCCATTGTAACACATAATCTCTGATGTTCCGCTGTAACAGTGGTGGACTCATCAGAACAGAGTGGGCGAGCTGACCAATCAGAGCACAGTGGGCTCACAGGGAGGGGGGGGCAGGAGCTCCAACAAGCCGTTTAGGACAGAGTGAATACACATACTATACAGAGATGCTGTATGAGAAACCAATGTGATTTTGGAACATTGAACAATGTAAATCTATTCTAGTAGACCTCAACAATGGAACTATGATCAGTAGAAATTACCTTTAACACCTGTTCTTTTTGCAGTGTATATGATCAAACTGGGCACCCTGGAGAACGAGAGTACGGCGGATGTGGAATGGCGTCACCATGCATACACACACACATCCAAGAAGAGGAGGTTCCTCAGTGTGCAATAAAAATAGTAATAAAGCAAACTGTTGTACAAAACTGTGCTTTCTGGACTATGTTTTATACCATTCTTAAAATGAATATGGTGTTTTTTAAATGACAAGTGAGTTTATTTGACCAAATATAGAGGGTTTCACACAGTCAAACTGCATCGTATTCATCAAGACTAACAGTCATTTTCAAAACCAAATTCAAAATGTTATAACTGTTGTACTATTTTAAAATAAAATGTGTATCTTTACATTTATGCTGGTGTGTGTTTTTTGTCCAAAGTGGGGGAAATAAAATGTTCTTACGTATCCATATTTGTATGGATAACTTTGCAAGTCTACTTTTATATAGCTTTTCACTGAAATATAAATATAAATGTAGTTCATTTACATGAATTGCTGAACGTTAAAACTGCCATTATTGATCTCCAGAGGGAAAATACAGCTGCTGCCAGACATTCTTTTAAAATGAAGTTGGTGATCAAGGACAAACATCTGTGCGATTGAGGCAGAGGACATGACAGATGTTATGATAAGAAGTGCCTGCTGCAGCTTTGCGCGCTCCCGTGAGTGTGTGCAGTTCTCAGCGGGCACGCAGATCTTTGCACAACAGCTCCTTTCGTCTGCGCAGGCGCAAATAGGACATTTCCGGGTACGGCATGTAATATAAATACGCTGGTGTCCTGCACGTTCGTCGGTACAATAATCAAAACCAATGATTCCTATATGTCCAGTAGTGTCCTTCACCTATGGTGAGTATTGTTTAAGCTGGTGTTTTTGTTTGCAAGCTAGAGAGGTGAAGTGTCAAGTATCTTAATAAACAAATAAGCATGTGTATGAGTTTTAATGACGTTAATGGACAGTCCTTGGGCCGCTCGGTCGAGCCCGCTGCTAACTGTTAGCTTAGCATAATACTGTATGTCTGTTCTCCGCAGTGCCGGGCCGGCTAGGTGAAGATGCCAAAATGGCTACCGGCAATTACTTTGGATTTACCCATGGCGCTGCCGCCCAGTACAGGTAAGGGAACATGAGTCATTGCCCTTTTTACCGTAACCACATGCTTTTTCGCTCAAAGGTGAGCTGCGTTAGTGTGTTGTGCGGCAGTATGGTCCCTACTACCACCATTGTTCAGGCTGGGGGAGGGGGCGGTTATCTCTGCTGCAGCCGCATCAGACGGGGCTTGACTGCGGTGATGGAGAAGATACATATTATTGAATAAGCCCAGTGTCAATACATCAATTTGTTTATCAGACGCAAAACTACAAAAAATACGTCTATAGTGATATTAAGAATAAAGTACTAAAGTCATTTATAATCCCCCACCTTGAATGTACGCACTGACATTTATTTTGATCGATAACCTTCCGTTGCGGCAAAAGGTGAGCAGACTGAACTCATTTGACTAGAACCATTCTAGTTGAAATGAACAAGGAGGGTGTGTCTGTTGCTCCAGTGTTATTGCAGGTCCAAACCTTGTGTCTATGGTCTTAACACTGGCTAAAAAAAGAGGTTTACCGGACGTGTGTTCTGCCCACAGTATATTTATCCTTTCATGATCAAGCCAGCAGTTGTGAAAAGGCATACAGGCACCTGGGACTACATCACTGTACACCATATATTCTCCTAATGTAAACTGTAAATCTTTGCACCCTTTTTCTGCACCCTTCTAAAAAATTAAACCGCTCCCCCAATTTTAAATGCACATTTTATTTGTTTTTCAATACTTGTATTTAGTTGTTTTTTGTATTACTATTTTTAAGTTCTGCACCAAAACGGCAACAAAAATGCCTTGAATTATTAAAAACAGACAATAAACCAAACTCCGATTCTGCTCTGAAGCGTGAGGTTATGTAGAAAATACTTAATGTTTGCAACAAAACATCCAACCATGTGTGAAGGAAAACAGGTTTAAAGCTATTTTAAACGTTGATATCCTTTACTAAATAGTTGGTAGCCAAACCATGAGTCGTCACACAAATCCACCATAGCTACACCAATACTGTTAAGAGAAATTAAAAGGTTGCAGTTAAAAGGCCAGTGCAGCAGCAACAACAGTCACCAACGAATCGACATGAAACAATGCTGCTCAAACAGATCCTACTAGGCTCCTTTTTGTTTCTTCTCTTTAACTGCACTACCTTTTTCTTTTTGAAATTCCTCCTCCTCTTCTTTTGGCTTAATGGCTGGATACAACTGTTACTTTATAAGGTGATAACAGCTACCTACTTTACTGCAGTATGCATTATGAGATGTTGTACCTGGGTTATTTTCTTTGATAAGGTAAACACAACATCTCCCTTCTCTTTCCTCTGTCTCTTTCAACCACTTTTGACAATACGTGACTAAATGGCGCCGCAATACTGCGTAATGTTGTCAAGGCTGTGTGTTTACAGATAATTTTACAACGGGTTCTAATGCAGCTCAGCCAATCACTATTAAGGACCAGGACAGTCAATTGTATAATTTTAATTTTAAAACCACTACCACAATAGGAGTGAACTGCCAGCTAACCTTTTACATTTCTCTCCCGTGTTGCCCTACCAGTCAGCAGCCAACTGCCGGGGTAGCCTACACACATCCCACCACAGTGGCCAGTTACACCGTTCATCAGGCTCCGGTGGCGGCCCACACTGTGGCGGCGGCCTATGCTCCCTCTGCAGCCACAGTGGCTGTAGCTAGGCCAGCGCCAGTCTCCGTGTCAGCGGCTACTGCTGCAGCTTATGGAGGATACCAGCCAGCCCATACTGCCGCAGACTACGGCTACCCTCAGCGCCAGCAGGATGTCCCGCCACCACCTCCGCCGGTCACCTCACAAAACTACCAGGTACGTCACAAGTTCTTTTTTCTTTCAAGGCATCTACACGGGTCAGACCAGATGTAAAAAACACCAGAGTGTAAAATTAAATTAACAAAGTATGTCTTAATCTCAATGTATATATTTATACAGCATTCAATAACAATTCATTAATTGATATTCAAATAATAAAAAAGACATTTGTCTATTGATCAATTAATTAATGTATCACCTCATTTAAAATAGATACATTTATACATACAGTCTATGATCAACTCAAATACAAAAAAATATTTCCAAGGCAATTTAAAAAATACAATCCTTTTCCTTAAATCACAAATTGTTTTTATCATTGTGTAAACTGACCCCTGTACCCCTGACTATCTTTGCCATTTGAATGTAGTTTTTTGGCTGTTTTTCCTTTTGCTTTCACATTTCTGTAACGTGACACTTTGGGTCTTTGACTGTTGAAACAATGCCCCCACGCGCTGTTTGTGGTTCACAGAGAAGCTCTGTTGTGCCCTTCAAATTGAATCTTCAATGATATGAACATTATTTAAACATGTAGAGCTTTCTATAAAGTCCAGCCAAACAGGATGAAATGCTACCATTGTGACAATACGATTCTTTCCTCTCATCGTATTGAAAATTATAGTGGAATATATGATGCACGCCTAACTGAATCGAGCATTACTAGAAAAAGATGAATGGTATTTGCAGAGTGGTTACATTGCATGCCATATAACATGTCCCAGGTTTAAGCAGAAGACTGCAACATGAGAACAAAACGGAACAATAGTGACTATCTGAATGCACTGTATTTGCCCTGGGTAATCATCACATGTTAAACTGTGCAAAAATAAAATAATGCATTATGTCAAATTGTGTACATTTCTGGTTGGGCATATGTGCAAAATGTTTGTTGCCTCACCTAAAAGCCTGACTGCACCCGTTTTCCAAGCTCCCAATGTATCTCTTTTAATTCAACTACCCTGCAAACAAATACAAGTTTGTTACAACATGTTTGGGTGAACACAAATGCATCAGTGGCCATTTAAGGTTAGCTGTCTTCTATGTGGACAGGGAGAGCCCAGAATTGAGCCAACAACCCTGTAACTCTTCTTTACTGTTTTCCTTCTCAGGACACCTATTCCTATGTCCGGTCCACAGCTCCTGCTGTGACTTATGACAGCAAGCAGTACTACCAGCAGGCCACTGCTACAGCGGCCGTCGCTGCTGCACAGTCCCAACCCAGCGTGGCAGAGTCCTACTACCAGACAGGTTTGCTTAATGCACACTCTACACACTGTGAATTAGACTTTTACGCATTTCAAATACCTTTGGCTCATTTCACCTGATTTACAAATGTTGTGTTGGACCCATTAATATGCAACTGTAGCGTAGTTCCTTTTTAGTGTAGTGATTCGCCACAGATTTCCACTTATTATATTGAATAGGTGGCTCTCTTCTTGTGTCCCCTCTCGCATGGACAATAATCAACTCACCGTGTAATCAGATTTTCTTACACTCATTGTGTTTTTTTAAATCCCTTTTGAGCTACACTTCTGCTGTTCTGTGTTGACAATAATGGATTTGAGGGTGGAACAACCCGTATGGCCCTTTTTAATGTCCATTCCTGTTAGTAGATACAAAAAAAATTAACATTTTAAGAATTATAACTTGTCTGTCTGAAACATTGAAAGCCTCCCCAGTTCTGGTATTTGCGCTTACAGTAAGCTATACAGCTCACCTAGCATGGTCAAGCTAACAGATGACGACATTCAGCCAAAACTGGTCAAGGGCAAATCTCGTTCTTAATAGTTTCTGCTCCCAATGTTTGATGATGTACATGTAACAAGTTAAGTTCACGGTATCCTTTCAACATTTCGCTGCACATAAACTGAAAAGTTTTTTGTATAATATTTGTGTTTTTCTAGCCCCCAAAGTAGGATATAGCCAGGGGGTTACATCATACACCCAGAGCCAGCAGTCTCGACAGGTGACCGTGATAAAGCCAGCTGTTCCCAATCCAGCCTCCTCCACCTTCTCCATCTACCCTGTGACCTCCACTGTCCAGCCTGGGGCTGGTGGCGCCTCCGTGGTCCCTTCCTACTCTCAGAGCCCAACCTACAGCACAAACGCTGTCACCTATTCTGGTAAGCTTTCAATGTTGTTCTAAAGGCTTTGCACAATCGGTAATCGATTCACTTTACCCACAAGAAATCACCAATAACAATTTTAAAAGACACGTTTTTTTTAAGAGAGATTTCTGTACATTTTTAACAATTCTCAAGTAGTAAAATAACTTTGATAACAAATGGCATTAACGTGGTATTGCTGCAACAAATTAGGTCAAGCCGCATGGGATCTGTTTTCTACTAGTACAGTTGCCTGTACTACGAAGCAGGATTTTCAGTTAGCAAGGTAACTTCAGGGTTAACTCTAGTTTTCGATCCTACGATGCTGGTTCACTTCTTACCGGGGTAGATCTCCATGGTAACTTATGCTGAACACCTAACCTGCTCTGGAGCAGTGGTCTCACATGATAGTTTACTTTTCATTCATGAAGTATGACGCTGCGCTGTCAGTACGCTTGTCCCTGTTTGTGATTGGTCAAATGTTGCTAACCCCGCCCCTTTCACGTGAACGTGCTCTCAGCCGGACAGAGAAACCATGGGTTGATTTACCGAGTTGATAACCAGCGTCGTAGGACCGCTTAGCGAGATCTCGTTTGTTATGGGTTAGTTAAGCCAGATAACTCAAACATATCCAGGGTGTGTTGAACTGGCTTCGTAGTACAGGCCACTGGTATCAGTGGGTGTGTTTTTGTTTTTGGAGATGGAAGGTACAATTTGGTTGCTTTTTATTAGAAAAAACATGACCGATGAACACTAAATCTTAACCTATAAAATCTGATGCAATGGTCGGGAAGACAACGCCTCCAATCCCCTGATGATTCACAATGCCAACAAACGTTCTTGTGTTTATAAATCTTAATGCATGTATTATGTTTTTTAATGATGTAATGATCAAACATTAGCATGCTAATTTGCTAATGTTAAATGTAGAAAATTAAATCACACACAAATGTTTTCCATCTAGAAATCCCTATGTTGACAGAGCAGTACATTGGTTTTAAGTGGTCTATCTTTTTTCCAGGAACATCATACTCAGGCTATGAGGCAGCAGTTTACTCTGCAGCCTCCAACTACTACCAGCAGCAGCAGCAGCAGCAACAGCAGCAGCAGCAGCAGCAGCAGCAGAAGCAGGCAGTGGCAGCGGTAGCAGCAACAGCAGCATGGCAAGGGAACACTTTCACCAAGAAACCCCCCTTTCAGAGCAAGCAGCTTCGACCCAAGCAACCACCCAAACCCCCTCAGATCCACTACTGTGATGTCTGTAAGATCAGCTGTGCTGGCCCTCAGGTGAGTTCAACAACAGCTAATATCGCATTCAAATCAAGTAGGATTCACATAATACTAGTTATATTTTAGGATCCAGTTTTGATTGTCCAGTGATCTCATCTCCATGATGATTCACTTGTAATAATATAAAATGCCTTTTTAGGTTTTAAAAGGTATACATTCAACATGTCCGTGCATCAGCTGTCTTTAATGACCCATTTTGCAAAGTTGAAATACTATCTGTTAACACACATCAGTTAGTAAACTGTGTGTGAGCTGCACATTTGGTCAAAGGCAACATATTAACCTTTTCAGTTTCCTTACAATAGTTGGGTAGAGTTAAAATTAAACATTAACTTCCCAAGCAAGTACTTGTCCACCAGTGGGACTAATGGCTCTGTCTTTTTCCAAATAAGACTTATAAGGAGCATCTTGAGGGCCAGAAGCACAAGAAGAAGGAAGCGGCGCTGAAGGTTTCCCAGAGCAGCACCAGCAGCAGTAGTGGAGGAGGATTATTGGCCCGCAACGCTCAGAACCAGCTCCGCTGTGAGCTGTGTGATGTTTCCTGCACAGGCGCAGACGCCTACGCTGCCCATATCCGTGGAGCCAAACACCAGAAGGTAAGGAAGATTGTTGGACATAATATACACATGTTTCTTAAATCTCAATCTCTACATGTATGGCAGCCATTCCATTCCAATGTCTGTTGAAGTCCAACATTGTCAGTACTTTATAGAATAAAATAAAAAAACATTAATTAGATAGAATAGAATAGATCGATAGAATTGAACTCAAACACATGTTTATAAATAGTAAACCAGAGAAACTGATAATGCCGCAGGGGTTTCTTAATTTTTATCAGAGCTGTATGTACCCTGAATCCGTCGAGTGGCGGGATTACGCCCATGTTAGATAATAGTAACAGACAACACTGTGGTGCAGCCTCGTCTCTTTTGTAAATTGGAATTGAAAAGAGAATTGTGGTAGACCTAATCACAGTTCCAGTTGTTTTACGATACGATACGATAATACTTTAATGGTCAGATCAAGTCTGAAATCTGACTTGCATCACAGCAGCTCCATGTGTAACATCAACATGGACAAATATCAAGACACAATACATGAAAAACAAACAACATTGAACAGAACAGCACTATCACTGAGAGAGAATGTGCTCAAAGAGCCTTCAGCGTGCATTTGATCTGGGATTTAGCTCTGTATTTACTGAGAGGATTGACTGATGCACAAAGGAGTGCTCACACACACAGACAGACCACCATTCAAACCTATTGACAGTTGCTAACTTACTTAGCCTCTTTATTTTTAGACTTGTTGAGATCGAGTTATTCCACAGAGGAGATAAACCAGAAAGAAGACTGCATATAATACAGAGGAGAAGAAATGTACAAACTACACTAGAAACAATCTGATATATTTGTTGCAGTTGCGCTTCTGTGTGTTGGTAATTAAGAAAGATGACTGATATACATTTTTTGTAAAAAAGGGAAATCTTTAGTATAAAACATTGCTATTCCCATGCTGACCCCTTATTAGCAGGTTACGTTCCTGCTGTTTGAGTGTAATACTCTCACACTGTACTTCAAAACCTTGACAACAACTGTGACAAACGGTGATGGCTAACCCAAATGAATGGGTTAGCGTTAAAATAAAAAAAAGATGAAGTCATACGTGTGTGTGAAATGGTTCGGAATCATCTGTCCACTCTGTTGACACTAAATTCAATGGAAACCTCATTACCATCTATTCATAATTTTATTTTGAACAATTTTCTCCAGGTGGTGAAGCTTCATACCAAACTGGGTAAGCCCATTCCCTCCACTGAGCCCAGCATGGTCACTCAGTCATCGTCCTCCACCACAGCTGCTCCCAGTAAGACCAACACAGCCACCCTGAGCACCTCCAGCAACAGCAGCTCTCTGTGCGCCGCCGCTTCCACCTACCTGAAACCTGTCAACATCGTCAGCAGCGGGATGGGAGGGGTGAAAAACACCTTGACTAACAACCTTTCTGCTGCCAACTCCACCTTAGCTGGGAAGAAAGTCAACACCCCCAAGATCAACTTTGTTGGTTAGTAGCTCACAAGCAGCACTACTTTCTTTTTCACCTGGTCATTTCATGAAAATCTTGATATGTTTGAACTAACAGTTTTTGCCACACTGTAGCAAGGCCTGAATATTGTTGCGGTGGCTCCCAATGCATGTTTCCCCAGCAATTGTAGAAACATCTCTATTCTTTATTTTCTTCTACTACAATTCAAAACACATTTGACTCAGATCTTCCTGGTTTTGGTCACAATATTCCTACCTCTTAGTAGGGCAGGGTGTCAACTACATACATACATTTCTTTGACGGTTTTAGTTTATTTGGAATGGACCATATACAGCTTGAAATATAAAGAGAAACATGTGATTCTCTGTACTAGATTATAGCTTTTAAGATGATTAGTTCATTTGCAGGTCAATTCAAAGAAAGCACAATTACACATAGTACAGAGTAAAAAGTCATTTGTGATTGTAATGCTCTTTTTAAATGTATTGCATGCACTTTTTTAAAACATACTGTACATGAGAGGACACTTGGTGTGTAGAAAGTATGAGTGCATGCCAGTACATGAACCTGGCGACCAACTGAACCAGAAATGTTGGTTCCACTTATGCGGCTTTCACACCAGCGCTTTTCCCTTTCTAGCTCCGAGCTAGAGCTTTTCTGGTTCAGCTCCGAGCTAGAGCTTTTCTGGTTCAGCTCCGGTTTCCCTTTTCAGCTCCCGCTCTGTTCACACCGCCCAGCTGCCGCTGCTGCGTCATGACGTCACCGTTTACATCGCTGATTTTCTCCCCAACGGAGCTCACAACAACAACGGGGGGGACTGCGTCGGGTCGATGATCGTGTTGCTTTGAATCATACGAAGCCAGATTAAATTAAATAACAACTTCTCCAACCTTATACTTTTCTCCAGAGTGCCGTGGTTCATTGTTTATTAATGTGTTTCAGCGGCATTTACCGACCGCTGCAGTGCTGGCTGCTCTTCAACGGGAGTTTATTCTCCCGTTAGCTCCGGGTTAGCTCACACGGCTCTAAAGTATTCACTGTCTGACTGTCACACAAGCAGCTGATACATATCCCCAGTTCCCCTTAAGTGAATGTGTGTCAGTCTGAATTGACGCTGTTTGGCATCACAACGCTGTTATGAAAGTTTCTCTGGTATAACATGGGTGATGTTAGCATAGCAACCGAAGCTAAACTCACTACTTGCAGGGTGCGTACGGGTGCTGGAAATCCTTGAAAATGCTTGAAATTGTATGAGGTGTTTTCAAGGTTTGAAAAGTGCTTGAATCTTGGGAATGGTGCTTGAATTTGGGATAAAGTGCTTGAAATTGTAAATGCTTTACTTCGCTTTTTAGATTAAAAGAAAATAAAGAAGTCGGAGCGCGCTTAATTGCTTCGCTTTTACATAAAACAGCTCCGCTCCGGCCTTCCCGCGCAATGCGCGTGACCGGCAAGTGTTTTTGTTACGTGTGTGACCTGGGCATTCTGATGAGAGTGATAGATGACAGTATGCCAGGAGGTTGCCGTTTCAACGAGCGTTGGCTAGCAGAAGACAAATACAAGCCATGGCTAAGACGAGGGTCAAGCGAAGCCCAAGAGTAGCCTCCTGCAAAGTGTGCAACAATAACGATGCGAGAGTCTGCGCTGACGAGCCACACACCACACGAAAGGTACGCCAGAGTAGAGCATTTTAGATTAGGCTATCGTTGCATGTAAAATACATGACACTTTTCTCTGTGCGTGGCAAAACAAGCTCGCCAAAATGGCTTCACTAGTCTGGCAGGATTTTAAGTGTCCGAAAATGACAATAAAATAGCGGTATGCAACGTGTGTGTGAAGCAGAAATCCTGCAGCTCCACCCGCTGTGACGGACCGGTGAGCGGAGCAGAACACACATTAAGAGTTAGACCTAACACTAACACACTTAGCTATTTTATCTACCTCTGGAACAAGCTAAACTAGTTATACATATATTTATTCTTCACTGTCGGGTCGCTCATTACTGGATCAGTGAGCTGCAGGAGATACTGACGGGCTGTCAGGAGAGAGAGAGAGGGGGAGAGGGGAAAAGAGAGCGGTATCGGCCGATACTGATTCCGGCGATCGGCCCCAAAATTGGGGTTCGGAGCATCCCTAATAATTGTATATGATATGTTTTATAATGATTGATCATGAAAGTGGTCTCAAAACTGGTAAAGTTGCAGCTAGTTTGAATGACTTTGTATACTACAGAGTAGCTTGTGAATTTACTCCAGGTGGAACTAAAGTCTGATTTAACACTTGATTATATTTCACATCATTCATCCACATCTGTAAAGTAACTAAAGGTATTCAATACATGTAGTGGAGGAAAAGTACACCATTTACCTCTGACTTGTGTTTACTGCCAACCTAAAAGTACCTCAAAAATAGTAATCAATAATATATTGAAAAGTTATTTGGCTGATTGTTTTATATTGGCTCAGCCAGGTTATATGGGATGCCCAGTCTACGTACAGATGGGTCACTCATTTTGAAATATTAAACTTAGTTTTCTTTTCTTTAATTGTTCATCCTCATGTAGAATGCTATTATGAAACACACATTTGGTTGTTTATAGCATAAAGAACATCTGATTTAATGTGAGGTAGGGAAATAATCATTTGAGTATAAGTATGTGTATATAAATATGTAATTTACAACAGCTGTAAGATGCTTGAAAAGCTTGAAAATGCACCTTGAAAATGCTTGAAAAGTGCTTGAATTTGACTTTGGAAAAGGTGTAAGAACCCTGTACTTGCTAAGCCGTTTTCTACAGGCACATTTTACCGGTGTATTTTTCATTATGATTCTACTTGTGATAGTCGGACATGACAACCTGTGCAGCCCATGTATTGATTCCATCCGATAGCTGCTATAATACAAAACAAAACGTCTGCCTGCTCTCCACAATGATCAATAACAGCGAACGGATGGTCAAAGTAAGGTACAAATAAACAGAATCACACGAAGCCTGGTTAGTATTGCCTGACTTTATAAAGTGTGTTTTTTTGTATAAGTGTGTGGTTGCCTTCTAGTCACTTTGCTCAGCGCTACTGCTTGTAGGCAGGCATGACGAGACTCTTCAGTCGACCCATGTTCAGGGGAGGTGGGTTTAGTTTCCTGCACGCCTCAACGTAAGAGAGACGTAAGCGACGCCGCCTCTTAGCTCCGAAGCTCTTGCCTCTAGACCGACAATTTTTTGGAGCTGGAAGTGAACTGCATTCCGGAGCTAAGAGGCGGTGTGAACAGGAAAAACCAGCGCTTTTTCAGCTCCAGCTCCGAGCCGGAGCTGAAAAAGCGCCGGTGTGAAAGGGGCATCAGAGTCAAGAGCACTTTCATCAGAAGTATACTTTCCTTTGTGGTAACATGTTGACAGATGAATCAGCTGTATGACTCTTGTAATGCTGCTTTATTTGTCAGAAGTCTTAATGTTTTAGTAGTAGTTAATTTGTGCTTGCTCAGAAAATGAACCAACATGCACATTCTATGAATGTTTGAGATGAAACAGAAGAGACACTTAAGTGTATATATGTGCTCATTAATCTAAGTGTCAGCCTGATGATTAGTGTACATTCCAGGATGTATGTTCCTGTATTGTACTGTGCTAGAATGTGATTGTTTTTAAAGTATCTACTTGCTTATTCCTTTAATGGCATTTCTTTAAGGCCCTTTAGTCTATACCAACTATATCACATCTTTCTTTATGTGCCATTATTTAGACCAAGGTCAAGCAGTGGAACTGGTTAACAACACTGATTTCCTGAAATGCAGGTGGAAATAAATTACAGACCACAGCGAAGATGGACGATGCTAAAGTGGAGGCTTCTAAGCCTGCAACGCCCTCTCAAGGTGACTCCAAGACCGAAGATTCTCTGTCGGCCTTGGCCGCCCTACAGAGTGACGTCCAGCCTGTCGGTCATGACTATGTGGAAGAAGTACGTTTTGCCAGACCATATATTAGGCTACACCCAACTTGCACTTGTGAGTGAGCAGGAAAGCTTTTAAATATTGAGGTAATACATTGAACTCCTTTTTTTAGGTCCGGAACGATGAAGGCAAGGTCATCCGCTTCCACTGCAAGCTCTGTGAATGTAGTTTCAACGATCCGAATGCCAAGGAAATGCATCTTAAAGGTCGTCGGCATCGCCTGCAATACAAGGTTTGTGGCTGACGCGTCTTTACACACAGGTAAAACACACTGGTGTTGTCATTATGTGTCTCAAGAGGCGCGTTCACACCGCAGTACTTTTCCCACTTTAGTTCCGAAAAAAATCCGGAACTAAAATGTGTTCATGAGAACCTTTTTACCCCCTTTTCCGTCCCTGCTAGAGAGCAGGGACTTTCGTGGGAGAAAAAGCTTCCTATGTCTGATTGGCTGGGCGGATTGCAAACCACGCCCCGTAAAACTCCCAAAAGGTTTTGTGAAGCCGCCATTTTATTATCCTCGCATTAACATTATTAGCATTAGCATTAGCCCAGCGCAGAAACGCAGAGAGACTAACTTATGGCAACACAAAATAAAACATGGGAGCGGTGGAGATGAGGAGGTGTCGGCGTTTCTAGCGATTTACTCGGAAGGCTTCAGTAGAAGCTGCTGGGAGTCCCAGCAGCTTCTACTGAAGCCAGTCCCCAACTCCGGGGACTTCCGGCCGGGGACTCCGGGTGGCAGTATACGCCGTGAAGTTGTTTGCGGCCTGCCAGTAAACCCAAAGCAGAAGAAGAAGTGACGTCAGCGGCTTCATTTGCCTAATCCTCCCCCAGGGACTTATTCCGGTGTGAACGTGATCTGTACTTAGTTCATGAGAACTAAAGAGTTCTCATGAACCTTTGTGGGAAAAGTACTGCAGTGTGAACGCGCCTAAGGGGTAATTAAGTAATATGGGTGCCCATCATTTTTAGATCAGTGTGAAAAGTAACTAAGTACATTAACTCAAGTAAGTACAATTTTGAAGTACTTGTACTGTACTTGAGTATTGCCATTTTATTTTACTTTGTACTTCTACTCCACTGCAATTATTGAATGCCTTTAGTTACTTTACAGATCTGGATTAATGATGTGAAATATAATCAAGTGTTAACCTGTTTCACGCCTTCCCCCCGGTACCGGGCGGATAAACGCGTCATTTGCAGGAAACAACGTCTAAGGAATCTTAATATTGAATAAAACTATGAATGTGTTATATCCATGTAACGGGAAGAAACTCAGCTAACTGATCTTTTTAATTTTTTTTTTCAAAAAAAACCCACAATGCTAGCACTCAGCCTCTGAATTAGCCTCGATCGAAAAAACGGGACCGACAAAGGCACATAAACTCACTCAGAACTCCCTTATTACTTATCCTAGATGCACAACCAAACACTATTTTTTGGTGTCCTGGAGACACTGAATCTAACGGTGCCCACCTCAACACTCAGTGATAAACATTCGCGACGCTATCAACGAAAGCGTACATCATCACATGTGGAGCCAAGAAGCTAAACATATAAATATGGCTTACCTTGGTCAAAAGTGGTCTTCAATGGCATTAAAACGATAAAAAAACGATGCTGCAGTTAATCCATAGGTTCATCCTATGTGTCTGTGCCTTCTTTGAAATTATTTCTGATAATCCATAAGCAATACAACTGCGTTTTAGTTTCCAAACTCCAGAAGGAGACATTCCTCCAGTTTAGTTTCGCTTTCCACACGCGAAGCGGCAACATTTTTTCTTTACAATGTGTGTCTATGCGAGTATCCTCCTTCGATTCTATTGGCTCTAACGGTCACAAGGGTATGTCAACCAACCAGATCGAGCAAGGGGGGCCAGAGATAGGTCAAATCCACCCAAATGACCCCAGATGGCCCAGTTTTTGGCTAAATCTCTCTAAAAAGGTCAAATTTCACTTGTTTTGCATCAATCTTGATACAGGGTACTTATTATATGTTGTACTTTGGATTCCTAAAGCTTTTAGTCTACTAACCCATCATCCAAGGGTAGTTTTCACTATCTGTAAAAAATAATTTTTGGACGGACACTATAATTTACAGTTTTTTACTATGTAAAATCTGAATTTTCTTTAAAATAAAAAACATTTATATTGATTCTGACACTTCTACATCCAACTCACAGGTTTATCATTACTTTGAGAAAAGATTATTAATTTAACCCTTTTAGAAGGGAAGATATGGTCATTTGTTCTGGGAATGTCATTTTCGAGCCTGAGACCTGAAAAACAGGCTCAGAGTGGAACAGGTTAAATCAGACTTTAGTTCCACCTGGAGTAAATCCACAAGCTACCCTGCAGTATACAAAGTCATTCAAACTAGCTGCACCTTTACCAGCTTTGAGAACACTTTCATGATCAATCATTATAAAACATATCATATATATTATTCTGAAATGGACCAATCTGCACAATGACTACTTTTACTTTTGGTACTTTAAGTATATTTTGATGATAACACTTTTCTACTTTTACTTGAGTAACCTTTAGAATGTTTTACTAGTAACAGAGGATTCCTACACTCTGATGTTGAGCAGACATCTGTTCAAATACAGATATAGTCCAAAGAAAGGAGTAGTCATTCTAACGGTGCTAACACAGTGCTGGATCAAACACATCTGCCCTGCAGTCATATATGGTTATGTATTTGGTGAAACTTCCATACAATTGATCTTGTCAAAAGAGAGCTTGTCCTTGCTGAAAGTGTGTGTAATTCATGAATATATCAAGCTCAAACTTTTTTCCAAATGTCCAGAGAGGATGCTTGTTGAATATTGTTGTAAGATAATTCATTCATAGCTTTCCGTTTCTAAATATATTTACCTCTGGAAGATAGGTCACTAGTTATCTTAATTGAGTATTGTATATATGTGACACAAAAAAAACATTTCTTTTTTCTTTGTAGAAAAAGGTAAACCCGGAACTGCAGGTGGAGGTGAAGCCCAGCATCCGAGCCAGAAAGATTCAGGAAGAAAAGATGAGAAAGCAGATGCAGAAAGAGGAGTACTGGAGACGGAGGGAGGAGGAGGAGCGCTGGAGAATGGAGATGCGGTATGGTTATTTCTTATTAATGGTTGTCTCCTCTGCTAATGGGGCTCTGGAGTTCCAGTTTCCACTACCTCTGGATAGGTCACTTGTGTAGCTATTTTGTTAAGTTGCCTCTTATAGGAATGCAATCTGCTTATCTCTGATGCAGTCTGTCAAAGGCTTTTATTGTGAAAGGGACCCAGAGGCAGACATGCTGTATCACGGCTTGCAGGGAACTGATGGTGTCACTATTCTACAGCCTTTCTACTGTGCATAACGTATACTTCATAATGATGGTGTATGATGTATGTAGATGTGTCCACACAAGACACAATGCACACTGAATGCTTTAACAATGATTTGTATTAAATGACACATCGTTTGACCTCTGTAGAGTTATTTATGTTTCGGAGGTTAAACACCTGGGACCAGCCATGTTGATATTAAGATTTATTTTGGGATTATAGTCAAGGTCTTCAAGAATCTGGAGCAAGTACATTTTTAAAAGGGATATAAAAACAAAATAGGCAAATTATTTGTAAAGAATTGGGTTCATCCCTCCAGTTGAACATTTGGAGATCTATGTGGAACAACAATTTCCTGAGCCACTTCACGTTGTTTTCCTTAATGCTCAACCATCTGTTCCGTAGACATTTAAAAGCACTTTGCACAGCTTTACACTTGGATAGATGTGAGCTGTACTTTTGTATTTCCAGGCATTATGAAGAAGACATGTATTGGAGACGTATGGAGGAGGAACAGCACCACTGGGATGACCGTCGCCGTATGCCCGACGGGGGGTACTCTCAGGGGCCCCCAGGCCCTCCTGGTCTGCTCGGAGTTCGGCCTGGCATGCCTGGCATGCAGCCTCAGGGGCCTGTGGTAAGACTTTACGTGTATTTCTATATGATTTATTGTTAGTAACATTTAACATGTGACTTTAGGTAGAGATTCAGCGTCGGTATCGTTCCCCCCAGTGACCAACTTAACTACTGGTTGGTGTTCTAATCACCTCAATGCCCTAAACGTTTGCATTGGCATTTTGCCCTACTTTGTTTAATCTATCAACATGCACAGAAATGGAAGGGTATCGTTAATATTTTGAGAGGATTTTCTAACTATTTGTCAGAGGAGGGTAATACATTGTTCTTTCTGTTTTGTATAATTAATGCATCAAACATTTGCACCAATAGTTTTGTTTTTCCTTGTGCAAGACAATGACTTTGTTTTCTGTTTAAAATCAGATGATGTGGTAATCTGATAAGTATGATATCTCACATATTCAATGGAATGATTTGATCGCAGCTGTGCTCTGGTTTACTACTGGTTGAAGTGATTTGAACTGGTTTATAAGCCAGCGCATATTTTCACAAGAATCTTCCTCTTTTTTTTTACCGATATGTCATAAATATATTAACTTTAAAATATTAGACTGAGGGCGTTTTATTAAAAGGTTCTATTTTGAATAAAAAAGTCAAACTGATAACCAACTTTAAGAAAAATATGTAGGGAAGTCACATTAGTTAAACTAATGTTAGTCCAACTATAAAGCCATTTATTTAGTTTATGAAATCATTTGGAACTCATTGACTGACTGCACATTTGTGAGAATAGTGAAACTGGCACAATGAAAACTGAATTGTGGGACAAAATAAATATAAAGTTCAGTTATCAAAATAATATTTGTATAATAACTAGCTTTATATTGTCAGGCATTATTGTGTTCATCCTTTTTGGTTGATCTGCGAATACAATGTAATACAAAGTATGACTTTAAAAAGGGATCACTATATAACGAGTGTCAATGAAAGCATTTTCTTTTGAGGAGTATCTTATCAATAACATTGTAAACTCTTGCTGATTTGAACTCTTGCAGCCCCCACGCCGGCCTGACTCTTCAGACGACCGCTACGTCATGACCAAGCATGCAGCCATCTACCCCTCAGAGGACGAGCTCCAGTCCATCCAGAAGATCGTCTCCATCACAGAGCGGGCCCTCAAACTGGTCTCTGAGATAATCACAGACCAGGACAAGGCTGAGGACGAAAAGGAAAAGGAAAAGGAAAAGGAGGAGAAAGAACCCTCTAAAGACAGGTGCCAGATCTGACCTACCTCTACATTTCGCATAGTCTACTGTCATGTCAGTTGTTCATCATGCCAGTGTAGGTGTTTCATAGCGAGCTCCTTTAACCAGTTAAGCCCCATGCAAAAATGCAACATGCAACATCTTGCAAGAAACAGTGTCTGAGGGCTTCTTAACATTTAATAAACTATGAATGTGTCATACCCACTTAACGGGAAGAAACTCGGCTATCAGACAATATTAACAATGTTTAGCTAAACAAAACACAAGGGTAATAACAAAGGCTCTGAATTAGCCCTGAGCGAAAGAATGCTAACGCACTTAGCACAGAACTCACGGTAGAAATACCTTATTACTTATCGGATCTGCACAAACAAGATATCACATGAAAGCTGAGATTCCACGATCAAAACTCAGGGCAGCGAATGCGAAACCAGACAACACACAACTTAGCTTTACTGAGCCAAAACGGCAAAAAACGTCTTACCTTTGCTGTTTTCTGATCAAAAGTTGTGTTCAATGGCATAAAAATGCTGCGGTAAAAAAAAAAACGGTTAATGAAATGTGTCTGTGTCACTTTGAAATGATTACTGATAATCCATCATCATATTTATGACGATAACTGAGTTTTCATATAGAGTGCCACAGTGACGCGTCCTAAGTAAGCTGCGCATGGGTTCCTTCGACAAAAAAGCAATGCAATCCTACTTTTATAATTTTGGAATCATAAATCTATCGATCATAAATGTATCGATTAGATTTATGATTAGAAAATTAGAAAAGTAGGGTTGACATGTGGAGATTATCCGACTGAACAAAACGTGATCCGTCTCTTAAATGTCTCTCAACCACAGACCTTATTTCCAGCTATTTTCCAAAATCCTATGGAGAAATTGCTTTGCTTTTTGTCGAGGTAACCCATGCGCAGCTTACCTCCGGGTTTTAGGACGCGTCACTGTGTCAATCATCAAAATCGACCGATGGGTTCTAGAGATATGGCAAATCCACCCAAATGACCCCAGAGGTGTTTTTTTTTCTAAACCTCTCTTAAAAAGTCAAATTTCACTTGTTTTGCATCAATCTTGATACAGGGTACTTATTATATGTTATAGTTTGGATTCCTCAAGCTTTTAGTCTACGATCCCATAATTCAAGCGTGGTTTTCACTATAAGTAATGGGTTATTTTGGACGGAAACTATAATTTACATTTTTTTACTATGATCAATCTGAATTTACTTTAAAATAAAAACATCTATATTGATTCTGACTTTTCTACATCCAACTCACAGGTTTATCATTGCTTTGAGAAAAAAGATTATTAATTTAACCCTTTTAGAAGTTAAGATATAGTCATTTGTTCTGGGAATGTCATTTTCGAGCCTGAAACCTGAAAAACAGGCTCAGGGCTCAACAGGTTAAGGAATAACTCGGTGAGAAGGCGTATTATGATGACCTGCTGATTTCATGTGAGGGTGTTAGCCCAAAGCTACCAGAAGGTATGCTTAATATGTGCTTCTCCTTCAGTCTGGTGAGCTTTTATGAGTGATTCAAGATTTATACAGTTAGATCATTTGGATAATAGTAGCTGACTCTTCAAGCAATAATCAAACGCCATCTGGAGATGCAAGTGAGCGGGCTGTTTTATTTGGGTTTTCTCTGCAGTATTTATGGAGTTGGTGTTGTTGTTCTCTCGTGCACATTTCAGATCTGTCTAGAACTTAAACTGCCTGGGCTACACAGTAATAATTTTGAGAACTGATAAATGTACCTAAATGATGCATGCTTTCAAGTAAAAGTATACATTGTTAATGTGACGACATGTTTTCGGATGTATGGTTCTCAGAAAGATGACATTTTAAGTGTTGTTTGTTTTGCTTCTTTGCTTGTGTGTAGAGCTCTGAAGGGAGTGATGCGGGTCGGAGTCCTGGCCAAAGGCCTGCTGCTGCGGGGGGACAAGACCGTCAACCTGGTCCTGCTCTGCTCTGAGAAGCCCACCAAGAGCCTCCTCGCCCGCATCGTGGAGCACCTCCCCAAACAACTAACAGTACTATCTTTACAAATATCACACCTCCATCAGTTTCTAGTGGCCACTTTTATACTTGCCTTTCTTTTACTTATTAAGAGACATCTTTTGGGGTGAATTTGGCAGTAAGAGACATCACTTAAGAGCAATTTAAGTCCAGAGTTTGCATATTTCATTTCATTTCAAACCTTTATTTATCCAGGTGTATCCCATTGAGATTATTGATCTCTTTTTCAAGGGAGACGTGCTCAAGTAGGTTCCACATGAAACATAAACACAACAACAAAAAGGACATCATACAGCATCATTACAGGGATTACAATTTACATAACTATCCACATGAACAGGTACCAACAGCATCGGATTGAGTAGCATCCAACCGAGCTTTGAAAACATTTAGTGGCACCAGATTGCTCAGTTTCCATTTCATTTGCAGACTATTCCAAGTCAGAGGAGCTGCGCATCTAAAAGCTATCTTCCCTAAGACAGTCCTAGCAGTTGGCACATTTAATAAAATAGAATCAGCATATCCCCTTCTTCAGGTTGTCTTTTTGTCCACTAAATATGATCCATCACTTTGTATTTCCTGACTGAATGAATAAAGGTAATGATTTAGCACTGCTCCTGAATGAAGTGTGAAGGGTTTTCCCGCAGACGGGACAAAGCAGAGTACACGGATGATGTTTTTTATGAGTTTATTTTTTTCATGCAACTAGTAGACTTATGAAAACTGGTGGACCTGTACTTGTGTTTGGTGGCAGACCTTAAGATATCTCTACCACATGACCTGGTTGCATAACTCACCCATCATGTTTCAACAGTAACTGAATCCCATGGTTCCAGTGAGCAGTCCACCTGTGCTAACAACTGTACCTATAAATGTGGCCACTGACTTATATGAAATCATATGTTAACTTGTTGTATGCACAGTGGACTTCTGAATTAATGTTGGCATATTTGCATTTACTCTATTTCTTTCAGATCGTTACACCTGAAAAATATGAGGTCAGCGGATCCAACCAGGAAGCGGCGATCATCCTGACATCCTGCACGGAGCCAAAGATGACGGTGACGATCACACTGACGTCCCCTCTGATCCGAGAGGAGCCCGGTCGGGATGGAGGTTGGGACACCCATCACAGCCTTTCCCATTGCACCTCCTTTCTTGTCTTTCTGCTATCTTTCTATGAAATCAGTTTCAATATGTTTGTCGACACCCTGAAGAGCGCTGTCCTGCTGGCACTCCACATTTCTGTTGGGCTTTAAGTCAGATCCTCCTGGCAACTTGCTCTTCATACATGATTCATTTTGCATTTCAGAAATGAATGACAGGGCAACCAACCAAGGAAGCACAAGCTCATCACATTAGCTCATCACGTTTGCTGTGCAGTCTACAGCCTGCACACACTTCATTTTAATACCACTAAACAACTGAGACCATCAGACTGGTATAGATAGGGGCAGCCCATAAGAGACCCCAAACGTTAGTTATTTTTCTTTGAATCAATGCTCTTTCTTATCACATGGGGCAGATAGTATGAAATGAAAACAAGATGAAGGAGGCAAGTGCCAGCAGTGTTGCTCTTAGGCTTTTTGCTCTTACCTCTCAGAGGCTATCTTTATCCTTTAAACAAAGCATGACCAGTGTTTGCATTGTGTTAAGTCTAGTTAATCCCAGGTGAGATTCTATTTTGTTTCCTGTGTTCCAGGGGATTCTGTTTCTATCTTATCGTTGCTATAATCAATGGGAGACATACATTACAGTATCTTTTTTCCAAATGTCCTTTGAGATTAGGAGACAAAACAAATCCTGCTGAAGATTAGACAACAGAGGTACTTCTGTCCCTCAAGTTTCATTTGAAATGAATTGTGCAATTTCACAACCCTTTTCTCAAATCAAGATTTGGCAGAGGAAATTGGATGTTATTTTCCCACAGGAAACAAATCCTCCCTTTGTGTACTGGTGAACAGCAGCTCACCATGCTGAGGGCCCCTGTTTTGAAGTGCTCACCATGCTGAGGGCCCCTGTTCTGAAGTGCTCCCCTGAGTTCATTGACATCTTCCTCACATAGGACTCCAAAATGAAAGCCTTTGACAACTGTTGTCCTTTTTAATTTAGTTGACAATGGAAAGATTAGGACAAATAATTTGAAGATGGACCACATTTTCTTTTGGAATGAATTGACACGATGAAGATTTAGTTTTTGAATTGAATTTGAAAGAATTCTTAGGGGAGTATTGTTAAAAGTTCAGGTACAGAAGGCTATGACAGAGGAATCTTTGCTATACGATGATTGTTGGGGTCTTATTCCAACCTCCTGATGTTAGGTATGCATGCAGTGATATCCTAACCCCTTTTGTTTGCTGGTAGTTCTCATGTTTTTTTCTCTTCTTCAGCACCCATTGCTTCCTCCTCTCTGTATTCATAGAACTATTTACCAGCCAGTCCAGCACAAAGACCTCTTTACTCTTCCATGAATAAAAAAAAAAGACAAATGTCTCCCATCAGAGGATAAGTAGTGCCCAACAGCTTCGGAAGGATTTTTGACCAAGGTTTTCTCACATCACAAAAACGTTGCCACACCTACTTTTGCCATGCCACTTTTTATCAGGTCAGCACCTGTTAGCCCTGCCTTTTTGATTCTGCCAGTTCACACTAATCATCACTAGCCGTGGAGCCCCTCCTGTCCCAGTGCTAGAACCAAGACATTTCAATGATTTATTGACTTTTAAACTAAGGTAATCATTTTAGATACAATTACCTGATAAAATGGAAACGGCTTCAAAACATATTTGAGCCACCTAATTTAGCGAGATGCTAACCAAACGGTCACTAAATGAATTCCCAGTTTGCAGAAAAGAATGACTTAACAATATGTGTGTTGTTTTGTGTAGTCAGATTTTCATGTTTTAAATGAAAAAGAATAAGCAACCGACTGTAGCTTGTGAACAGACATTGGTATGTGTGGCAATGTGTTTGTTCTCTGCCAGCCTCGCTGACCTGGTCAAACACCCATTCCTCATCACCATTTTGACACTTCAAATCCATTTTTAGATGTAACCTCGGGTATGGTGAAAGACCCAGCGGACGTCTTGGACAGGCAAAAATGCCTTGACGCTCTGGCTGCTCTGCGCCACGCTAAGTGGTTCCAGGTTCGGAACATCATTTTACTTTCTTATTGTAGCCTTATGAGATGCATTATTTCTTTGTTTATTCATTTATTTGTGTTTACTCATTTGGTTTTCATTTTATAGTAATGACAACAACAAAAAAGACTACTATTTGAAGCAAAACAATATTCAAGGATGCCTCATATAACAACAAATATTTGGTTAATGTCCATAAGTGTTGATTATAAATCCAAGTTCATTTGAAACTCGTATGAAACAAACAACTGGCATCCTTGTATGCCCTTTTCAATTTTCCAAATACTGCATTATAGCGACATGTGACTCCATAAGGCTGCACAATAACTTGCACAGAGTTGTGCCATCAAGAAGTGCTTTCATGTTCAACGTTTGTATTGTTTTTTATTCTATATATATTTTTGTAGAATAGGGATTGAGAGAAAAAGGAACATCTGAGTAGTTTCCTGTGATTCTGCTGCCTGAGCAAAATCACGGGCAAAGTCACGCAGATTTCCTCCGCTCTGTCAGTCCCTATCCTCTCCTTCAGGTCAACTCTTGTACTTTGAAGTACCTGTTTGTGAGATACCTGGATAAACCTGGGGTCAGGGTTTAGAAGATGACAAGTTCTCATTTCTTGTGCATCTTGCAAACTTTGAACTCCCTTACTAACTGTGAGGTACAAGACTACTGGGAATGGCAGCTGATTGCAAGCTCTTATGGCTCATACTCACTTCAAACCATACTCAAGCTTCCATTATGCACAGTAGTGTTTGGACCTCTGAGACAGAACTGATTCTCCTGTTTGCTCCATCTCTTGTCACTGTTGTCACTGCGTAAACCTAACTGTATTGCATCAAAAGGCTAGAGCAAACGGACTTCAGTCCTGTGTGATCGTCATCCGGCTCCTGAGAGACCTCTGTCAGCGAGTCCCCACCTGGTCGCCCTTCCCCGGATGGGTAAGTGGATCCTGAGAGCCTGCTGCAACATACTCATGAAGTATTTAAAGGCCTCCAAGCACTGTGACTGTGGGCTGTCCCCAACCAGAGATGAGTTGAAAGAAACATATTTGGGTTTCGAGTAGTCTGAGATTAAGATTTGAAGGCTGGAGAATAATTAACCAAATTCTTTTTTTGAGAGCTTTGAACTGATGTCTAACAGACACCGAAGATTTATTAAAGTTACAGCCGGAGAGTTGACATTGCTGAGACACCGTAGTGATAGTCTCAGCCCAAAGCATCTCTGAAGTGCTCTCCCCTTGTCCCTGATACGTTACCACTCCTAATCCACAAGACGCTGCAAGGGTCAACCTGTCCTGTTATTGCCTGACAACACCCAGGAGGAATAAACTATCTAAGAAAAGGGCATTGGGCTAAATCATTCCCTCAAACTGTATAACTTCCTGAGCATTTTACACCGCTTTGAGTTAGGCTACTGGCAAAGTATCTACTTCATCACAAGAGTACAAAGCGATGCCACATTAAACTCAACAGTTTTGCAGACAATTTTTTTTTTTATACCGACCGGAGCAATTTTGTGTGTTTGCAAAGTATCTTGCCCAAGTACACTTTGACATGTTGACTCCTTGGATTTATCAACTGACCCTCCAATTGATGGATCCGCACATTAACACCCTCCGTCACAGCTGGTCCCCATATTTCAGTTTCATATAAATAGGCGCGTTCAGAACTCTTTAGTTCTCATGAACTTAGTACAGATCGCATTCACACCGGAATAAGTCCCTGGGGGAGGATTAGGCAAATGAAGCAGCCGACGTCACTTCTTCTTCTTCTGCGTTGGGTTTACTGGCAGGCCGCAAACAACTTCACGGCGTATACTGCCACCCGAAGTCCCCGGCCGGAAGTCCCCGGAGTTGGGGACTGGCTTCTACTGAAGCCTTCCGAGTAAATCGCCAGAACGCCGACACCTCCTCATCTCCACTGCTCCCATGTTTTCTTTTGTGTTGCCATAAGTTAGACCCCCTTTACACGAGAACGAAACGGGTTGTATCCGCATAGTTTCTTCTGCGTATAGCCCTTTCATTTACACGAGGCCGTAACAAAATGATAGAAACGGACCCCACAAACGATAACGGGTCCCAAGGTGGATAGATCTGCAAACGGAACGCTCTGGGGGGTCAAACGGCTCCGTGTAATCGCCTCTATACGATTATTTCCCGATAGATGAAGCCATAGCCCCGCCTCGCCCCGCCTCTCCCCACCTCTGCTACTCACTGCTGTAGTCAGTAGCTACTGTCAGTAGCTACTGCTAGTGCTACTGCTACTGACCATGCTACAGATGTTAGTGCAAAATCTACAGCTCCTCTACCACAACCATCAGCAACAAGTGGACATGGAGAATTACATGAACTACTACATGTTGCTAAATCCACCGCGGGGCATAAACAGAATGGTAGCCATGGCAACCATGCTCCAGGGTCTTCTTCGCTGCTTTTGGTGTATTTCGTGGCGGAAGTTACAGCGCCACTTACAGTCCCGGCATATGTACTACAGCGTGTCCAGCGCTTTCGAGCGGTCTCGTGTGGAAGTACAGCGCCACTTACAGTCCCGGCATATGTACTACAGCGTTTCCAGCGGTCTCGTTTGAACAGACACGTTAAATTAAACGAATGCATGTGAATGGAAGACTTTTTTGAAAACGCATACTGTGCATAAACGCAAACGTTCCCGTGTAAAGGCAGCCTTAGTCTCTCTGCGTTTCTGCGCTGGGCTAATGCTAATAATGCTAATGCGAGGATAATAAAATGGCGGCTTCACAAAACTTTTTGGGAGTTTTACGGGGCGTGGTTTGCATTCCGCCCAGCCAATCAGAAATAGGAACCTTTTTCTCCCACGAAAGTCCCTGCTCTCTAGCAGGGACTGAAAACTGATGGAAAAGGGGGTAAAAAGGTTCTCATGAACTCATTTTAGTTCCGGCTCTTTTTGGTGTGAACGCGACATTTCGGAACTATATCGGAACTAAAATGGGAAAAGTACTGTGGTGTGAACGCGACATTTTGGAACTATATCGGAACTAAAGTGGGAAAAGTACTGTGGTGTGAACGCGCCTAATGGCTAGCTTAACGATCAATGGCTGCAGAGTTGAGGTATAAGCATCGTACTGCCGACAAACACCTTTCTCCACATCGGTTTTGTTGGAGTATGATGCCTGCTTCACGTGCTTCATGTTATAGATATGTAGTGCAAGAGGCTGTGAAATATAACCTGTTGTTAGAGTGCTTGTGTGTATACAGTCCTCTAAGCCATGTTCTCTGTTCAGGCCATGGAGCTGCTGGTAGAGAAGGCCATCAGCAGCGCCTCCGCCCCCCTCAGCCCGGGCGACGCTCTGAGGCGTGTCTTTGAATGTATTTCCTCTGGGATTTTACTCCCTGGTAAGATTCTTTATTATCTTACGCATTCAGAACTGCTAAATGGACTTGGACTCATATCTTTATCTAAGTCATACATTAAACTCCACTAAATGTAGTTGAATGACTTCAACAGGTGGACCAGGACTGGCGGATCCGTGTGAGAAGAGAACTGTGGACACCCTCACCACTATGGGAGAGCAACAGAGAGAGGACATCACCTCCAGTGCCCAGGTACAGACCCCCCCCATCCAGCTGATGTTTAACAGCTGTCCTAAGCAGGAGTGATTGATAGGCTGTCAGGCTTCACATGAAATGGAGATGAGTTTAAATATTAAATCTGCTTTATCTTCCCCACAGTTTGCTCTGAGGCTCCTGGCTTTCCGTCAGGTCTATAAAGTTTTGGGCATGGACCCCCTGCCACAGGTTAACCCCCGCTTCAACGTCCGCAACAGCCGCAAGCGTCGCCGTGACAACAGTGAGGGCACGGACAGCTTCGAGGGCGAGGGCAAAAAGGACAAGAAAGATTATGATAGTCTCTAAGCTTCTCTATTGTTAATTTAAGAAAAGTACTAACGTGTCGTATGTACCGGCTGAGGCCCAGTGTTGCTGTTTTCCTTTGTAAGCTACAGAAGTGTATCACACACACACACGTAACCTGTGTGCTGTTTTTAGTTTAGATCCTTCCAGTCCTGAGTTTTTACCTGATGACATTTCATCTGTGTCCGTTTGATTTGAAGTGGAGATGTAGGAACAAAGCATCAGCTCAGCGTTTATCAATGCTAAATGTACGCTTCATTCATCTGCAGAGCTGCATTAAGAGGTGGACTGTGTTGTTACGTTGTAAAGCATTCTTTTGGCCAGCAAGTTTTTCTATAGAGTACGAGTTTCTGTGCAGGTGATGTTTGATGCTGTGCTCGTGTTCTGTCTCCATGCTAAGCTACACTGAAGAAAAAGGCGGGGCACTGCACTCCGATCCAGAAGACGATAGCGATCTTTGTTCGCCCCAAACGTGGTTTTCTGTTGTTTTTCTTTCCTTGGAAGTATTTGTATAATCTTTAAATAGATATAAAGGTTTCTGTTTGTGGAAATCATGACCATGTTCACACTGCGCACTGTTTTGGCTTTTTAATGTTTTCCTTGATAAAAAGGAGCTTTATTGGCTTGCTTGCCTTTTAACTTGGTTAGGTCTAAATTCAGTTCAATACTGGAACATGAGAATATAACTCCTGTCTGGGAAGGGGGGGGGGGGCTTGCTAATGTAAGTGTTGGTCCTGCTGTGAATGCTTGCTGTGCTTCTCATCTGCTTTACAAACCCAGCAGCAGAATAAATACATTTCCAGATTGAAGGGCTGTGCCTTGGTTTTATCTGATGGTAACCTGTGAACAGTATTTCAGAGTAGTTCAAGCTTTTTTAAGGGTTTTTCTTTTCCTCGTGTGTGTTCAATAGCTTTCTGTGCATGTACATGGTCTGCAAAGGCCAGAGGGAGTTTCTCTCCCACACACACAGTCCCCCCCCGCCTGAAGCGCCTCGGCGCTCCAATACATTGTACGTGATTGGCTGAAGGGCAGGACATCTCTGATGGTTTGACCAATCACAACAGAGCTGGCCAGCTAACCAATCAGAGCAGACGAGGCTCTGGTTTCAGACAGAGGGTGAATAAAAAGGTCCTAGAAATATAATATAGACAGTAAATATGATCCTCAAAATTAGCATAATATGTCCTCTTAACGGTGGTATCCAGCCTCTATTGGGTGCATCGAAAACAATATGGAGTCTCTAACTGTACCGCAGCTGGACTGAGAACCCACCATCTGGTTCAGTTTTTACCCCGCACCAACAGAAGAACCGAACATGTTCCAGTGTCTCCTGCGCAGCCTCAGGGAGGAGTTCGATGCGGTGTCTTTTGACAGTCAAAGATGATTTACAGATTATTGAAAGATTTTTGAGCAGTTCCCTGCACTCAAAAGATTATTGTACTTTCTGTTTAAATGATTGCTAAAAAGCGAATGAGCTGTACAGGAGATGGGACTGACTGAAGTAGACACCACTGCCGGTTATAGTTTTGCAAAATATATGCATTAACTTATGAAAACATGAAATAAAGTTATAATTAAATAAATGATCTGACACTGCTGCTCCCGGACCAGACCCTCTGATGCTGATTCTCCACACTGTTTGTTCCTGCTCTAATGGTGACTCATTCAGTGCTCCTATAGAGGTGGAGGGGGTAGGGACAATACAATAACCCAGGCCAGAGTCAAGAGAAACTGAAGTGAGACCAGAATTAACAATAAAATGAAACTCTTACTAAATGATTACAAAACTACAAACAACTTGCTGCAATAGAGACCAGCAGGTCTGGTAAAATAAAGTGTGTGTCGGTATAAAATAAGATGCTCACTAAGGTTCCCATCTTAATTTGAGGTGTGTGCGTGTGTGTTTGTTTCAACAAAGTGCAGATGTAGATCTGAAAGAGAAAGCAGCTGCTCATGAAACAGTTACTGAACTGATTTTATAGTATTTCAAATCCTACACTCGTGTTCACTGGCTTGCAGTCTTCCAAAGCTGCTGGCACGACACCCCCGCCTGTTGATCAGGAAACTGTTGCATCGTGGGAACATGTGCCTGAACAAACTGTCCACAGTATACCTGAGGGGGGGCAGTCCTCAGGGCATCTTTCATCTCTCTGAATGATTGAGCTGGGGATCAGTTTGTCATAGTGAGTTTGGAAAATAATGTCTATGTCTTTACCTTATAATAATCATAATACATTTTATTTTTAGGCGCCTTTCATTTGTTAAAAAAGAAGAAAACGCTAATAGGCAACAGAACATGATAAAAACACAAACAGGAAATCATGGAGACAATCAAGTGGACACAAATGAAACATATAATGTCCAAGTTCAAGAAGAAAACATGTCCCTGCTCCTCTTCAGCACCCTGCAGTGACGTTTATATCAACTCCATCTTTTCAATTTCCTCAGTTACTTTTTCTGATGTCTATTCATGTCGTCGAAAAAGACCGACAAGTATGTTATCTGACGACAGCTTATCATAATGATCCCGTCGCTTAATGGTTTATGATTCGAGCTGCTTATATTTAGCCTTCATTTTAAGTTCTAATTACACACAAAGGTTTATAAGAATAAACAAAAATACTAACAGTAATACATAACTGTACAACTAGATTATAATTTATTCTGTAAGAGCCCAAGTACAAATGCATCCATTACAAGCGTTCCAAGAATGCAGGGTTGTTGGTTGTTCCTAGAGTCTCTAAAAGGACAATGGGAGCCAGAGCCTTTTCTTATCAAGCTCCACTTTTGTGGAATCAGCTTCCAGTTTGTGTTCAGGCGGCAGACACCCTATCCGTTTTTAAGAGTGCGCTTAAGACCTTCCTTTTTGATAAAGCTTATAGTTAGGGCTGATTAGATTCAGCCCCTAGTTGTGCTGCTATAGGCTTAGACTGTCGGGGGACACCTTACTTCTTCCTTCTCTCTGTCTGTACCTGTGTACTCTCATGCAGGGCTGGACTGGGACAGCAAATCGGCCCTGGCATTTAGACCCAGACCGGCCCAAATCCATAAAACAAACGAATAGTAGCGGTTCCTGACAAGAAGAATAACTCAGTATAATTTTAAAAAACGCTATTATTATTATCCTTTTTACGTACCAGGGGCAAACAAAACTAATACATACCACAAGTATGTGTAACTATCAATCATTAGAAATTAGACCTTCAAACCCTCTCACAAAGCGAACAGTGACCGAGCACTAATAGGGGGGTCTGGGGGGGTATGCCCCCCACAGAAGAAAAGTTTAAAAAATAACCCCTTAAATGATGACTTCTAGTGAATTTAGGGGGGGGGGGGGACCCTATAGTGCCCTGCCTCCCCTTTCTATGACAACACAATAGAGATAGGACCAGATGAGTCTACAGGATGAGTCGACGGCATCTTTTTTATATACATTGACGCTTTCATTTAATTTTTCCATCCTTTTTTTAATCGCTGTAATTGTATTGCCTTTTTCATCTGTACACACGACACCTATTGCACGTCTGTCCGTCCTGGGAGAGGGATCCCTCTTCTGTTGCTCTCACAGAGGTTTCTTCCTACTTCCCACTGTTAATTGTGGGGTCTGTTTTGGGGAGTTTTTCCTTGAGCGCTGCAAGGGTCTAAGGACAGAGGATGTCGTACCTGTACACACTGTGAAGCCCTCTGAGACAAATTGTAATTTGTGATATTGGGCTATATAAATAAAATGTGATTGATTGATTGACGCACGCAAGGGGCTATAGTGCAAGTCTTAGGCGGCTGGTTTCTCAGAACCTCACAGAGCACACAGAACTGAAGGAACACAGGCTTAACCAAAAATACTATCCACTGTCTTTATTTTTTTTCCTGAGAATAGGTTTGAAAGAGACAGATTTAAATTTACAAAGAGAGTTGAAGCAACATTTGACAGAAATCCCACATAAATTACAAAAGTACACAACTAGCAAGATATATATACTGTATATATATACTGTACACACAAAGTAACTTATATACTAGACTGAAATAACTAAAATGAATGCTTGTTGTGGAGAGGGGCACTATGTCCAGCGTCCATTCCTCTGTGTGTGTGTGTGTGTGTGTGTGTGTGTGTGTGTGTGTGTGTGTGTGTGTGTGTGTGTGTGTGTGTGTGTGTGTGTGTGTGTGTGTGTGTGTGTGTGTGTGTGTGTGTCTGTGTGTCTGTTTGCATGTGTGAGTGTAGTTGGGGGGCTTTGGGAGAGTCAAAAAGGATGCAGGTGACCTCTTTGGTCCCTGATAGAGGTCCATACAAATAGGCATTGACATAACAATACCACACAGTTAATGGTCAAAACTACATGTGTGCCTACATTTTTTCTTCTATTTCTATATTATTCATTCTATATATTGTCAATCAAAACTACCACAAAAAGCTGACTATAAACATTTTGTTCAGGTCCCAAAAGACCACTGTTGCCCTTATAAACACATAAGTAAATAAACTAAACAAGCTGCCAGCTGACAGTAATTGTTCATGAATGGTGGTTAACAAAATAATGACATTCTTTCAATGAGACAACGTACCAGAGTCCCATTAAGCTATATTTTAACTTGCCAGGGAAAACCTAAAAAAGCCAGCTTACTAGCTTGTAGGCTAACGAATGTTTCTCTAATAATATTTGTCTTATTAGTGCTTCATCAAGGGGATATTAATGGGTTCCAGAACTACAGAGTATCATAACCTTAATAATAATAATCTTTTCCTAATTTTCTTAGCTTCTGCTTACCGCGAGATCTCCTCCCTCTCCCCTCTCCCCACTCGCGCGGATCTCTCTCCCTCTCATCATCTTCCTCACCACCACCAATATCGGCCACGGGTGCTGAATATGGACCTGCACCTGTACTAAACATGTCGGTTATTTTGACACAAGCGGCAACATCAGCACGAAGGGCCTGCTTTTTTCTTGCCCGCAATTTTTCTGCTCCCGCTTTTCGCTTGGCCTTCGTCTTCGCCTTCGCCTTCTCCATTTCTAACTCGAACTTTTTTTTTTCTCGAAAAAAAAGGCGATTTGGCTTCAACGGCCGGCTCACCTCCTGGGGGCGTGATTTAATGATGCACACCGAGCGGCCCAAAGGGGGAGGTGATTAAAGATTTGATTGGGCCGGCCCAGTGTCAATTACTAAAAACATTTAAACAGAGGGCCAATCTACCCGTCTTATGGGCCGGGACTTCAGAAAAAAAAAAAAATGACGTGTCGGCCCAAAAGGCACGTCGGCCCACCGGGAAAATGCCCGGTATGCCAGATGGCCAGTCCAGCCCTGCTCTCATGTTCCGAATAACCCAGATTCCCCCAAATTTCTTTTTGGTGTCTATCTACGCCGGCATCCTGAATCATGGCTGATCCTGTTGCTGCGGTCCTGTGTCCTATCCTCTATCCTGAGTCCTGATCTGAGTCCTGGACTTCGAGTCGTGGCTGAACCTGTCACTGTGGTCCTGCCTGACTCTCATCATACTACTTCCCTGATGGCTCCCACAGGATTGTTGACATCCTCGTGGATTCATCTTCTTATTATAGACACATGCATTTCCAAACATTTGGTCTACTTATGTTGTAAATGTATTATCTTTTCAATTTACACACGGCATCTATTGCACGTCTGTCCGTCCTGGGAGAGGGATCCCTCCTCTGTTGCTCTCCCTGAGGTTTCTCCCATGTTCCCCTTTAAACTGGGGGCTTTTCTCTGGAAGTTTTTCCTTGTACGATGTGAGGGTCTAAGGACAGAGGGTGATATTTTGTACAAACAGTGAAGTCCACTGAGACAAATGTAACATTTGTGATATTGGGCTCTATAAATAAACATTGATTGATTGATTGATTGATTGATTGATTACACAGAAATCCCTCGTGTGTGTGTGTGTATGTGTGGCCTAGCATTACTATACTTGTGGGGACCTAAATCTGTTTACACAGTCACGTGTGGGGACTCGCCTCCCTTATGGGGACAAAATGGAGGTCCTCGTGTGTGTGTTTTTGGTTTGCTATACTTTTGAGGACCACTTATTGAGAAACAACTCGTTCTGTGAGGACATTTTTGGTTGTGAGGACCTTTTGGGTGGTCCTCACTAAAACAATGCTGAAATACTCCCCTGAAGGCCTGAACAACATGCTGTGTAATTTTCAGCAAAAGTCCCAACAAGAATAGTAACTATGGAAATGGTCGTTTTCTCCTGTGCTCTTGGGCTCCAACTAGAGGACACACACGTGTACTGCATCTACTTGTACTGCACATTTTCTGATTGATTGGTCACTGCAGTCACATTGCTTAACTGGGGAGGGGTAAGGAAGGAGGGGGAAATATAGTTGCAGGTGACCTGACAGAAGCCTGTTACCAGCTACATGTCAACCATGTAGAGGTTACAAATTAAATATAAATGACAAATCAACACAATTCATGATATAAAATACTTGCATACTGTGCATTATCAGTTAAGAATTATTAATCACTAATTATTTTCTGAAGATTTAAGAGGATATATGCCTCCCAAAGCATAGTAGTGATGTGCTTAAGTTTATTAAAAATTAAAATGTCCGCTATTATACAAAATTGAGTCTTTATTATAAAATACGCAATGGTATTTTTCCCCTAACCTTACTGTAAAATATATTATTGGTAAATGTTGAGTTTAAAAATTAAAGTTTAATATAAGATAATTGCTGGAACATATTGTTCTAGTTTATTTTCTGGAAGTGTGTTAAAACTATGGCTGTCAAGCGATTACAAATATTAATCTAATGAATTATATGCTTTGTGATTAATTAATCTAAATTCATGTTAATAAATCACATATAGCAATATTTGCTGTGAGAAGCATCTCAAGAGGTGGGAAGTAACTAAGTACATCTACTCAAGTACTGTACTTATGTACAATTTTGAGGTACTTATACTTTACTTGGGTATTTCCAGTTATGATAATTTGTACTCCTACCCCACTGCATTTCAGAGGTAAATGGAAATATAATCAAGTCTTGAATCAGACTTTAGTTCCACCTGGAGTAAATTCACAAGCTACCCTGCAGTATACAAAGTCATTCAAACTAGCTGCACCTTTACCAGCTTTGAGAACACTTTAATGATCAATCATTATAAAACATATCATATATATTATTCGGAAATGGACCAATCTGCACAATGACTACTTTTACTGTCGCTACTTTAAAGAGCTTACGAAGAAGTAGAAAATCAAGTACTTTTACTCAAGTACAAGATCTGAGTCCTTCTACTTTTACTCAAGTACAAGATCTGAGTCCTTCTACTTTTACTCAAGTACAACATCTGAGTACTTCTACTTTTACTAAAGTACAACATCTGAGTACTTCTACTTTTACTCAAGTACAAGATCTGAGTACTTCTACTTTTACTAAAGTACAACATCTGAGTACTTTTCCCACCACTGCACACCTGACGTTACTCGTAATTGTGGCAACAGAGCTTTGAGTTTTGGCAGTGGAAAATATGAAGCCTTTTGGCCGAATGTTTGGACAGATCGCGATAAACTTATGAAAAGGAGCATTGTCTACATCGAGCCTTGTAATGTAACTATTTATCAAGTTGAAAACAATAAGATGTCTCTCTCAGTTCCTTAAATCCTCACCTTCTTCTCTTATCCCATGTTGTTTTGTTACTAACCCTTTTGTCCTCTGTCTGTGTGAGTGGTTGGTGTTTCTTTCTTGCTGTATGGATGTGGCTCCCATCTTTAGGCCTCCCAATGCTGTCCCTGGTCCTGCTGTCCCTGCATGGCCCTGCTCCTCCTGCATCCCTCACAGCCATTCCCATTGTTTCATGCATTTACATACCATATTCTGTCTTTGCTTTCTAGTCTTGATACCTCCCTTGTGTATTAAACAGTATTATAAGCCATACTGTGTTATGTCCTAAGTATTCACTCAGGTCTTTCAGGAAACTAAGGTTGCATTCACACCTAATAGTCCTCTTCTTTGGTGTGTTAAAACATTATAAACACATATAATGACAGACTGCAGTAAGGAGGGCTCTGATCAGATTGTACCACAGCCTTTTGTTGTACACAGGGGACCAGTGAGGTGAGCAGTCACAAGCAAATATAAATATATATATACCAGCCTTTGACAACACTTTAATGATCAATAATTATAAAACATATCATATATATTATTCTGAAATGGACCAATCTGCACAATGACTACTTTTACTGTTGCTGCTTTAACTATATTTTGATGATAATACTTTTCTACTTTTACTTGAGGAACATTTTGAATGCAGGACTTCTACTGTAACAGAGTATTCTTTTAGACATTATCTAAAGTTATCATTATCACTACTTTAGTATCCACTTTAGTATGATGATTAATTGAAAGGGGACCTACAATACTATGCAAAATGCACTTTTTGATATCTGTTATACATAAATATGTGTCCCCGGTGTGTCAGGGAACTCACAAAGTGTCAGTAAACAAAACCCTCTCTCTTTTCCTCCATACCCACACCTCTCTCTAAAAAAGGAGGGTGCTAACAAGCAGATCCAGAATTTTCGCTCCTTTAACGTCATTGGCGACATCCGGCCGACGTGACACGTCCCAACCTATCATCTCCGGCACACGTGACACGTCCCAACCTATATTCTCCGGCACACGTGACACGACCCAACCTATCGTCTCTGTATACAATCACAGCGCTGTGTGTCTGTGTATTCAGCAGGATGTCTGCTGGAGGCTTAGAGTAAAGTTGTTATATATAATACATATAATGGCACTGTTCTAGCGGTAAACACTTAAGAAAGAACATGTCAAGCTATGTGCTGTATCAGAAACAATGCGCAGCGTGTTTTGGGAGTAATATGCTGTGTGTTTACATTAGCAAGCATGCTAACACTCAGAGCTAACCATGGAGCTAACGCTGTAGGCTACTGGAGAGAATATGTGTAACATAATGTCCTTGTGGTAAAGAGAAAGGTTTGAGCTCCATACTGTTTCAGAAATAAAGCTTGAAGTGGTTAGGAGCATAACATTGCATTTAATCACCGCAGCGTTTAGCTGAGCTTCTCCCCGTAGAAATCTCTCAGGGGAAAGCTGCGTGACGCTACATATATCTATATATATATATATATATATATATATATATATATATATATATATATATATATAGTCATGTGCACATTAACTACTAACTACAATGTAGAAATGGCAATTACATTTTTATGTCCCCGACTCCTCCAACAATGCAACATACATATATATATATATATATGATTTTAAAAATAAAGAAAATAGAAGTAATTATAAAATAAAGTGATGCAGTAAGTAAGTCCAGTGTGCAATATAATGCAACAGAAGAAGAGGTAACGTATATATATATCAAATAAACGTCATAGAGCTCAGGAGTTAAGCAGTCTTATGGCAAAAAACTGTGCACTCTGTTGTAATACAATGTATTATAACCAAACATATATACAGAGTGTGTATATATTCAGGGTTGGGTTGTAACGGAATACATGTAACGGCGTTACGTAATCAGAATACAAAAATCAAGTAACTGTATTCAGCTCGCGTTATATTTGAAAAACGAGTAATCTGATTACAGTTACTTTTGTAAACCTGAAGTGAATACATTTTGGAATACTTATTGGAATTATTGGTGGAAAGGTTTCCTCACAAAATGTAATATTCATTAACGGCAGATCTGTGTGCACGGCGCAGCAGCGTGTCTGTGTCAGCGCGCGAGAGAGAGAGAGATATGGCGCATTTCCACAGCAGGCCTCGCTCGACTTAGTACGGTTTTGTTGAGCCTTGTTAGGCCCGGCTCACTTTAATGCTGCGCTTCCATTACAGTTTAGGAACTGGGGTAGTATCTATAGTAACACAGTGTAGGCGGAGCCGTGACGTCATCTTCAATGAGCACCCCAGAAAAACAACATCAGCCGTTAGCTGTTAGCACTCAAGCTCACAGCTCCTCATATCTGTTCAGAAACTAGACAAAAGTTAAACAAGTACAAACCACAGACTGTCTGTGTCATGGCGAATACAGTCGCTGGTTTATTTATGTCTGTATAGGCCGTTGTTGTGAGTGTGGACGGTCGGAGCATTGTGTTAGCTTAGCCGATCTCCATTTAGACAACACCCATTTTAAAAGGTTTTTCGCCTGCCGTCTGTCTGCAGACTTGTCAAAGCATTAATTCATGGTTTTTACTAACCGGTGTCAGTATATGTTGTTACTTCGGCATCATTTTGAAACGTGTATTACAATTAAATCACGGTCAAATAAATTCATCTTGTTGTAGTTGTAGCCCCCTTGCCAGCGATTCTCTCTCTAGTTTAGCAAACTCAGCCCGACTCAGCCCTGTTTGTTGGCCCCGATAGAACCACGATTTTGTCGGGCCAGAAAAAAGGTGAAAAAGTAGCCCCGGGCCGGAACTAGGTGGGGGCCAGGAGAGAGGAGAGAGAGAGATGGAGAGAGAGAGAGGGGGTGTACTCCTGTAGGAGGTCAGCCAGATAGGTGGGGGCCAGGTGAGAGGAGAGAGAGAGAGGAGAGAGAGAGGGGGGGTGTAGGAGGTCAGCCAGATAGGTGGGGGCCAGGTTGTGGAGGGCTTTGAATGTGAGCAGGAGGGTTTTGAAGTCTATCCGGTATTTTACAGGTAGCCAATGCAGACGGATGAGGATGGGGGTGATGTGGTCAGAGGACTTGGTGCGGGTGATGATCCGGGCAGCAGAGTTATGAATGATTTGAAGTTTATTGAGGAGTTTGATGGGAAGGCCTGAGAGCATGGTATTACAATAGTCAATATGGGATGTGACGAATGCATGAACCAGGACTTCAGTGCTGGATTGAGACAGGGCGAAGTCTGGAGAAGAATGCAGTCAGAGTGATGTTTTTTTATGTGGGGTGCAAATGAGAGGGAGCTGTCCAGAATGACACCAAGATGTTGTGTTTGAGTTGTGCTCTTGATAAGCCATTACAACAGTAAAATAAGTGTCTCCTGTTCACCAAAACATACCCATCTGTTATAGAAAAATAAAGTATTCCAAAAGTATTCTAAAAGTAATCTGAATACGTTACTTTTTTAAGACACGTAACTATTCGGATTCGGATTTTCAGAGCCATGTATTCAGTATTCAGGAACTAACTACATTTACAAAGTAACCCTCCAAACCCTGTATATATATATATATATATATATATATATGTATTACTGTATATCATAGAGTTAAGCTGAATAAGCCTCATACTGCTCTGTCCTGTCTCTTTCTTGTTGCAGAGGTCACAGCTTGGTCAGAGTGGGGGAGGGGAGGGCTATCGGGTGCACCTGCAGCTGCAGAAGCATGCTTTGCAAATGGAAGCTTTGAAGATGCACAGTGCAACGAGCCACAGCAATATTGCCATTTCTCCCGTTGTTGACTCCCTGAATCCTGATGCTATCTTTAAATTTACTCAAGTACAAGATCTGAGTACTTCTACATTTACTCAAGTACAAGATCTGAGTACTTCTACTTTTACTCAAGTACAAGATCTGTGTACTTCTACTTTTACTCTAGTACAAGATCTGAATACTTCTACTTTTACTCAAGTACAATATATATGTATATATATGTACAACATATCCAAACCTTTCAATTACTTCTTAAAGACTTGGTTTCAATTCCCAGTTCCTTGCAAACTTGCTAAAGAAAATGGAAAGACAACTAGGTTACTTTATGAATACATATTATCTATGTTTACAGGATGGTGGAGATGATCCAAGCCGTTTTTTAGATAAGCAGATTTCCTCAATTAACACAATTCAGGAAGGACTTGTCCAAGTTTGACATGGCATTCACACCTGAGTCGTTCACACCAGATATTCCATCCAGACAAGGAACTTGACACCACAAAACTAAAACAGTAGCCATTAACTGTTAGCCGTTAGCTGTTAGCTGTTAGCACACAGAGATCACAGCTCCTCATATCTGTTCAGAAACTGGAGAAAAGTTATAAATGTACAAACCAAAGACTGTCTGAGGTATGGCGGATACAGTCACTGCTTTATTTATGTCTGTAGGACGGTGTTGTGAGAGTTGACGGAGCAGATATGTTAACTTAGTCTAATCGATCAGATCTCCATTCAGAAATTCAACAAAATGATTCACGTGCACAATCTTCACTATGCTTCATCTAGACGTAGGCTACTTTACTTTAAATAACCTACATTTCTCTGCGCGCTTTCCCTGCACATCCACGTCTCCAAGTGTCACTCAAAAAGGCCCCATTCGCTTCATACTCTACTTTAAATAACCTACATTTCGTTCTGCTTACAGTTGTGTTGAACTATTAAATATACACTAATGGCTCTGTTACTCGATTTGATGTACTTGGTTGTGTTGGCTAAAATATTTGCTTGCTTAATTCACCGCTTCTGAATCGTGGCTATTGTAACTTTTTGCTCCGATTCTCCCTCTCTCACACTTTCATAACACTCTCTCCCTCTTTCTCTTTCTCTTTGCATTTGACCATCAACTAGCATTGCCTCAGATTCCAAAGGCTCAAGTTGGATCTCTTATCTCTGATAAGTTATAACCATCATAAAATGATGTATGTACTTGAAATTGGTCTGGATCAATTCTCAAGGAAATTACTGCTGGTCTGATTTGAACTATATCAATGTAGTTTCATATTAGACCAGCAGCAGTTCTCACTACAAGGGTTAAACACACTTTTTTCATTTATCAAGGGTAGCCAACACTATGTCAGTGTGAAACTGCTGTCATTGTATTGTTGGGCAAAGAGCCATTGAACATTTGGACCTGTATTAAGGAAGCATATTAGATAGTTAGGTATTACTTGTTATACATTAGTAAAAGGGGTTTGTTTTCAGAGATAGCTCTAATATTTTCAATAATTGAATGAGGCAATCATCTGAAGATAAAATCATAGAAATTGTGAAAATTCAAATAACATCAAATTGTCCTGCAAGGTTAATAGAATAATAACAAGATATTAATCATTAAATGCATTGTCAATATATAGATGGATAGATAGATAGATAGATAGATAGATAGATAGATAGATAGATAGATAGATAGATAGATAGATAGATAGATAGATAGATAGATAGATAGATAGATTAATGGATAGATGGATAGATAGATTGATTGATTGATGGATAGATAGATGGATAGATAGATTGATTGATGGATAGATGGATAGATAGATAGATGGATAGATAGATAGATAGATAGATAGATGATTATCCATCTATCATAGATAGATAGATAGATAGATACAGTTTTACTGACCCTGTTCATTCTTAATATATAGTTATTAAATAATATTTTAATTTAAAATGTCTAGAAAATTGTATAAATGGTAAATGGAAATATATATATATGTGTGTATACAATTGTGCACTCATTTTTATTAAACAAAAGATAGAGAGTAAAATAGATTTTAAGTTCTGTTGAGATATTGCTCAGAATGCATTTAAACCATACTGCATGTTCCTCTGTGCCTCTGTGTTTCAGGGGTGTGAAGTCCAGGTCAGGGTGGGGGAGGGGAGTGGTTAATCAAGAAGTTCATGCACATGATGAACCTGCAAACCTGCAGAGCAATAGAGTGGCGAAGTCCCTCCCCTTCCGGTGGACCTCCATGGGACCTTATTTCGGAAAAATTATGTATTGAAGTCAATGGAGAGAGAAAGATTATCTTTCGATCCCGTTTGAATTGTGCCACGAATTACACATATGATGTTTGTCAATTTAAAAGATAATTTTGCAAGTCAAAAAAAAAAAAATGTGTCGTAAAACTGTGAAGTAACACATTTGTTTGTGTGAAACGCTCAATGAACTACATCTCTGGTCAACAACACACGTCACCAAGATGGCCGTCACTACTGTCTTGTCAACAAAACGATTGACTACCCTCACTATCACCACAATGAAACACGTCCTGAAGAATGTCATGCAAAGCTGCCTGCCTGCCTTCCTTTGATTCTCTCTGAACTGCCTGGTCGTTTTAATGTTTAATGTCAACCATTTGTGCAGATAGCATGAAGTAGAGAAGATCGCTAGCGTTAGCGTTAGCATTTCTCCCCCGGGCTTAAATGGTGTATTATAGAATGATCACACCGGTGACAGTACTCTTCAAAGGGTTCATGAAATATGACTACTACTCTTACTGTTTAACATTTTGGGTTACTTAATGTTACTTCATGTTAAGGCTAATACAAATGACAAGGCTGTAATGCTAACTAACGTGCTAGCTACCAGCTAGCTTGATCCACACACTCCTGGTCCTTTCATCAGACGGGAAGCGAAAGAACGAGCAAGACCCATTGCTGGTATAATAACAACCTGGTACTAAGCACACAGGCATCTTGTTAAAGTTATCTTATCTTAGCCAGCGCCATATGGCGCTGATCTTAGCTATCTCTATGTGTCTCAATTGTGACATCACTTACGCGACTCTGGGATTTGTAGTCTTTCTAGTTGCGTATTTTTCATAGTCTTATATTTCAACAGTTTTACGACGATTTTTTAAGATTGACAAACATCATATGTGTAATTCATGGCACAATTCAAACGGGATCGAAAGATAAGTTTTCTCTCTCCATTGACTTCAATACATTATTTTTCCAAAATAAGGTCTCATGGGGCGGAAGTAGATGGGCGCCACTCTATTGAATACCACATTTGGCGCTAAAACTTCAAAGCAGCTAATGCTGCATTCATGCAATACAACAATTACAGTTGTACTGTCCCCGACTCAGTAAGTCCCTATTACAGTTTCTACACTATGTTAAGTAATCTCTCCTTACAAATCTTATTAGGGATAGTTATTTCAAGTGAGAGCAATTCACTTCATAAGAAATATTTTGGTTTTGAAACATTTTGCAAACTCCAACATGAAGACGCATTGTACTTTACATTTGCACCTGAACGCATCATTACAAACATGGATCGGCACAGAAGAAGATTACTGAGACTGAAGCAGCTCCACATGGTGTGTGAAAGAAGCAACACAGCAATGAGTAACGAATTACAGCTGGAAAAACACACACAACTGCTCCAGGTAAGTGATATTTTAACTATGTTAGGTTGTTTAATGTTTTAGCATTCTCCGGCATGAGTGGAACTGCTGAGGCTAGGCTAAACTCTAAATTAAGCTAACGTTAGCATGTAAGAGAGCAGAATACAAAGCGTGGGATAAAGGATTTCTTGTTGACCTTTTTTTCTTGCCTTCCTCTGAGTTGTACGTTCTGATGAGATTCATTAGATTTACAGCCATTTGAAATGGAGACGTCAAATTACAAGCATTTACAATTGAATTTCCCAATTCCCTTATTTGCATTCATGCCTTTTCCAGGAGTATCCTGGTTTATTTCACACACACCTGATTATTTTTTCGGACTTTTCCTCTGCAATCTTTTCAGCCGTCTTGTGAGGATTTGCAGTATCTCCCTCCTTCTTCTCTTCTTTGTTTTATGTTTGTTATGTTCGTTCTGTCTGTCTGTGTGTCTGTCTCCCTGGCTGGGTGTGGCTGACCCACTTCTGATTCCCGCCAACTCACCTCCGCAGCTGCTGCTCATCATCCTGATTACACTACTCACCTTCACCTGCTTATATGCCCGGTCCTCTCATCCAGTATTCACCAGTTCGTCGTTTCACCTCGCTGGTAATTCGACTTGGTACATGTAGTTTATGGTAAAACTAACTCTCTGTGTTCCTGCCAAATCTAACCCTTGTGTTCTCCGTCAGAATCCATCTGCCTACTCCTCTGCCTGCCACATCCAGCCACGTACCTCTCGTCTGAGTATCTCCGTGCTTCCACGCACACCAGCTCCAACCTGTCAACTATCGCCAGCTCTGGATCCCCGGCTTTCCTCGCCAGTGTACCTTCGTGCTTCCACGCACACCAGCTCCTTCCTGTCGACTCTCACCAGCTCTGGTCCCCCGGCTCTCCTCGCCAGAGTATCTCCGTGCATATCCGCACCACCTCAGTTGACAAACCCTAACTTTGGGTTTATTGGATATTAAATCCCTCGTCTGACTCTATATAAGGTTTTTGGTTAATAAACCTTTTTCTACCTCAAAAGCTCTGTTTCATCGTCCTGTGTTCAGCATTGTGAGTTCACTCCTGTAGCTACCGGTGAGCGTAACAGTACGAACTGGTCACTATGAGCTCCGCTGACGCCGGATCGGATCCCGCCTCAGTCCAGCACGCCATTTCCCATCAGGGAAATCTTCTGGGCCATCATGAGCAGATGATTCGAGCCTTAGTGGAGAGCAATCAGTCCATGGCTCTAAACGTCTCAAACCTTGCTGCTCAGGTCTCAGCTTTGACGTCTTCTGCTACACTTCCTGCCTCCTCCTATCCACCTGTGGATTCCACTCCATGCCGGGACTTCCCCATTGCCGATCCTGAGCCTTTCCACGGAGAGGTGGAGAAATGCAGAGGATTTCTTTTTCAATGCAATAAGGTATTTCGCCAGCACCCCGTGTCTTTTTCCTCTGATGGAACTAAGATTAACTATATGTTGAGTTTGCTTCGTGGAAGAGCTTTAACCTGGGCTGAAGCATTGAGTTCTTCTGTGGATTACAATACACTTTCCTTTGGAGTTTTTTCGGATCATTTTTCCTCTGTTTTTGATCATCCTGAACACTCTGGCTCAGCTGATAGTCGTCTGTTGAATCTGCAACAAGGAACTCGAACCGTTGCAGATTATTCTATCGAGTTTCGCACACTTGCGGCAGAAGCCCGATGGGACGAGGCGGCTTTAAGGGCTGTGTTTGTTAGGGGATTGAGGGATCAACTGAAGGATGAGCTGGCTGCAAGAGAGGAGCCTGCTGACCTCCAATCCTTAATCTCCTGGGTTTCTCGTCTCGACAGCCGGCTGCGGGAGCGCCGTGCGGAGCGCACGCAGCGTCCTCCTTTTGCTTTGCCTTATCAGCCAAACAGTTCACCCAGGTTTGCTCCCTCTGTGTCCGGACCATCTGGCTTCACCTCACCAACCCGCGTGCCCACTTCTGCTATGGTGGAACCTATGCAGTTGGGACGCACTGGATTATCCCCTGAGGAGCGCCTTCGACGTATTAGGTGTGGAGAATGCCTGTACTGTGGAAAGGGTGGCCATATCCTCTCTGGCTGTCCTGTCCGCCCAAACGCAAGGGCTCGTCAGTAAAGTTGGGGGTCCTGACGAGTTCGCTACCTACACCTATTGTAGCCCCAATTTTGAGCCGTTTTTTGATTCCTGCTAGACTTTGTTTCAACGCTCAGACATTGCCCCTTTCTGCTCTCGTTGACTCTGGTGCTGAGGATAGCTTTGTGGACTGTGAACTAGCCAAACAGCTGGGGTTACATTTGGAAACTCTAACGGAACCTTTGACAGCATATGCTTTAAATGGGAAAAGCATTTCTAAGGTTACACAGCAGACACAACCCTTAACCCTGTTTATTTCTGGTAATCACAGAGAGGAGATTCAACTGAAGGTTATTTCCTCACCAGCAACCCCTTTGGTTCTTGGATACCCATGGCTTCGCACCCACAATCCACATATTGATTGGGCCGGAGGAAGAATCATGGAATGGAGCCAGTCGTGCCACCTTCACTGTTTACAGTCTGCTGTGCCTCCCGTCCCTGTCGAACCTAAGTCTGCTCCTTGTGTCTCTGCTGAAGTTGACTTGTCTGGTGTTCCTGAAGTTTATCACAGCCTGAGTGGGGTCTTCAACAAGGAGAAAGCTCTCTCTCTCCCTCTTCATCGTCCCTATGATTGTCCCATCAATCTGCTGCCTGGAGCTCCTTTACCCACCAGCAGGCTTTATAATCTGTCTCGGCCTGAAAGAGAGTCCATGGAGAGATACATCGGTGACTCCCTTGCTTCTGGGATAATTCGTCCTTCTTCCTCTCCTCTGGGTGCTGGGTTTTTCTTCGTGGACAAAAAGGATAAGTCTCTCCGACCCTGTATTGACTTTCGTGGGCTAAATAACATTACAGTTAAAAACAAGTACCCACTTCCCCTGATAAACTCAGCCTTTGAACCTCTCCAAGGTGCCACCATCTTCTCCAAGCTCGACCTCAGGAATGCCTACCACCTTGTTCGAATTCGCCAAGGAGATGAGTGGAAGACAGCTTTCAACACCCCCCTTGGTCACTTCGAATATCTTGTCATGCCCTTTGGACTCTCTAATGCCCCCACTGTTTTCCAGGCCCTGGTTAATGATGTCCTACGAGACTTCCTTAACCGATTCGTGTTTGTTTACATTGACGACATCTTGATTTTTTCCACGAGTCTGGAGGAACATCAGGACCACGTCAGTCAGGTGCTGCAAAGGCTGCTTGAGAACAAGCTGTTCGTCAAGGCTGAGAAGTGCGAGTTTCACCAGGAGCGGGTCAGCTTCCTGGGATATATCATCAGGCAGGGCAAGTTGGAGGCTGATCCAGGAAAGATTCTAGCTGTCTCCGAGTGGCCAGTCCCCACTACTAGGAAGGAGCTGCAGAGGTTCCTGGGTTTTGCTAACTTCTATCGCCGGTTCATCAGGAACTATAGCAAGGTAGCAGCTCCACTCTCCAGTCTCACTTCTGTCAAGATCAAGTTTACCTGGACTACTGATGCTAACAAGGCATTTCTTCTCCTCAAATCCTTGTTCACATCTGCCCCCATACTCATCCAGCCAGACTCAAGCAAGCAGTTTGTGGTGGAGGTAGATGCATCTGACATCGGGGTTGGCGCTGTTTTGTCTCAGACGGCAGGGCCAGACAATAAGCTTCACCCATGTGCTTTCTTCTCTCGCCGTCTTTCCCCAGCTGAGAGAAATTATGATGTGGGCAACAGAGAGCTGCTGGCGGTGAAGATGGCGTTGGAGGAGTGGCGACACTGGCTCGAGGGCAGCGAGCAGCCATTCCTGGTTTGGACTGACCACAAGAACCTGGAGTACATTCAGTCTGCTAAACGGCTAAACTCCCGACAGGCCAGGTGGGCCCTCTTCTTTGGTCGTTTCAACTTCTCTCTAACTTATCGTCCTGGTTCCAAGAATACTAAACCCGACGCCCTGTCCAGGTCGTTTTTGTCTGAGGGACCAGTCACGTCTTTTGACTCTATTCTTCCCCTGAGCTGTGTTGTGGGTGGCCTCACCTGGGAGATCAGTAACTCCATCCAGGAGGCGCTATTGGAGCAACCGGACCCTGGTTGTGGTCCGCCAAACCGTCAGTTTGTCCCCAACTCTGTCCGTTCTCAAGTCCTGCAGTGGGTCCACAGCTCCCTTTTCGCTAATCATCCTGGTGCCAACCGCACACTCTCTCTTCTCCGGAGACATTTCTGGTGGCCAACAGTTGACAAGGACACTAAGGAGTTTGTTTCAGCCTGCACTACATGTGCTAGGAGCAAGGCCTCTCATCAGAGACCTGCAGGATTGCTCCAGCCCCTTCCTATACCAAGTCGACCTTGGTCTCATATTGCACTAGATTTTGTCACCGGCCTACCTCCCTCACAAGGAAACACAACTATTCTAACAGTTGTAGACCGTTTCTCCAAATGTGCCCATTTTGTAGCTCTGCCCAAGCTTCCCTCAGCCCTGGAGACCGGTCAACTTCTCACCCAGCATGTTTTCCGCCTGCATGGAATCCCGGCTGACATCGTCTCCGACCGTGGACCTCAGTTCATCTCTCTGGTTTGGAAGAATTTCTGTCATTCACTTGGTGCATCTGTCAGTCTAACTTCTGGTTATCATCCCCAGTCAAACGGTCAAACTGAAAGGGCCAATCAAGACCTGGAATCTACTCTCTGCTGTGTTGCCAATCGCAATCAATCTACCTGGAGCTCCCTTCTACCCTGGGTGGAGTATTCCTTTAATTCGCTCACGTCATCTGCAACTGCTCTCTCTCCTTTTGAAGCCTCCTTAGGGTACCAACCTCCCCTGTTTCCTGAGGAGGAGAGTGAGTTGGCAGTTCCTTCTGTCCAGCATCACATTCAACGGTGCCGTAAGATTTGGAGGGACACTCGCTCAGAACTCCTCCGGACTTCTACCAGGAATCAACGGTCAGCTAACCGTCACAGACATGCCGCTCCCCATTACACCCCTGGACAATCAGTTTGGTTGTCTTCCAAAAATATCTCACTCCTCACCGAGTCAAAGAAACTGTCCCCTCGGTTCCTTGGGCCTTTCCTCATTGAGCGCATTATTAACCCCTCTGCTGTCCGCTTGAGACTCCCCAGATCCATGAAGGTTTATCCAACCTTTCATGTTTCCCAGATCAAGCCAGTCCACACTAGTGACCTGTGCCCTCCAACCATTCCCCCTCCTCCCCCCCGAGTCATCGATGATCATCCTGCCTACACCGTGCGTCGGCTTATGGATGTCAGACGCCGGGGCAGGGGCTTTCAGTACTTGGTTGATTGGGAGGGTTACAACCTGGAGGAACGTTGCTGGGTGCCTCGGTCACGCATCATGGACCCTGTCATGGTGAGCGAGTTCCACAGAGCACACCCTGACAAGCCTGGTGGTCGCCAGGAGGCTCCCGTGGAGGGGGGGGTACTGTGAGGATTTGCAGTATCTCCCTCCTTCTTCTCTTCTTTGTTTTATGTTTGTTATGTTCGTTCTGTCTGTCTGTGTGTCTGTCTCCCTGGCTGGGTGTGGCTGACCCACTTCTGATTCCCGCCAACTCACCTCCGCAGCTGCTGCTCATCATCCTGATTACACTACTCACCTTCACCTGCTTATATGCCCGGTCCTCTCATCCAGTATTCACCAGTTCGTCGTTTCACCTCGCTGGTAATTCGACTTGGTACATGTAGTTTATGGTAAAACTAACTCTCTGTGTTCCTGCCAAATCTAACCCTTGTGTTCTCCGTCAGAATCCATCTGCCTACTCCTCTGCCTGCCACATCCAGCCACGTACCTCTCGTCTGAGTATCTCCGTGCTTCCACGCACACCAGCTCCAACCTGTCAACTATCGCCAGCTCTGGATCCCCGGCTTTCCTCGCCAGTGTACCTTCGTGCTTCCACGCACACCAGCTCCTTCCTGTCGACTCTCACCAGCTCTGGTCCCCCGGCTCTCCTCGCCAGAGTATCTCCGTGCATATCCGCACCACCTCAGTTGACAAACCCTGGCTTTGGGTTTATTGGATATTAAATCCCTCGTCTGACTCTATATAAGGTTTTTGGTTAATAAACCTTTTTCTACCTCAAAAGCTCTGTTTCATCGTCCTGTGTTCAGCATTGTGAGTTCACTCCTGTAGCTACCGGTGAGCGTAACACGTCTTCCTTCGTTTTGAGCCACTGCTTCTTCCCCGGGCTGTAAGGGGCACCTCGGCCTCAGAGACTGAAACAATTGGTACAATCTTCATTAATGTATTGAAAAATACATGCAAGGCTATCTACTGTTTATGGAATTCAGAGCATATCTATGACAAGGGATTGCCTCCAAATGGCTCTCAACATGGCGGGTGGCTAGCAGCTAATGGAGCTAGCAATGCTAACAGCACGAGTGGGAACCTGATCATTGGTAGCGGCTATATGAGCGCTGTGCAGAGACTAATAAAAGTATGTGTCTATAACAAATAGTGGTCTACTGCTATATTAATGCTCAGAAGGCCTGAGAACCTTTAATATACAATCTTTTTTTAACATAGATGTAAAATGCTAGCGTTCTGACCTTTGGTAGCGCTCAGTACGGTCACTTCCTCCTACAAATTGAAATCACAGGGATTATTTTTACTTTAATTATTTTGTTTCTCAAAAACATTTGTTTCAATTTGTAAGGAAAAAATAATTATGTACCACAATTTCAACTGTGCATTCCATAGATTCAGCTTCTTTTATTTGAGTGCTTATTGCCTCCATCACCACATCCTTTTCAGTCATTTCAGTGATCACCAGGGATTCCTCTGTGAATGTCAGACTCTTGGATACTGCTGAGACACTAAGGAGTTTGTTTCAGCCTGCACTACATGTGCTAGGAGCAAGGCCTCTCATCAGAGACCTGCAGGATTGCTCCAGCCCCTTCCTATACCAAGTCAACCTTGGTCTCATATTGCACTAGATTTTGTCACCGGCCTACCTCCCTCACAAGGAAACACAACTATTCTAACAGTTGTAGACCGTTTCTCCAAATGTGCCCATTTTGTAGCTCTGCCCAAGCTTCCCTCAGCCCTGGAGACCGGTCAACTTCTCACCCAGCATGTTTTCCGCCTGCATGGAATCCCGGCTGACATCGTCTCCGACCGTGGACCTCAGTTCATCTCTCTGGTTTGGAAGAATTTCTGTCATTCACTTGGTGCATCTGTCAGTCTAACTTCTGGTTATCATCCCCAGTCAAACGGTCAAACTGAAAGGGCCAATCAAGACCTGGAATCTACTCTCCGCTGTGTTGCCAATCGCAATCAATCTACCTGGAGCTCCCTTCTACCCTGGGTGGAGTATTCCTTTAATTCGCTCACGTCATCTGCAACTGCTCTCTCTCCTTTTGAAGCCTCCTTAGGGTACCAACCTCCCCTGTTTCCTGAGGAGGAGAGTGAGTTGGCAGTTCCTTCTGTCCAGCATCACATTCAACGGTGCCGTAAGATTTGGAGGGACACTCGCTCAGAACTCCTCCGGACTTCTACCAGGAATCAACGGTCACCTCCCACAGCAGATGTGTGTCTTCTGGGTACTGGCACAGGTACTTCTCACACACTACAAACAAAGAGCATTGTAGTTACGGGTTTGTACTTGTATGAAATACCAGCACAAACACAGCTGTCTGTGAGTCACATCGTCCATATCCATAATGTGCATCATTTACCTTTATACATGGGTTTTGTGAGCGGGTACCTCAGACCCAGACAGTCCTCTTTGGAACTGAGCACGAAGTCCTCCAGCATCTGGAGGCCGAAGCCATTCCCACGCTGACCTTTTCTAACAAATATGGAGTCCATGACAGTCAGCTGATAGCTTCTGGTTGAATAGGAATTACAAAGGGTACCTACACGGGAAACAAAAAGCATACATTGTTATTATGATGTCTTTATTAAACAAGAACCATGCAGAAAGCCACAAAAAGAGAAGATGTATGCCAGTTTTAGTTATTAGATCAAATGCATCTGTAGTCCATGATGGGCAGGTACAGACAAAATAACCAAAAAACACTTCAAACATTACATAGGCTCTTGACTATTAAACAGATAATAGTATACACTGAAAAAACTGAAACGTTGACTTTAATACAATTTATTATGTCAACGGATTTCACATAACTATTAGCAATAATATTAACGCTCAGCTGGAACTTAAAGCATATTCCATTTCTTGATGGCCGTAAATGACAACGTGGATTGTTCTTAAAAAGCTACTCAATTGGACAAAGATACACCTAATCTGGATTGATATTTGGAGAACCAAGCAGCACGTTATGGGTTTACAGATCCCTTTCTCATGTGTTGTCCTTTATGTGGGTGACCTACCAGACATAATAACAGAGAGGGATAGATACCTTCTGAAAATATTCACTTTAGCCGTAAAGAAAAAAAGATGACTCCCATTTGGTTATAAGCCGATCCTCCTACATTAGACCATTGGATCGAAATCAGTAAAGAAATTCATGAGATGGAGACACATTTGTATTAAGACTAAGAAAAGACTTACACACTGTAAATGGTCTCAATGTTTGAACTACTATTGGAAACGCCTGTTCTATTAACCTTAAATATTTGTGAACTCACGGTCTGTGTCCATAATACAAAAAAAGTATCTTTCTTGAAACTCTAGATAACATACTGTCTGGCAACAATGTTGTTGTATTGTACTGTGCTGGTGTTGCTTGTTATTGTGTTGTTTACTTGTTTATTGTCGGAAAAGTGACACAAATACATGTTTTGTGTAGATGCATTATCGTGGCACACAGTACCTTGGGGTTTGACTGAGTAGAAGCCGACAGCCTCTCCATGACTCCAGAGGATCTTTGCATGATCTTTCTCTCCGTGGCAGAGGAAGGGGAGCTCTTCAGAGCTCATCTCCTGGGCTCTATACACGACACGATTGAGGATGTATAAGACTATCCTCTCTCCTACCGTCTCCACCTGAGGGACACACACATGGAGCATATTTTGTTGCTGGATCACAATTAAAATAATATATTTGAATTAGTAAGCAGTGAAAAGCAGGAGTACCCTCTGTGAGAAAAGCAGGCATGCTGGAGGCAATGCTCATCCTGAGTATACGGATAGATTTAGTTCATGTTATCTTTCATTGAAAGTGTTCATAAACACGTTTTTTTTAATAATAGAGTGGCGAAGTCCCTCCCCTTCCGGTGGACCTCCTTATTTCGGAAAAATTATGTATTGAAGTCAATGGAGAGAGAAAGATTATCTTTCGATCCCGTTTGAATTGTGCCACGAATTACACATATGATATTTGTCAATTTAAAAGATAATTTTGCAAGTAAAAAAAAAAAAAAATGTGTCGTAAAACTGTGAAGTAACACATTTGTTTGTGTGAAACGCTCAATGAACTACATCTCTGGTCAACAACACACGTCACCAAGATGGCCGTCACTACTGTCTTGTCAACACAACGATTGACTACCCTCACTATCACCACAATGAAACACGTCCTGAAGAATGTCATGCAAAGCTGCCTGCCTGTCTTCCTTTGATTCTCTCTGAACTGCCTGGTCGTTTTAATGTTTAATGTCAACCATTTGTGCAGATAGCATGAAGTAGAGAAGATCGCTAGCGTTAGCGTTAGCATTTCTCCCCCGGGCTTAAATGGTGTATTACAGAATGATCACACCGGTGACAGTACTCTTCAAAGGGTTCACGAAATATGACTACTACTCTTACTGTTTAACATTTTGGGTTACTTAATGTTACTTCATGTTAAGGCTAATACAAATGACAAGGCTGTAATGCTAACTAACGTGCTAGCTACCAGCTAGCTTGATCCACACACTCCTGGTCCTTTCATCAGACGGGAAGCGAAAGAACGAGCAAGACCCATTGCTGGTATAATAACAACCTGGTACTAAGCACACAGGCATCTTGTTAAAGTTATCTTATCTTAGCCAGCGCCATATGGCGCTGATCTTAGCTATCTCTATGTGTCTCAATTGTGACATCACTTACGCGACTCTGGGATTTGTAGTCTTTCTAGTTGCGTATTTTTCATAGTCTTATATTTCAACAGTTTTACGACAAACTGTGACTTTTTTGACATGGAAATGATTTTTTAAGATTGACAAACATCATATGTGTAATTCATGGCACAATTCAAACGGGATCGAAAGATAAGTTTTCTCTCTCCATTGACTTCAATACATTATTTTTCCGAAATAAGGTCTCATGGGGCGGAAGTAGATGGGCGCCACTCTATTGAATACCACATTTGGCGCTAAAACTTCAAAGCAGCTAATGCTGCATTCATGCAATACAACAATTACAGTTGTACTGTCCCCGACTCAGTAAGTCCCTATTACAGTTTCTACACTATGTTAAGTAATCTCTCCTTACAAATCTTATTAGGGATAGTTATTTCAAGTGAGAGCAATTCACTTCATAAGAAATATTTTGGTTTTGAAACATTTTGCAAACTCCAACATGAAGACGCATTGTACTTTACATTTGCACCTGAACGCATCATTACAAACATGGATCGGCACAGAAGAAGATTACTGAGACTGAAGCAGCTCCACATGGTGTGTGAAAGAAGCAACACAGCAATGAGTAACGAATTACAGCTGGAAAAACACACACAACTGCTCCAGGTAAGTGATATTTTAACTATGTTAGGTTGTTTAATGTTTTAGCATTCTCCGGCATGAGTGGAACTGCTGAGGCTAGGCTAAACTCTAAATTAAGCTAACGTTAGCATGGCCGTCTCCACGGCAGCGTTAAAAAATCTTGAAACGCTTCTGCCCATTCACTTTGAATGGGGTGACGTCACTTTTTTTCGCTTTCGCCGAAATGCATTGTGGGCAGGCGAGCGGAGATTCTCAGGATTTTCAAGATCCAAAGTTGAACAATGTTCAACTTTTGAAGCTGAGGAGGAAGCGTCAGCCAATCAAATCCCGTGTACGCAAATCTGACAGTTCAAGCTCTAGCCAATCAAACGGCGTGTATGCTGGGAGAGCCAGACCGCAGGTCATTTCCTCATATTCCAAAAAATGGAGGAGAAATTAGCGGTAGCGAATCAATCACCCGGTGCTTTATGACCAGACCTACCGGGATATAAACCGGAGGAGCCAGGCATGGAGGGAGGTGGCAGAGACAGTGGTATGTTTTCGCCTGTTTTGGGGAGTTTATATCCAGTTTACTTCGGGCTTTTTGGCTTCGTATGTCGCGGGCGGGAGATTCATGTGATTGGTTGATCGCAAAAAAATCCCCAAGCCTCAGATACGCCCACCTCCAAGATTTTTTTAACGCTGCTGTGGAGACGGTCCGAACACAAAGCGTAAGTCTCACATGGTCTTGCATGTAAAATATATAAAATATGAATGCAAAAATGCATGCGTTTTTTAACCTGACATCTAAAATTATTAAGGCAAGACTGTAACATCTAAAATGTTGCCTGATACATTTGTATATTTGTATCTAACTAATACATATGTAATCTCTACCATCTCAAACTACATACACTTACATTTATAAAATATATTATGCCTTTTATAATATATTTTGTTTGTTAAAATGGACGATGCTCTGACGTCATCACCCTCGCAAATTTGTCATATACAAAAAACTATAGGCTATGTTAAAACTGTTTTCGTTCGTTCGGGTCGATATGTGTTGACTTTACTTTAAAATAGCAGATCTCTGTGACCGGATATCGTTTTTCGGCTTAGTGAACATGTGTCTCTGCTCCGATCAGGAGTCACAGCCCGCAGCCCCCACCTCTGATCGCATGACGTAAAATACATGACACTTTTCTCTGTGCGCAGCAAAACAAGCTCGCCAAAATAACTTCACCACCAGTCTGGCAGTATTTTAAGGTGTCCGAAAATGACAATAAAATAGCGGTACGTGTGTGAAGCAGAAATCCTGCAGCTCCACCCGCTGTGAGGGACTGGTGAGCGGAGCAAAACACACACTAAGAGTTAGACCTAACACACTTCGCTATTTTATCTACCTCTGGAACAAGCTAAACTAGTTATACATATATTTATTCTTCACTGCCGGGTCACTCATTACTGGATCAGTGAGCTGCATGAGATACTGACAGGCTGTCAGGAGAGAGAGGGAGAGAGAGAGAGCCAGCCAACCAATTAAAAGGACATGACAATATGTTTATCAGGTGGTTGCTTTTGTATTACTATGTAGTTGATATGTTGTTATTGTGAAGTGTTATAAGTTTGTACAGGAAATAAATACTGATTGCTTTCATTATTGATTGCAAATGGCATGAAAGATCATTCTAATGTTAAAGTAACTCTTAATGTCTGATGTTCGTTTCTCTCTTAACAGAGCTCTCACGACCCGAGCACAAGAGGCTTCATCCAGAACCTGCTGATACAGACGAGAGAGGGAGAAATAGAGTTAAAAGAGTAAGAGAAGTACTTCATTTTATTTCTGGTAGCAGTCAAACTAGTACTGAGTCCAACAGTGTCAGCCTTATTAAGGACTTAAATATTACTCAAAGATATCAGAAAAACATGCATTATTGTACCCTTGTACTAGGCTATTACCGTAAAGGCACTATTAATCGTCACCTGTATTGTGCAAGAGGGTCTAGCTGGATTGTTAATAATGGCCACTGATATTTATTTGAAGCTTAAAGTAGGCTATCAATTTGTGACTTTTGCACTTAAATGCCTTTAATAATTATGAGTTTCAGTATTTAATGGTGTGCATTTAGACGGCTGTGTACCATTTTAATTCATTGAGGATTTTCTCAAAGGTAATTTGTTGTTTTCACAGATAATGGAAAGAAGAAGAAAGCAAAACGATCAACTGGTATGTATCAAATGAATGTACACTTAAAATTATAACACACTTTTAGTAGCTGTGACAATAAAACTTTATATAAAAAAAATGTTATAACCACATTTTTATAACCACAATTAAATAACGAGTCACGGGCAGAATTAAAGTTTGATATTTAATTTGTGCGATATGTGTGTCGCGGAAATACACTTACACACACACCTACATACAACACATTGCTGTACCCTAAATACCCTAATAAAATATTCAATATAGACTTTATTGTATTGTGTGAAAGCCTCCGAATGTTTGTAGGATAAGTCGCGAACAATTGTGGATGCCTTCCAGCTGGACACCTGATCTCCAGGGCGGGGTAGTGATGTATGAATACGGCCCAGTCACCTGGGGCTGACTGGAGAGACCCGCTCCGGGGACAGTGTGGCAGTGGGGAGTTTGAATGGGGCGGTACACCTGTCTCTTAAGGCAGCCCCTGATGAAAGCCCTGTTACTGGGCTAAATACATTAGTTACATCACTTCACCACTCCTTTCCTGCAGGGAGACATCCATACTCTCCCCAAAAAGATTGCACTTGGAGCGGGCAAGTAGGGCTCACTCCATGCTCTGGACCGAGGAAAATCATCTCCAGTCAGCCCCAGGTGAAAGCCCTGTGACTGGGCCGTATTCATACATCACTACCCCGCCCTGGAGATCAGGTGTCCAGCTGGAAGGCATCCACAATTGTTCGCGATTTATCCTACAAACATTTGGAGGCTTTCACACAATAAAATAACGTCTATAATATATATCATATTAGGGTATTTGCTGTTGGCATTTAAATAAGTACCACTTTTTAGTGTTACTACACCTTTACTAATTACTAAAATATAGGCTTTACTACTTTATACTTATTTGCTTTCTAACATTCTTGCATAACATCACATTGTACAATCTTACATTGCATATACTTTCGAAATTCCTTGAACCTACTCATTTACTTACTTACTTTTACTCACTAACTGCATTTTTTTAACCCACGAGTCAGCCCTGTTGATGACTGCTAGCAGTTTAGTTTAGTTGACTTTCATTGAGGGATCGTCTTTTTGTTTACTGTTCATTAAGGTTCTGCTGTACAGAAGGGAAACCAAAGAAGGCCCTGGAGTGAGGCAGAAAAAAAGGCTGTGTGGAGTCAATTTGGCAATTGGATTACGCTGATGAAAGTCCCTGGTAAAAAAAAGTGCACTGAGAGATACATGACTCTAAATGAATGCTAATGTTGCGCCGTATTTCCGAGTGTAGATAAGCAGCTGTGTGCTAGCATGTTCACCGTGTGAAATATGGTGATGTCTACGGTGGCCCTGAAGTGCAAGTCAAAACAACATTTCAGGAAACACCACAGCATTTCACAAAACACCACAGCATTTCAGGAAACACCACAGCATTTCAACTTATACGGAAAGGGTATTCCTTTAGGGAGAACACTTCTTGTTTGTGATTGGACAGAGCCAGCCAGAGAAGCACTGCTGTGATTGGTTGTTTTTGCTGCCAGTCAAGAAATGACACTTCGTGATTGGTCAGCACCCGACAGCGCAACATGTCCCAAAACATCAGCCGTTAGCTGTTAGCACACACTCAGAGCTCACAGCTCCTCATATCTGTTCAGAAACTGGACAAAAGTTAAACAAGTACAAACCACAGACTGTCTGTGTCATGGCGAATACAGTCGCTGCTTTATTTCTGTCTGTATGCCGTTGTGAGTGTGGACGGAGCAGCTACAAGTTAGTTTATCCTGATCGATCCAATCTCCATTCAGAAAACACGCATTTTAAAAGCTTTTCGCCTGCCGTCTTGTCTGCAGACTTGTCAAAGCATTAATTCATGGTTTTTACTAACCGGTATCAGTATGTTGTTACTTCGGCATCATTTTGAAACGTGTATTACAATTAAATCACGATTAGAGCGATGCGAATATTCGGGGCTTATCTCCCTGTAAATACTATGGTAGACTACAACAAAATGAACATATTTTACCGTGATTTAATTGTAATACACGTTTCAAAGTGATGCCGAAGTAACAACATACTGATACCGGTTATTAAAAACCATGAATTAATGCTGTGACAAGTGTGCAGACAAGACGGCAGGCGAAAAACCTTTTAAAATGCGTGTTTTCTGAATGGAGATCGGATCGATCAGGCTAAACTAACCTGTAGCTGCTCCGTCCACACTCACAGCAACGTCATACAGACATAAATAAAGCTGCGACTGTATTCGCCATGACACAGACAGTCTGTGGTTTGTACTTGTTTAACTTTTGTCTAGTTTCTGAACAGATATGAGGAGCTGTGAGCTCTGAGTGCTAACAGCTAACGGCTGATGTTTTGGGGCATGTTGCGCTGTCGGGTGCTGACCAATCACGAAGCGTCATTTCTTGACTGGCAGTAAAAACAACCAATCACAGCAGTGCTTCTCTGGCTGGCTCTGTCCAATCACAAACAAGAAGTGTTCTCCCTAAAGGAATACCCTTTCCGTATAAGTTTAAATGCTGTGGTGTTTTGTGAAATGCTGTGGTGGTTCCTGAAATGCTGTGGTGGTTCCTGAAATGCTGTGGTGTTTCCTGAAATGCTGTAGCGTTTTGTGAAATGTTGTTTTGACTTGCACTTCAGGGCCACCGTAGATGTCAGTGTTGTGTCACATCTTGTTCTCACTGCCCCAAAGAGGACACAAATTTCAGGGTCAAATACGAGTTGCCCAACCTTTACCAGTGGCCAATCAGAAAACGTTCATAAGTTGAATTCTTAAGTTACTAGTATTACGTGGAGGCCTCTAGTTATTTGTTATTATTACAGTTATTGACTATGATCTTAAATCCAATATGAGTCTGCCATGACTGTTCTTTCTAAATGACATAAGGTCCCGTAATGATAGTCCTGTAATGATATGGCTTTACAAATCATTTGTGAAAGTTTTGGAGAGCACTGTCAAATGATGCCATCCTGAAGATTGGTTTGCCAGATTGTAGAATTCTCATTTAACAAATCTGTTATTTGGGCGGAAGGACTAGTTGAACAGATTGTGTAAGATTTCTTGAATTTGCCTTAGTTTTCTCTCCCAAGTAAAACAGATGGTTTGTTTATCATTCACTATTGTTCCTCTGCCTGTTGGGACAGTGTTGCCTTGTCCCTTGATCTCAGCAGTGAAGTTATTTTGTAAAATCGTAATCAGTAGCAAATTTTACAAAACTACATATACGTTTCAGATTTAAAGGAAAATGTGTTCACATGTCTGACTGGCAACCCAGGACAATGGACAATTTGGCTCAATAATGCACGCTGGCACTCAATCATACCTTTGGGATTGTTACACAGACAGAAAACGTATTTGAAAGATGCAGTTATCACATAGAATTTCCACACATAATGGCTTAATTAAGCAAACGTGACATTTTTACAATAGTGTGTTGTTTCCACGAAATCTCACCAAAAACAAGTGGTTCACTCTGTGACACAAGTAGTTAGTAGAGTCAATGTAGAGTTAGAAGAGAGAAATGTTAATGTAGAGTTAGAGTGAATGGACAGTAGGTGAGTGTTTTTGTAACTGTAGTTCAACACACCTGTCAAATAAATCAATCTGTGATTATAGTTCTTGCATTGTTTGTTTTGTGAAGGAAGTAATACCTTGTCTTAGGTCATGTTCACACCAGCCTTGTTTAGTCTGGTTGAATCGAACCCTGGTGCGTTCAACCGCTTGGTGCGGTTCGGCCTATAAGCTAGGTTATATTTGCTTGTGACTGCTCACCTCACTGGTCCCCTGTGTACAACAAAAGGCTGTGGTACAATCTGATCAGAGCCCTCCTTACTGCAGTCTGTCATTATATGTGTTTATAATGTTTTAACACACCAAAGAAGAGGACTATTAGGTGTGAATGCAACCTTAGTTTCCTGAAAGACCTGAGTGAATACTTAGGACATAACACAGTATGGCTTATAATACTGTTTAATACACAAGGGAGGTATCAAGACTAGAAAGCAAAGACAGAATATGGTATGTAAATGCATGAAACAATGGGAATGGCTGTGAGGGATGCAGGAGGAGCAGGGCCATGCAGGGACAGCAGGACCAGGGACAGCATTGGGAGGCCTAAAGATGGGAGCCACATCCATACAGCAAGAAAGAAACACCAACCACTCACACAGACAGAGGAGAAAGGGTTAGTAACAAAACATGGGAGAAGAGAAGAAGGTGAGGATTTAAGAAACTGAGAGAGACATATACACCGGCATAGACTTTAAATTAAATAATACGGGCCTGCAGGCAGGGACTGAAACATATCATTATAGAATATTACAAATAAGGTTTTAGGATTCAACAATCTCTTATCTCTTTGGATAACTGGACTTAAACTCACACTACATTTTACATGTATACTTAATTTAATATTCCATTCCTACACACTTAATGTATATAATATCCTGCTTTTATATTTATTTTGTTTACTGTAAATTGGTATTTCAACATGTATATTTTCTACTTTTTGAATGCTGTTTTATTTCTATTTGTGATGTTTACATTTTAGAATTGTTTATTTATAGTCTTTTCATTTGTCTTATGTGCAATGCCAATCTGTAATGCTATGGGCCATGGGGCTCATAAAAGGTTTTTGAGAAGAAAACTTGTCAAAACTGCTGGGAAAAACACACACTTAAATCTGCCTAGCAACTGGCCGGTCCTCACAACACCGACCAAATTCACCACTTGTGTGAAAATTTGTGTTTTAACATTTTAAGTGACTTTCTGTCTCACTACCCCCATCTTGTGTTAGAGATATTTTTTTCATCTTTGTGGCTATAGCAGAAAGGGGGGTCCTCACACCCTGCCCTTGGGTCATGGCCCTCACAAGAATAGCAAAACCTGTATGTGTGTGTGTGTGTGTGGGGGTTTGAACAATGACATCAGATGGAACTCTTTTCATAACCAATAAGTACACAACAGTAAAATAACTACCTTTTGAAATCTTTATTCAGCTAATGGAAAAATAAGTTCACAGATCAGTTTAGTCCACACAGGTAAATAAGGAGTTAATGACCTAATATCTGCTAATAAGCACAACAAAATCAGCTAAAGAAAACACATTATCTTGATACAAACAACAAAAGCATATTTTAAATGGACACAATGAATAATGCTGACTAAATACTATCACATAATTAAAAACAACATGAGTGAGGACAGATATGTCCTCATGGTGAATAACATGGATCTCTACAGGTGAGATGTATAAAAAAAGAAGCTCATATTAAGACCTGAGTTCTGCTGATAGCTGCAAAACAAGAACATGTTTTGGTAATATTTTTGTAATCAAAGTACAAACAACCTGTACAACATGGCTGGTTCCTTTGTAGAGTACAAATCTGTTTTAAAAAGACCAATTCCTTTTCTTGAAGCATGGTGTAAGCGAGTACAAAATTACCAAAACAAATAATTGAGAGATTTGTTGCACAATGCAAAGATTCACATTTTTACAATATAAAAATATTATTTCCCCAGCTTGTAAGAATGTTCTGTTACAAAAACTTTATAAGAAATCCAATGTGCTAATCCGTACTGTAACAGTAAGTGATGGTCATTAATAGGGAGGCTGTGGCTCACTGGGTTGCTCAGGGGGGCGCTGGTTCAATCCCCACTGCAGTTGGCATGTCGTTGTGTCCCTGAGCAAGACGCTTCACCCCAGTTTGCTCCTGTGGGGACTGCCCACAGTACTGAATGTATGTAAGTTGTCTAACAAGGGACATGTAATGTAATGGGGTGGAGCAGTGATGACGAGTAAGTTAGCATCGCAAGAACTCCCTCGACAAAAAGCATGGGATTTTTCTATTTGATTTTGGAATATAGCAGAAAATAAGATCTGTGGCAAAGACACGTTTATGATACTTATACGTTTTGTTCAGCAGGATAATCTCGACATATTTACATCACGTTTATAATAGTTGAAGCACAAATGAAGAAAAATTGCTTAATGCTATAACCAAACTACCGCTAAGCTAAAGGCGGCTAATCTTTAGCGTGACAGTGTGTACTAGTCTCATTTAGTCACTTTTTAAATCTGCTGTTTCTAAGACACGTAAAACACTGACTTTCACCAGTGGGGTGTTTCATGACGTTATGTCCTAGAACAAATCATGAATATCTTGTAAGCTTGTAATAACCACAGAACTTATTTCAGGCCTCTAACTAAGAACTGAACACAAAAACATTGTCTTCGAGTCGAGGGAACTCAGAGCTGCTAAAATGCTAACTCATTCCCACGTTTAGCACTCATTCCTGCTACTCTATAACACCATTGCTTTGAATCAAGATGAAAACGTACTGTAGTGTGTCAGCCTGCACACTACAGACGCTTCAATACAGTATGAGAAAGGGTTTTTAGGGGGCGTGTGGCGTAATGGGTTGTCCGTAGGTGTTGGGATCAGGGGGTCACAGGTTCAAACCCCACTGCAGTCAGCATGTCGTTGTGTCCCTGAGACACTTCACCCCAAATTGCTCCTGTGGGGATTGTCCACAGTATTGAGTATGGAGCTTTGGATAAAAGCGTCTAACAAGTGACATGTCATGTAATTATTTGTCTGCATTTACCCTGTTATGTAGCTGCGCTCTAGTGTGTGTGCGTGTGCGTGTGCGTGTGCGTGTGCGTGTGCGTGTGCGTGTGTGTGTGTGTGAATCCTAAATTCTGCTGATTCTCTTGGGCTTGCTCGGTGTATCCTCGCTGCTCCCTCTCTTCTGAGCGGAGCGAGTCACACGCCCCTCTGCCCTCTCCACTGCAGCACTGCGGCGTGTGCTTTGAGACGGGGGGGTGATCACCACTGAAGGGACAGACCTCCCTCTCAGGACTCTCTTCCCAGTCTCTACAGGCTCCTCCTCTTCACTTCCCTCGTCTTCTGAATCTAGTACCAGATGGATCTTGTCCCTCCCCTCCTCTGGCTCCTTCTGACCCTTCCCCTCTGGGTTGGTCTCACCCGGCCCCCCCCCCTCATCCTTCTCACTGTAGTCCACTCTTGGCCTCTTTCGTACGGATCTCCGCGGCGAGTCCTCTACCTCTTGGTCTTTCTGTCTTTTGGATTTTGGAGAGGATGAAGGAGGTGTTTCCACTCTTTCTGCTCCCTCCTCTTCCTCCACAGACCCATCTTCACTTAGAGCCTCTTCAGCAGATCCACTGGCAGAATCCTCCTCCTCCTCTTCCTCAGCTGTGTTTGTCTCCTCTTCCTCAGCCTCCTCACTGTCTTCTTCAGGCACCACTGCTTCCTCCTTCGCCTGCTGTGCCTCCTCTTCCTCTACCTCCTCTTCCTGCTGTGCCTCCTCTTCAGGTGCAGGAGCTTCTTCCTCTTTCTGTTTCTGGGCTCTTCTGGATGTACGCCTAGGTGCTGCAGCAGCAGACTTCCTTCCCTTCCTCAGAACTCTTGTTTCTATAACTGGTTCTTCTTCTTGTGCGCTTTCTCCTCCAGCTTCCTCTTCCTCGTCATCTTGTTGTCCAGCATGATGTCTGTCTGCAGCTGTTTCTTCAACAGAAGCACACTCCTCCTCTCCAACCATCTCCTGCTCTGCCACAGGTTCTTCCTTTTCCTTCTCAACCTCTGCCTCTGTAAGTTCTTCCTGAGCTGCAGCTTCCTCTCCCTCCTCTTCCTCGGTCTTCTGAGCTGCAGCTTCCTCTCCCTCCTCTTCCTCGGTCTTCTGAGCTGCAGCTTCCTCTCCCTCCTCTTCCTCGGTCTTCTGAGCTGCAGCTTCCTCTCCCTCCTCTTCCTCGGTCTTCTGAGCTGCAGCTTCCTCTCCCTCCTCTTCCTCTGTCTTCTGGTCTGCAGCTTCCTCTCCCTCCTCATCCTCGGTCTTTTGGTCTGCAGCTTCCTCTCCATCCTCTTCCTCGGCCTTCTGGTCTGCAGCTTCCTCTCCATCCTCTTCCTCGGTCTTCTGAGCTGCAGCTTCCTCTCCCTCCTCTTCCTCGGCCTTCTGGTCTGCAGCTCCCTGCGGCACAGCTCCAGTTTGCTCTGCTTCTGTCTCTTCAGGAGCTCCTTCCTCTGCCTGCCGCTGTGTGCGGGCTCTCTTGGAGGAACGTCTCGCAGCAGCAGACTTCCTTCCACCTCTCAGAGCTCTTGTTGCTACTGGTGGTTCTTCTTCTTCTGCGCTTTCTCCTCCAGCTACTTCTTCCTCTTGTTTTCTGCAGTAGGTGTGTCTCCTGCTTCCTCCTCCTCCTCAGACGCACCTTTGTCCTTGTCATCCTCTGCTGTCTCCACGGTCTCCTGTGCACTCTCTGCTCCTTCAGAGGCTGGCTGTTCCTCCTGCACTGTCTCCGGTGCTGGGACAGCTTCTTCTGCAGTCTCTGTGTCTTCGCCTGCCTCCTCTTCCTCTGACGCTACAACAGCCTCCTCTTCCTCTGGGACAGCTTCTTCTGCAGTCTCTGTGTCCTTGCCTGCCTCCTCTTCCTCTGACGCTACAACAGCCTCCTCTTCCTCTGGGACAGCTTCTTCTGCAGTCTCTGTGTCCTTGCCTGCCTCCTCTTCCTCTGACGCTACAACAGCCTCCTCTTCCTCTGGGACAGCTTCTTCTGCAGTCTCTGTGTCCTCGCCTGCTTCCTCTTCCTCTGACGCTACAACAGCTTCCTCTTCCTCTGGGACAGGTTCGTCCCTTTCCTCCCCTCCCCCCCCCCTGCTCCTCATCAACCGCCTGTCCTGCGTTCTCTGACTCTTCATCTCCTGCTGCAGAAACCTCTTCCCGCTTTTCTTCTTCTTCCTCTCCCTTTACCTCTCCCCCCTCCTTCTCTTTCTCTACCTCTGCAACCTCCCCCCTCTCCTCCTCTTTCTCTACCTCTGCAACCTCCCCCCTCTCCTCCTCTCCCCCCTCTTCTTCTTTTTCTTCTTGAGGTTCCTTGGGGCTCTTTCTGGTTGTGTGTGCAGAGGGGATACTCTTCCTTCCTCTCCTCAGAACCCTGACTGGTTCCTCCTCCTGGATTCCAGAAGCTGCCTCCTTTTCTCCATCCCCCTTTGTCTGTCTGCTTCTCGCTGCTCGGGTTCTTGGCGTGGCTTCGGCCGCTTGCTTCCTACTGCTTCTCCTTGTTCTGGTTTCGATGACTGTAGCTTCCTGCTCCACGTCATTAGAAGTGTCTTCCTCTTCTGCAGCTTGTACTGTCCCTGCTTCCCCTCTCTCCTCTTCCACCTTCACCTCCGGCTCAGGAACACTCTCCTGAGCCGGAGCTGATGTTTCTTCCTGGGCGTCACTCAGCAGTGTCTCTTGGAGATCAGGAAACTGGGGGGCCGTTTCCTCACTAGGTTGCTCCTCTTCTTCAGTAGCTGAGAGTACAGCCGAGTCAGCAGCAAGGTGAGGCTCTCCTTCTGGTACTAAAGGATCCTCAGCAGCAGCTTCTTCGTTCCCCACCTCCATCTGATCCTCCTCTGGGGCTTTCTCCTTGTCCTCCTCTGTTGGTCCCAGCCCTGCTTCTTCTTCATTATCTCCATCAGTACTCTTTTCTGCAGCTGCCTTCTCGACACCTTCCTTTGGCTCCAAACGTGCCTCTCTTTCAGAGGGAGCCTCGTGTTTAATCTCTTCTTCAGCCTCTATTCCTGCTTCCTCCACACTTTCCTCTTCTTCTTGGACGCGTTTACGGCTTCTTCTGGACTTGCCCTTGGGTGTGTCAGAGATGGCTTTCCTCCCACGTCTCAGTGTCCGTGTGGTCACTGCCGGTTCTTCCTCTTCTTCACTGTTTTCCACTTCCTTCCTGCTCCTGGTGCTGCGTATTGGTGAAGCTGCACTTCCTTTGCTTCTGTTCCTCAGAGCTCTGGTCACTACAACTGGTGTGTCTTCCTCTTCCAGGCTCATTGGCTCTCCTTCCTCCGCTGGTGGGAGACCCTCTTCAGCGTGGTCTCCTGCTGTGTCTGCAGACCCCACTGGAGCTGTGCCTGCTTCCTTTGCCCCCGCCTCACCAATACCCTCCCCCATGGTGTCGTCCTCCTGCTGCTGGTGGCCTTCACTTTCCTCTGCTGAGTTCTCTTCTCTTGTTTCAATAACCATTTCTTTCTCTGCCACAACGGCAGATTGTGTTTCTTCTGCTTTTTCAGAATGCCCTTCAAGCTCTTGCTTCTCGTCAGTCTTTGCAGATCCCTCTGAAATGTGTTCCTGCTTCCCTCCATCCTCCTCTTCGCGTCGAGCAGTCTCTCCATCCACTGCTTCATCGGCCTCCTTCGCACTAAGATGATAGCTCGTTGATTTTATGTCCACTAAGATCACAGTGGCTTTCTGGAGCTTGGGGATTTCAGAGCTGATGTCCTTCTCCTGAGGCTCTCCAGTCTCACTAGGAACCTCCTCAGGTGTGACTGTCTCTGAAGCAGCAGCTGTGTCACAGACTGCCTCTTCCTCTGGTTCTGCAGTCTCTTCCTCTGGTTCTGCAGTCTCTTCCTCTGGTTCTGTAGTCTCTTCCTCTGGTTCTGTAGTCTCTTCCTCTGGTTCTGTAGTCTCTTCCTCTGGTTCTGTAGTCTCTTCCTCTACCTGAACCCCCTCCACGTTCACCTCAGTAGAAGGACTAACTTCCTCTGCCTTTGGAACAGTTTCTTCTACCGCTACAGTGTTTTCCTCGGTTGATGTCTCTCCTTCTGTTTGGTCTGCTTTCTCTTCTTCTTCTACCTGCTGGCGTTCCTCCATAGGTTGATCTGCTGCTTGTTCCTCTGCTTTCTGTTCCCCTTCATCTAGGTGCTGCTCCTCTGGCTTTTGAAGATCTTGGCTTTGTTTGGTAGCGACTTTATATCTGCCTCTCAGAGCTCTCTTCTGTACAACAGGAGGCTCCTCTGCCTCCTCCTCAGAGACATCTGGTTTATTTTCTGTCGCCTCATCACCCGTTTGTTTTTCCTCACATTCATCCGTACCTTTGTCCTCCTCGTGATCCTGTGTTGCTGCGGTCTCTGCTGTAAGCTCAGTGGAGCTCGCCTTCACTGCCAGTTGTTCCTGCTGTTTCTCTGTCTCCTCTTCATTTTCTTCCAGCTTGTCTTCGGCCAGTTCTTCCACCGCATCCACACCCTCTTTTACGGAGCTCTTCTCCTCCTGTTCTTCTCCCTCAGTGCCAGCTTCAGGTGTAGAAACTCCATCGACCTCGTCCCTTACCCTCTGGCTGCGTCGTGTGTATTTCCGTGTGGTTTTGGGTGTGCTCACTACAGTTCTTCCTCTCAGAGAGATCCGTCCATCCTGGGCTGCAGGTCCCTCCTTCGCCTCCTCCTCCTCCTGCTTGCTGTGACGGGTAGATTTGCGTCTGGGGGTTTTACTCTGCGCAGATTTTTTGGCCTTTACAACGGCTCCTCTTGTTTCTTCAGCTTCACCGTTCTCTGCTGCTGCATGTGTTGATAAACTGACCACTTGCTGTCCAACTGTTGCTGCCTGTTCCACGCTGTGCAGAGTTTCTGCTTCCTTGGGTACCAATGAAATGTCTTCACAGAGCGGCAGCACTGCAGTATCTTCCTCGATTCCCGACGCCACATTCTCAACAGCTATCTGAGAGTCATGAGAGCAGGTATTCAGATCCTGGGGGGCATCGCCTCCGTCTGGTTGGTCCAATATAGTTGCTTCTGTATCAACTACATCCTGTCCTTGTTCTTCAGGCACAACACTGGTCACATCCTAAAACATAAACATAGTAAATTAACCCATGAACGAGTTTCTGTACTGGTCATGTAGGCAGATGAGAGTTTGCATATACACACCTCAGTCTGGAGAGATTCAGCAACGTGCTCCTCTCTGGGGGTTTCTGCTTCGATATCCTCAATTCTAAAAGATGTTAGATAGCACTTGTTCATTTCAAGCATAACATGGTAAAAAAAACAAGCCTAGTGTTATAACCACTCCAAATGTGGCTCTGACAAGATAACTTGCCACAAAGCTGTCATGACAGATAATGAACTTTAGGCAAGGCAAGGCAAGGCAAGTTTATTTATATAGCCCCTTTCAACACAAGGCAATTCAAAGTGCTTTACAAAAATGGAAGACATTAAGAAAATGGCATTTAAAATCAGTCATTAAAAAGAAAAGATAATAAAATAGACATTAAAAGAAAAAATACATGGATAAAAGTTACAGTGCAGTTTAAGATGTGAATAGTTCAATTAAAAGCAGCGGCAAAAAGAAAAGTCTTCAGCCTGGATTTAAAAGTAGTAAGAGTTGCAGCGGACCTGCAGGTTTCTGGGAGTTTGTTCCAGATATTTGGAGCATAATAACTGAACGCTGCTTCTCCATGTTTAGTTCTGACTCTGGGGACAGAAAGCTGACCAGTCCCTGAAGACCTGAGAGTTCTGGATGGTTCATAATTTAGCAGTAGGTCAGAAATGTATTTTGGGCCTAAACCATTCAAAGCTTTATAAACCAGCAGCAGTATTTTGAAATCTATTCTTTGACACACAGGAAGCCAGTGTAAGGACTTCAGAACAGGAGTGATGTGATCCACTTTCTTAGTGTTAGTGAGGACTCGAGCAGCGGCGTTCTGAATTAGCTGCAGCTTTCTAATAGATTTTTTAGTGAGACCTGTAAAGACACCATTACAGTAGTCCAGTCTACTGAAGATAAAAGCATGGACAAGTTTTTCCAAATCCTGCTGTGACATTAGTCTTTTAATCCTAGATATGTTCTTTAGGTGATAGTAGGCTGATTTAGTAACTGTTTTAATGTGACTGTTGAAACTCAGGTCAGAGTCCATGACTACACCTAGATTTCTGGCTTTATCTGTTGTTTTGAACATTGCAGACTGAAGCTCAGCGCTAACTTTTATACGTTCTGCCTTGGCTCCAAAAACCATTACCTCAGTTTTATCTTTGTTTAATTGGAGAAAGTTCTGACACATCCAGTCATTGATTTGTTCAATGCACTTACTCAGTGTTTGAATTGGAGCATAGTCTCCTGGTGAAATGGTTATGTACATTTGTGTGTCATCCGCATAGCTATGGTAACTTATTTTGTTGTTCTTCATTATCTGAGCCAGTGGTAGCATGTAGACGTTAAAGAGAAGAGGCCCCAAGATGGAGCCTTGAGGTACCCCACATGTCATATTTGTCAACTCAGATGTGTATTTACCTATAGAAACAAAGTTGTTTCAAACCAATTTAGAACTGTTTCCGAAAGTCCCACCCAGTTTTCTAGTCGGTCTAGTAATATGTTGTGGTCAACAGTGTCAAACGCAGCACTGAGATCTAATAATACTAACACTGAAGTTCTGCCACTGTCTGTGTTTAAGTGGATGTCATTGAAGACCTTTACAAGAGCAGTCTCAGTGCTGTGGTTTGGACGAAATCCTGACTGGAACACATCCAAACAGTTATTTAAATGCAAGAAGTTACTCAACTGTTGAAATACAACTTTTTCAATGATTTTACCTAGAAATGGCAGGTAATTGTTCATTACTGAAACTTTAGATTCATAACACTCACCATCAGAGGTTGCGCTAGACTTTTTCGCTGCCCGTCATTTTGACGGACAGGATCGCAACATTTCCGTCGGCCTTTACACAACTCTGACGTGGGGGGGGGGGAGAGAGAGCACGCTCGTGAACTGTTAGCGCCGTGTTATGCATGCCCACTGCACCTTGCGGGAGCGCGCACAGCGTAAAGCAAAAACTCGCAGACATTTCAATGATTTGTACGGCAAAGTTAGGTTTGGAAACGGTATCATTTCCTTTTTGGCGGGCATGCATAACACGACATAACACCGGAGCCTCGCTGCGGGGAAACTTTGGCGCTGTTCCGAGTTTGTTCTAATCCGTCAAAATGACGGAATGCTTTCAGATTTTTCCGTCATTGTTAAAAGAAATCCGTCAAAGACGGAAAATATTCGGTTAACGCGACCTCTGCTCACCATACACAGCACAAAAAACAGTTCAAACACATTAGACAAAATAAATGTCATCTTAAAGTGACTTAGTGGGTGTTTTAAAAGGATGGTCACAGCTGATGGAATAAAGGATTTCTTGTTGACCTTTTTTTCTTGCCTTCCTCTGAGTTGTACGTTCTGATGAGATTCATTAGATTTACAGCCATTTGAAATGGAGACGTCAAATTACAAGCATTTACAATTGAATTTCCCAATTCCCTTATTTGCATTCATGCCTTTTCCAGGAGTATCCTGGTTTATTTCACACACACCTGATTATTTTTTCGGACTTTTCCTCTGCAATCTTTTCAGCCGTCTTCCTTCGTTTTGAGCCACTGCTTCTTCCCCGGGCTGTAAGGGGCACCTCGGCCTCAGAGACTGAAACAATTGGTACAATCTTCATTAATGTATTGAAAAATACATGCAAGGCTATCTACTGTTTATGGAATTCAGAGCATATCTATGACAAGGGATTGCCTCCAAATGGCTCTCAACATGGCGGGTGGCTAGCAGCTAATGGAGCTAGCAATGCTAACAGCACGAGTGGGAACCTGATCATTGGTAGCGGCTATATGAGCGCTGTGCAGAGACTAATAAAAGTATGTGTATATAACAAATAGTGGTCTACTGCTATATTAATGCTCAGAAGGCCTGAGAACCTTTAATATACAATCTTTTTTTAACATAGATGTAAAATGCTAGCGTTCTCACCTTTGGTAGCGCTCAGTACGGTCACTTCCTCCTACAAATTGAAATCACAGGGATTATTTTTACTTTAATTATTTTGTTTCTCAAAAACATTTGTTTCAATTTGTAAGGAAAAAATTATTATGTACCACAATTTCAACTGTGCATTCCATAGATTCAGCTTCTTTTATTTGAGTGCTTATTGCCTCCATCACCACATCCTTTTCAGTCATTTCAGTGATCACCAGGGATTCCTCTGTGAATGTCAGACTCTTGGATACTGCTGAGAAACACAGGTAGACAGGCAGTGTGTCAATGCTTAGACAATCATTAAAAAGCTGAAATCATTTTTCAGTGCATTCTTTGCAGATTTCAAATAAATCATTTGACTATACTATTTTTTTTTTTAGGCATCACAAGGGATCCCTTAACAAAAAGCAATGGGATTTCCCTATGGGATTTTTAAGAAAACAGGCTCTGTGGCAGCAGGAGAATCTCCACATATTAACACCACTATGTGAAGCGTAAATGCAATTGGCAGAAATAAAAAGCTAACGTAATGCTATAAACAAACTACATCACAGTAGCATGGCTGCGGATCACCACCGCTAAGCTAAAGGCAGATTTGAGTTGGCGTGATGATGTTCAGTAGTTTTTTTTGTCAACTATAGCAACAGTTGTTTTTTTTTTAAACAGAAGCTTCAGACATTCACCAGTGGAGTATTTACTGATGCATTTTATGACAAAACTTGGATATCTCATAAGCTTGTGTTAACCACAGACCTTATTACAGGCTTCTAACCACAAACACATTCAAAGAAACAGCTGACTAAGAGACGAGGGAACCAGAAGTGGTAAAAGTATTTTCCGGGTTTTAGGATTCATTACTTCACCACTCTATTTCAGGATGATAGAATTGTTTGAAAAATACTGATTTAAGGTCTTTCTTACCGATTTGATCCATGGCCTGGATCCTGCTCGAGATGTTGGTCCTCTGGTTGGGGGCCCCGATGCTCTCCACCTCCCACAGCAGATGTGTGTCTTCTGGGTACTGGCACAGGTACTTCTCACACACTACAAACAAAGAGCATTGTAGTTAAGGGTTTGTACTTGTATGAAATACCAGCACAAACACAGCTGTCTGTGAGTCACATCGTCCATATCCATAATGTGCATCATTTACCTTTATACATGGGTTTTGTGAGCGGGTACCTCAGACCCAGACAGTCCTCTTTGGAACTGAGCACGAAGTCCTCCAGCATCTGGAGGCCGAAGCCATTCCCACGCTGACCTTTTCTAACAAATATGGAGTCCATGACAGTCAGCTGATAGCTTCTGGTTGAATAGGAATTACAAAGGGTACCTACACGGGAAACAAAAAGCATACATTGTTATTATGATGTCTTTATTAAACAAGAACCATGCAGAAAGTCACAAAAAGAGAAGATGTATGCCAGTTTTAGTTATTAGATCAAATGCATCTGTAGTCCATGATGGGCAGGTACAGACAAAACAACCAAAAAACACTTCAAACATTACATAGGCTCTTGACTATTAAACAGAAACTATAGAAATTATACACTGAAAAAACTGAACCGTTGACTTTAATAAAATGTATTATGTCAACGGATTTCACATAACTATTAGCAATAATATTAAGTAAGTTATATTTTTTATTTAAACGTAATATTATTGCTTTCAACTAACATTTAATTAAAGTCAAAGTTTCCGTTTTTTAAGTGCATTTGTCAAAACATCCATAAATATAACGATGAATTCCAAATACAAACAACGGTAATGTTGGTAAGACTGGTTGCTCAACTTCAACTTTTTGTGGAGAAAAAGTGAAAGTCTGCAGATTAGATTTAAGATAGATTGTTCTTAAAAAGCTACTCAATTGGACAAAGATACACCTAATCTGGATTGATATTTGGAGAACCAAGCAGCACGTTATGGGCTTACAGATCCCTTTCTCATGTGTTGTCCTTTATGTGGGTGACCTACCAGACATAATAACAGAGAGGGATAGATACCTTCTGAAAATATTCACTTTAGCCGTAAAGAAAAAAAGATGACTCCCATTTGGTTACAAGCCGATCCTCCTACATTAGACCATTGGATCGAAATCAGTAAAGAAATTCATGAGATGGAGACACATTTGTATTAAGACTAAGAAAAGACTTACACACTGTAAATGGTCTCAATGTTTGAACTACTATTGGAAACGCCTGATTAAATATTTGTGAACTCACGGTCTGTGTCCATAATACAAAAAAAGTATCTTTCTTGAAACTAGATCAGTGGTTCTCAACTGGTCAGGCCTCGGGACCCACTTTTTACTTGGTCAATACATCGTGACCCAACATTTTGAAGCACTCAAATCTATTCAACAAAAAATCGTGCTGTAATATATATATACGCTTTTGAGCATACAATATTAATAAAAGTGAAGTACAGTGCATATATCCCTTATATCCCTTCACAGAACTAAAGTATGCTTTTAAAAAAGGTTTAATGAGATGATGGAATCAAAGCTGAACTATATAAAAAGGCACACATGCTGAAACCCAACTCCAACAGGGAGGTCTGGGGGGATTCTCCCCCAGGAGATTTTTAGAAATACTAACATAAACTACGCATTCTGGTACACTCTGAGAAGAAAATCGGGCCTTCAAAATAAAAGTTTGACTTTTTCCCAAAAAAAAGAAAAATCCAATTTTTTTTCCTTCACTCACACATCCGCGACCCACTCGAAACGGGTCCGCGACCCACTTTTGGGTCGCGACCCACCAGTTGAGAACCACTGCTCTAGATAACATACTGTCTGGCAACAATGTTGTTGTATTGTACTGTGCTGGTGTTGCTTGTTATTGTGTTGTTTACTTGTTTATTGTCGGAAAAGTGACACAAATACATGTTTTGTGTAGATGCATTATCGTGGCACACAGTACCTTGGGGTTTGACTGAGTAGAAGCCGACAGCCTCTCCATGACTCCAGAGGATCTTTGCATGATCTTTCTCTCCGTGGCAGAGGAAGGGGAGCTCTTCAGAGCTCATCTCCTGGGCTCTATACACGACACGATTGAGGATGTATAAGACTATCCTCTCTCCTACCGTCTCCACCTGAAGGACACACACATGGAGCATATTTTGTTGCTGGATCACAATTAAAATAATATATTTGAATTAGTAAGCAGTGAAAAGCAGGAGTACCCTCTGTGAGAAAAGCAGGCATGCTGGAGGCAATGCTCATCCTGAGTATAAGGATAGATTTAGTTCATGTTATCTTTTATTGAAAGTGTTCATAAACACGTTTTTTAATAATAGCCAACCCTTGTTCATCTCTTCACCCTCCCCACACCTGACATTATATAAAAAGGGCCCTATTCTGCTCATTTTCATGTTCAGGTGTATATCAGTATGTAGTGTCTCTACTGGGACATGTCTCCACACAGGAAATATTGGTGAGTATTTTTTCCAGAGTAATTACTATTTTGCTCTGAAATAGTGATATTTAATCATTTTGGAGTGTATTTATTACTCATAGCTTCTAGAGTGCGATCAAAAATGCAGAGTCAATTCTATTGGAGTTAAACCATGACCACGCCCACTCATGTTCCTTAAGTTTAACTTCTGCCGCCATTACAAGTCTCTCGCACAGATGCACACTCGAAAGCAGACGGAAGAAGAGCAGAAGAAATTCATGCCAGGTAAGCTTATTTTACTGGTTAAATTAATGTTAGAAAAGGTAAAGATATTGAGAAACAGCATGCTTTAATGTTCAAAAAGCTCTTTATTTTTCTCATACTGTCTGTGCTGCAGCACCTCTTTTCACCCTCTGTCTGAAACCAGAGCCCAGTCTGCTCTGATTGGTTAGCTGGTCTGCTCTGTTGTGATTGGTGAACCGCTTAGAGATGTCCCACCCCTTAGCCTATCAGGTACAATGTGTTAAAGCGCTAGCCAATAGAAGCGCAAGTGTTACATAGTGATGTCACCATGTTTTATTCAGGGCACAGAGTTGGTTAACTGAGACACGATGCATTATTAAAATATATTTGTGTTGCACATCATCACTTCAATTCTCTGAACACAGCTTTAAAGTGCACTTTTAAGATTTTGTTTTTGATATTTATAATAATAATAACAATAAAAGCTTGGATTTATATAGCGCCCTTTCAGGAAACCCAAGGACAGATTTTGAATAGGATGGGGGGGGGCATAGGGGGGGCAAAAAAGAAAACAGTAATACAACAAGATAGATTAACATAGGGCTGGATGCAAACATGTAGATGGAGAGAGTTAACTGAGGCAAGTCCCTGGAGAAACAGAGGATTCTTGAGAGCAATTATGAAGTTGCTCTCTCCCTTGCAAAGTACAGCATCCTCTTCCATAAGTAAACACGTTTATGACTCACACGTTCAGCAAGGTACTCTCCACATATGAACATCTCTTTTAGCTTATTTAAAGCGTAAATGGAATCGCCAGAAGTAAAAAGCAAACGGAAGCTTAAAGTGAACTTGTGTTCGGTGTGATAACGTTTAGTAGTCTCAGTCACTTTGTTTTCTACGACATAAAAACTTTGGACATTCACCAGTTTTAGAACAAGCCTAGAAATCTGGCTTCTTCAGGCTTCAACTAAACTAAACGAGGTCACAGAAAGTTATAAAATGCTAACTCATTTCCTAGTTTCAGGACTCATTCATGCACCACTTTGTTGCCACAGAGTTTACAAAGTGCAGTGGATGCACCAGGAGTCAGCCTCGCACTGCGGAGGTTCGCCCACACACTGAACATGTGGGAGAATGATTATTGATTGTGCAGCAGATCTCTCTGATCAGATTGAATGGATATGAATAGAGAGAGTGATACTTCCTAACAGGAGAAACATGTGGTCATACCTCCATAGCTCCATCTCGTTCAGGGTCTCCTGTCTGCAGGAGGCCGTCCACCGTCCACCACCTGTCCAGCAGGAACAGAGCCACAGCAGTGAGGGGGTCAGAGGGAGAGAAGAGAGCCAGGATACGCTGCTTATCACTGGATCCATACAGAGGGATGAAGCCCACACTGGAAACATCTATGGTGACCTGAGGAGAGACACAACATCACAAATCAGATATTTGCATAGGGGGCTTTACTAACTGACAGCCAGGCTTGGGGACTAAATGGATTTCATGTAACGGGATAAGGTAATCAGGATAACAAAAAAAGGTAACTTTATTTCCTTAGTTACATTAAAAAAGATGAAATCAGATTACTGTTACATTTCTAAAACTGTGGATTACTAGCAGGATTAAAATGTCACTAAAAACCTTTGAGCACAACATGAATTGATGGATACAGCTCTCAACACTCAGATGAAAGGGAGCTGTATACTTTTCAATAATCCAAACATCTTTAGAATATGATCACAACCAATAACAAATCATTTAAACTTGTTTATTTTTATCTTATGTTACCTAGTTAGCATTCTTTCTTTTTATTATTTATGCATATTTTACTAATCACTCCCCTTTCAAACTGTTTTTGTTTTTGTTACTGTCCTATAGTACACATCGGAATGATTTCTTACTTTATCTATATTAAATAGATAAAGGTGTGCTCTCCCTAGCTCCCTAGCTCTCTCGCTCCCTCTCTCTCTCTCTCTCTCTCTCTCTCCCTCTGTCTCTCTCGCTCGCTTGCTCTCTCTCTCTCTCTCTCTGTCTCTCTCTGTCTCTCTCTGTCTCTCTCTCTCTCTCTCTCTCGCTCTCTCTCTGTCTCTCTCTCTCTCTCGCTCACTCACAGAGGCTGTGTGCGATGACGGCTTGCGTTAAAAAATAATAATAAACATATTTGTAAAGTGGGGGGACACAAACGGGATTTTGAAAAGTGGGGGGGACATGTCCCCTCTGTCCCCAGTGGAAATTACGCCATGCGTGTGTGTGCATCAAGTGCAATAAATAAATATGCAAGTAGCAACACACAGAGTAAAACTCTGCCCCTGATGTGTTGTATAGGCTGGCATGACTACGCTGTTCAATGGGGCTGATGTGTTGTGTAGATTCTGCCAGAAGGAAAGGTCACACTCCTTATGAAGCGGGGAGGTGCCGCTCCACATTGCTTTTCTTCCCGACTGCAACGCTGGTCCCGCAAATCAAGCAAGAACGTGATTGGTCGGTATTCATTGTGGGGGGAGGAGGGGTGTTAGATAGATATTGTTGTAGTAAGTAGATAGGGTTCGCTATGATTGAGGTTTCGTTTATGCATAGGGTAGATTCTTTTAATTACATTTCCTTTTTTGTTTTGTGTATTTTTGACATTTTGGATTTGCTTGGCGAGCTATTTTTAGAACATGCTGGGTTGGCTACCCCTGATATGGTGTCATCATCATTATTTATTACTTGATTATAAATATTTTTTTACAATCTAAATCTGTAACTAGTAACTTGAAGTGGACTAGTAAGTAGCCTAAAATAAAAATACTTAAGTACAAGTGCCTCTAATACGTGACTAAATGTACTTTGTCCCTGTCCATCAGAAAACCATCCCTTACTGAGGGGACGTGTGTTTGACTGACAGCCCTCTGGTCCAGTCAGGAGGCAGTGTTTACCTGGGTGGAGTCAGAGAGGCGGAGCTGGTCAGGACAGTCAGGGTCGCTGTAGAGGAGGCTGTTCATGTAGGCGTGGGCCGACCGCTCCACCTCTGATTGGCTGACACCAGCCAGGAGATCCACAGGGAACTTCATCCCTACAACACACAACACAATATACACACGAGTGAGAAGAGCTGCTTAAAAGGCTTCAAAACTAGAACAGGAAGTTGTTAAACTTATCTCATTATTGTTAAAAAGAAGGGAAAATGGTAATCCTTCAATTTTATGTTGCCTAAAATCTGATTGAAGGAAGCCTTTGAATAAAGCAGGAAAACACTAGTATGATCTTCAACTTTGATGTGAAAGATGAGGAGAGATGATAGCCCGTGTGTTGTGTAATTGTATCACTGTATATATATATATCAATAATATGTAAACATTTGAATGTTCATTATTTTGTATTTTGATGCTTTGGCAACATCGTTTCGTTGAACTTTCATGCCAATAAAGCCCCTTTGAATTTGAATTTGAATTTGATATCATACTTAATCTATCTAGAAAAATCTGTGGCAGAAAGGAAGGAAGTTAAACTACCAATTCTGGTGTGTGTACTTGAGTGATAAGGCAGTAATGAAAAGTTAGATATTGGAATATTTTAATATTTAATATTGTTAATTTCTCTCGTCAAAGTACTACTGACAACAACAGCTCACGATTATGTTATTTCATACATATAATTTAGGGCTGTCAAGTTAACGCGTTAATAACGCGTTAACGCAAAAAAAAATTAACGCCACTAATTATTTTAACGCGATTAACGCATGTGTATTTTTTGTCCTCGGCCGCCGTAGTTTCAGAGCGCATCGAGTGTAAAATACCATCGACAAGCTGATGCTGACAGCCCCGCTCCTGCTGCCCGCTTGTGGCAGACCACACTTCCACGCTCACTGGCAGGCCCGGACTGGCCATCGGGAGGACCGGGAGGGAGTGTGTATGTGTGGCGCGACTCGCGCGAGCGAGGCACACCTTACGTGTTGTTGTTGTTAGCATCTGGTGCTAGCTAGGTGCGCTAACGGATATAAGGAGCTGTTTCAATGACATTTCGCCGACAACTGCGCCAAGCACTTGACTTTATGCAGTGTGACATTGTACGAAAAGTCAGCACGGATAGTACGCGCAACATTATTGCAGCGTCCAGGCAGCTCCCATTCGAGCATATATGCCTTGAGCTGCACATAGCTCAACGATCCATCACAGTACACACACACACACACACACACACACACACACACACCACACACACACCACACACACACACACACACACACACACACACACACACACACACACACACACAGTATGAGAGAGGTTCCAGGTTGAATTGAGGCGAATATTTGTAATGTTCAGAGGTTGTTGTGTTTAATATTCATGAGAATATTTGTCATTGTTCAAATGATAATAAACAAACATATAAAGCATATTTGTCCACTCATGTTGATAAGAGTATTAAAAACTTGAAAGATATCCCTCTAAGGTACATTCAGAACAGATAAAAAATGTGCGATTAATTTGCGATTAATCGCGATTAACTATGGACAATCATGCGATTAATCGCGATTAAATATTTTAATCGACTGACAGCCCTAATATAATTATAAAACAATTTCCAAAAACACCTGTTGGCCTTAGTTTTGATCAAACGTTGCTCAAACAGGACACATTTCTCCGTCAGACATTTCCACAGTATCATGTGTAATAAAGCAGTGCTTGTTATAACTCGTAACTGATTGCTTCATTATGCAGTCATTAACAATTTTTCTAAATCATCACCAGCCCTTTGTTAGAAATGATCGAACTAAATCTCTACTCACATTGGTGTCCTTATACCAGATACACTGACAAAACGGGAACGTTGACTTTAATCAAGTACAATTTCAGTGTAACACCACATCCCCCCCGACCCCTGCACATGCCTCTGAGCCAGCAGGAGTCATGCACCTGAACTTAACCTGCCACAACTAATGCGGATAATCCTCAGTGACCTCATGCTCATTAACTGAGACTCACTTTCAAAATGTAGTTTTAGTTAGAATAAGAATCCAACTTTAGTTTCTACTTACTAGTTATTATGAATAGACAGGGGGAACTGTTTGATTCATTAAGATTGACTGACAAAGAATGGAGATAACGTTGCTAATATGCAGAGTTTGTAACTTGAGAAAAAAAATGATTCCGTTACAATTACTAGTAATCCGTAAAAGAATGTTATCAGTAACCTTATCTTAGTATCAAAATATAAAAGTAGTGTAACATGAATTCTTTTTGTGACTTTTGGATTACCTTGTTATCAAATGCAATGCAAATAAATAAAATACAACAATAAGAAGGTTTTTACTTAGGTGAATTGAAAATAAGAAAAACAAGATACTTAGCATCAAACATGATTTTATGTATAGGAAAAGCTGCCTTTCACTCAGCATATTCAGGCAGTAGCCTCTAGTCTACACCAACACTGAAACACATGAGCACATACTAGTTTAAAAAAGCAGAAATAAAATCTGAGCTGACAGAAAATGCTCCGTTTTAGTACAACTGAAAGGTAATACAGTTACCTTTTTTGTATCGTGATAACATAATCGCGTTGTTGTGATCAATTACTCCCCAAGCCTGCTAGTATGTCAAGTAGAGTCAATGTGTCGTGCCTGTGCTGTGTTCAAAACATCTGCACTGTCTGAGTATTTGCCAATCAGCATGCTCCAAGTCATTCAATACTTATTGTGCAATTAAACACTTTGAAGGTGGTTTAAGTATTTAGGGTATAAAATCAAACCCGTGAGATCTTTTGCATACATGGATAACTGTTATAGCTTGATTTCTTTGTTGATCATTTTACATGAATTTGGATTTTTCAAGTATTTCAAGGGGGCTTAATAAATACAGCATTGATAACTTAAAAGATATATTTCAGAGTATGAACTGTTTGACCCTCAGAGTTAGACAGACAGCTACACATGTGACACCACTAATCCACTCATACTACAATGAATGATGTGTAAAAGGCAAAGACTAAACCAGCCTGACTAGCTTCCACACACACACACACACACACACACACACACACACACACACACACACACACACACACACACACACACACACACACACACTTTGCATCCAGTACTGGAGGGTAGTTTGGAGTTATGCAATACTAGCATGCTGTAGTGTAGTCAGAAGCAAAGAGGGTAAACAACTGTGATAGCTTCAGGGGGTTGCAGGGTGGAGCTGGGGGAACATACCATTCACACACACACACACACACACACACACACACACACACACACACACACACACACACACACACACACACACACACACACACACACACACACACACACACACACACACACCCAGGCTCCAGCAGCTGTCTGCAGAAACATACATGAACACAGAGTCTCATTCAAACTTTCCCTGCATGTTGAACACATGTTCATTGTTGAAGGACAAGCACTGGGGTGCGTATGTCAGCAGTAATGTGAATTGTAGATTTGAATTGAAACTAACACATCACATTTTTTGGGCCTTATTCCACTCAAACTGTTTATGTACAACTCAAAAATAACATAATGATTTAGCGTGAGCTCTCTGCAGAACGAGTGTTCTCAGCATGTAAACTGAGGGGGGGAGGGGGCATTGTCAATGCCTACACATGTCTCTCAACAACATCTACACAACCTAAACGCAACACCTCACCAACCTCACTCAGAGAGCTTGCGAGAATGGACCCATTGTTCAACCCCAAAGTACAAATATCAAGTTAGCAAAATAACGTATTCCTTTCAACAAACATATAGGGTGCTTCAATAAAAGTAGCATCCATCCCGACACATTAACATCCCCTTGTACTGTCACCCTCACACACTGTCATCTTTAGCATGACCAGCCAAGCAGAAGGTCCAGTGTGTGTGGGATTGTTTGAATACCACTGAATCATCCATAAGCCTCTGTTCTGATCTGTCCTGATGTCCATACAGAGAACAGGAGTTGGCTATGAACTTTTAAATGCACACTGATGTGTGAATATGTGATTCTAATTGATACATCATTTCATTTGTGGGAGAGAAACATAGGGATTTTAGCCTTTGAAGACCATTGACATGCCCCTCTAAAGGTGTGCAGTTGAGACCAAATGACGGTAGAGTTTGTAAGAAGGCTGTATTCTACGATCTACTTGATGTGCCCAGTGTAGCTGCTGGTGCCATCCCATCACAAAATGATCTGCAGTTCATTCTTTGGGATCATCGATGTATGAAGACACACTTTTTGAGTTTTGTTCCCGTTTTGCTGGAACAGCTGCAACAGGGACAAACAAATATTTATACTGGCAAATACAAATAAAGGCAACAAGGATGGATATGAAACGTTAACCCAAAGATTGATGTGATTTGAATTGGCACACACACATAACTTAACTCTTACACACTGGCAGATTCTAAATTGAACAGCTAACAATAAGGTGCTAGTTTTAAGCTGACCACATTGAGATATTCTGGGACATAAATGCAAGCTGTTTTAATATATGTGAAGGAGAGTAGCCAAATGTATTTAATAAAAATCCAACAGAGGCCACATGTACACACCCACATCCATTATGTATGCTATCTTGCTGTGCTACTGACACACACACGCACACAAAAACACACGGTCACTGAGCATCCCCGGCCAAGCAGAAAGTCCAGTCTGCCTTTTGTGTGTGTGTGTGTGTGTGTGTGTGTGTGTGTGTGTGTGTGTGTGTGTGTGTGTGTGTGTGTGTGTGTGTGTGTGTGTGTGTGTGTGTGTGTGTGTGTGTGTGTGTAGATGCTGAAAGCAGGCCCGCTCCCTCAGGCAAGGAAGAGGAAGAGGACAATACCAAGAATGTACCCATAACCCAGATTGTATAATAACAATTTCTACAGTGGGCAACACGCCCAACACTATATCAAGATGTTAGGTAGAAACCATAAAGCTGGTCAATGTATGGTTAAAGTGCTAAATTAGTATGTAACTGACTATGATAGCATATATAATGTGAATTGATTGGTGCAATAATGTTGCATTTTACCACTTCCGGTTACCTTCGGAGACAATGGTTTTTTGAATGCGTTTGTGTTTAGAAGCCTGAAATAAAGTCTGTGGTTAACACAAGCTGAAGAGATGATCACGTTTTGTTCTACGACATTAAACAAGCCAGTGAACACCCCACTGGTAAATATCTGAAGCTCCTATGTGTGATAACAAAAAGTGGTTGCTGTCTTAGGAGACTATAATACAATATAGTCTAACTGCAATATACTGAAATCCAATGGAAAAAGACCCATTGCCTTTGTTGAGGGATCCCTTGCGATGCTAATTTCCAGGTCGGCCTAAAAAATACGTCATCACTGCACCACTCTATTCTTTTATATAAAATGTAAACCAGTTTCTGTAAAGGCAGTAACTGATCCTCAAATACTGAAAGTATCACATACCATGATTGGCGATGATTGATCACGGATGCAATGGTTAATTTTCCCTTTGGCCCTTTTTGTCATCTGCCCATGTGAGTGTACACAGATTTAAAAAAGATGGACATACATTTGACAAAACATGACATTAGTTCTAGTGAAAGAACAGATTGGAGTTTCCAAGACATATAAAGTGATTTAAGGCTCATTAGGCGGAGGGACACACCCACTCAATTAGACGCAATTCTCAAACAATTCACTGCCTTTGTACAGATTGTAAATCTACACAAACAAAACTCAACTCTTCACTAACATGTGACATACAAAGGTTTCACCCTGACTACAGTTAAAGGGGAGGGTATTATCCTAAGAAAGGGGTAGGGGATGTTGACACATTTGTTCATTTCAGTGACTCTTTAACTGTTTTAGTTTTTTGTTTCCTGTTTGCAGAGGGGATTCCTAACTGAGCAGTTTGGCCTTTAACCTGTGCGGCATCAACATCTTTCTGCTTAGGATACAACTGTAAAAGTAAAAGGTGCACATTGACAAAGGTTCTGAGGCTTTGACACACACAGACACACATACTCCAAACACAATGTCTACACTGTATGGCTCATTCTTCTTCAGTTAATATGCACAAAGCAGACTTGCATGTTACAGGCTGGGAGAAATGTGTTGGTAAAACCTTTACATCAGATAGAACTTCAATCACAAGTGCTGAGTGTGCACTTGATCTCATTAACGGATCAGCACGACGAGCATCTAAAACCGCGCGAAACTAAAAAGGGTACAAGGAGTTCCAGAGGACGGTGGTTGTGACTGTGGCGCGCGCGCGTGCGTGTGTGTGTGTGTGTGTGTGTGTGTGTGTGTGTTGGTGGTGGGTGTGTACTCTCAGCTCGCAGTGAGTGATGAAGACTCCTCCGTTGTCCCAGCAGCAAACAAAAATACTTCAGCATCACATTTAAATGAAAATGCAGACTCAACACTCATGCTGCAAGTCTGTGCCATTCTGTTTTTTTATTTGAGTGAAAACTTTTTTTTAAACACGCAAATAATCAACTTCAGTTGTTACAAATGTGAAATGTCCACAAATAAAATTAAAAGGCAACAAAAGTTGTCCAAAATCATGACGAAAGAATGAATACAAATGTTAAAATATAACTTTTTGACGCCATTATGTTAAGGGTCTGTGCGCAGGTATAAAGCAGAAGCTTCACGTTCGGATGGAGGAACATTTTGTTCCCGATAAAAAGGCCGGGATAATATTCAGTTTTTGTCCGGCAGCTCAGTGCGTGCGGCCGGAGAAACTTCCAGAACGGCGGCTTGAAGCACTAACATGCACCGAGAGCTGCTTTAACACGAACTGCTGCTGAATACACTCCATGATGCAGCGTCCTCCTTTCTCTCCTAATTCCATTTACAGCGCACAGACAATAAACCAAGCACACACACCCCCCTCTCACACTCACACACACTCACAGAGACGGGCCGAACCGAGCCGAACCGCGGGAAAAACATAAACTCACCTTGATTCTTCACAGGACGCTTTCCTTTCCTTAAAAACTCTCACTGTTCACTTTAAACTCCGTAAATACGCTTGTGGTTTCTTGTGTTGTTAAATGCGAGGAGACGCTCTGCGCATGCTCGGCTCCAGCCACCAATCCCGTGCAGCTGCTTTATATAACTACAGAATAATCCAATGTAACCCCAATAATCCTTTGATTTCATCACGACTGCACGTTCACTGATTATGTTATATATCTGTATAATGACTGAGTGAATATAGTATGTGCTGATAATAACATCTATACAAACTCGGTGTAGACATACTATTTCAAAGACACATTTAAATATTAATTAATTGTTTATAACACATGTAGAATATTTAAATGTTCATTTATTAATACTTTTTAAAGTCATGCCACTATAAAGCAAATACTGTGACTCAAACCATGTAAGAGACCATTTCAGAGCCAAATCAAGAATTAAAGGGTTTAAAGAGTTCACCACACTCATAGTATTTATATTTGATATTAGTGACTTTTCTCCTTCTTTGCAGTTTTCTTTTCAAAGTGTTGAACAATCTTTAAACATGATCTTGCAAGGGTTTTGTTATTTAAAGATTTAATTATTTCCAACATCGGCATAGTGTGAGCATACACAGACAACTATTAATACTATGAAAAGTCTATAGAACTGTGAAGGAATGACTGTCCCACTGAAAGAAGTAGGCCTACTTATATAATTATTGGTTAAACCAAAACAAATACCAATACATTACAAAAAACAGCAGCAATAACCGTAAAGTATGATAAATATGATGAAGTAAAAGGATCAATACAAATGATCAAAATGACAAATGCTGTCATGTCATTTTGTTCATTGTGATCAATTTCTCAAGTGTCCCAAGACTTCTGAATTGTGAAGGAAATTGTTCTTATAATGGAAATGAGAATACAGGCATTGTCCTTCGTTGATCAAAAAACTTACATTAATTCATCTCTTTCTAATCTGACACCATTACTCACAATCACTGTGTCCGAAACTCTTCTCATTGGCTAAAATATATATAAATATGTAAAACCGCTTTATTAAAACGAATTACTGTACTCTATTTCAGCAGCAAAATAAACATTTTAAATTATAAATAATTTTAAATGACAAGACAATTACACTTTTATTTCATTTGGCTGTTCATGTATGAGTGTTTGTATTCAAACCAGATCAGGGCTGGGCAAATGGCGGCTGGTAGAACAAATCTACAGAGAGGGCATATGATTTTCATGGGAGGGCACACAAAACCGTCATGACTCATGTACCGCGACCAGTGGCGGCGCCAGAGATTTTTTTTTGGGGGTGCTGTGGGGTAGCTTGACGTTTCATAGAGGGTGCTCAAACATGTAGGGTTTCCCATTAATGTACCGGGCGCTACAGTGGAATCTTCTACTGCAACATTCCCCACATGCGCACACACAGTGTACCCGCGACTGTTACGATGAAGGCTCGATAATCAGCTCACGGCATATAGGCTAGGTGTAAGCAGGGGTAAAGTGCTAATTTGGGGGGGGGGGGGGGGGTCGGTCATGCTCCCCCGGGAAGATTTTTTTTTTTTTTCAATTATTCAAGTCAAACGCATCAATCTGGTGCACTTTGAGAGCAAAATGAAGAGATCTATGGATACATCTCTCAACACCATATGAAACAGAACTGTAAACAGATTTTCTATTTCTTTATGGATATTTTACAAATCACTCCCCTTGTTTTACTGTCATATAGTATTTCATAACTGTTTTTCCTTTACTACTCTTATATTAATATCTGACATCACATACATCGTAGCATTAAAGTTCACAGTTTATTTATAATTTAAAAAATATTTTTTATAAAAAAAGAAAAAACGGGTTTATTGGGGGAGGGCAGGAATGTCAAATGGGAGGGCCTGGCCCAGCGGGAGGGAGGGGGAGCGGCGCTGAGGAACAGCAGAGTGCGGGTTGACAGGTGTCTGTGTTGACATTCCCCTTATTGTGGAATAAGGGGTATGCAGAGGCAGGCTACACGTGTCTTAGGTTCAAGTCAGACAACTAATGTCTGGGTTAGTGTTCATGACTTGATGTTTATGTCATCTTAATGTTTAATCTCAATGCACACACATTTTCTGTGTTTTCCAATAGTTTAAAATAGTTGTAATCCACTGTTAAATAACCTGTTCAATACAAACATGCCACTTGTACAAATAAAATAAAATTTCTGTGAACTGATATTTGTTTAGTGAGCTTATTAGAGGATGTTCCTTGAAAGATTGAAAAATGTCAATGAAGATGTCAGAGTTAGTATATTTGTTAATAATTACATACAATACATGGAATGTGTGTGTGTGTTCCAAGTGAATCTGCGGCCCCCTGGTGGCCAGTACATCAATTATGTGGCCCTCACCACCATCCAAGTTGCCCATCCCTGATATAGATGTAAATACAAATATAAGAAAATAACTACATGATATCAAGTCACTTTCTCTGGCTGTAATAATCCACGTGCATTTGGAAACATTAACACTCCAAATGTAAACAGGAAGCAGGTAAACCCGGCAATCAGAAAGAACCGGAACCGGAATTTCTTTCAGACCGTCAATGACTCAAGAACAGTCTGGGATCCCAAAGCTAAGCCATCAGGCCTTTTAGGGGGACATCTGAACATAAGAAGCATCAAATCTAAAAGTGAGCAAGTCCATCATCTTTTAATGGACTCCAATTTAGACTTTTTGTGTTTATCCGAGACCTGGCTTCATGAGTCCGCCCCCACAGAAGCCTTTCACGTACCGGGTTTTAACATTTACCGGAGAGATAGACGCGGCTCAAAAGGAGGCGGGGTTATGATTTATGTCAAGGACAGTATTCCCTGCAATGAAATACAGTGGTCAAATTGTAAAGGATTGGAAACTATCGGTGTTAACAGAGCCGGCCCGACCCATTAAGCGACAAAAAAAATCAGTACACCGTCGCCGTGATAAGTATGTTTAATTAATTTTGTTAATATGCCTAGATTGCCTACTCTCAAAGTCATGTATTATATTATTGAGTCAATAATATAATACATTAACCGTGCTTTACCTGAACCTCATCATGACACTAGAGAGGACGGCAGGATTGTAATTTCCCGTGTTCAGTGAATGCAACAGAGGCAAGACACCAGATCAACCTGAGAGTTGAATGGAAATAAACATGTCTTATTGGCTGACAGGTACCTATCCTGTGAGCTGTGACAATGTTTCAAATAAACTGTCAGTCGGACTCAGAGTTTTTGAAGATGGACATAAGAACATCTTTTCTTAAAAAAGACGAGAATTCTCAAGTGGTGGCTCACACAACAACCCCAGAGCCACAGGTAAACAAGGTATGTAAATGTCAGTAAACTTCCAAGTTATGCGAACATGTAAGCAAAGCATAAATTACAGCTACGTTGACGTTACTTTGAATCGCGGGGGTAAGCTAAACCGTTAGCAAGTAGCTATAGCTAGCCAGATATATTAAATAAACACTTTGTCATACAATCTAAATGTTATGTTTTTTAGCGTTACCTGGTGATTTCAAAGAAAGCTCTCTGGGAAATGTTGACTTACTGTTCGACATGAAGCTAGAAGCTACCTTACAGTACACAGTTGATCCTGAGTCCTGTCATTTAAAGTGTTTCATAGTTAGCTTAGCTAAGCATCAACCTAGCACTGAAATATATGGATGTTATGTGACAGTATTTCTGAGAAAAAGTCAGCTGAAATGGTGGCATAGTTGCCACTGCTTTACGTGTCGACAGCATGTTTGAACGTATTTGCAGCAGTAAATGTGGCCACTGACGTTGCCATAACAACACCTGAATTTAAATGTGCAACCTCTTTTTGTGACAGATTTTTGCAAGAAATTATAATTCTTCTGAATGGTATTCCTATTGACAGCTAGTTTCTATGTGAACATTATGAGATGGACAGCCAGAGAGAATAAATGAAAAACAGTTATGAAATACTATATGACAAAACAAGAATACAGTTTAAGTGATTTGTAAAATATCCATAAAGAAAAATCTGCTTACAATTCTGTTTCATATGGGTGTTGAGAGATGTATCCATAGATCTCTTAATTTTGCTCTCAAAGTGCACCAGATTGATGCTTTTAACTTCAATATTTTAAAAACAATCTTCCCGGGGGAGCATGCCCCCGGACCCCCCTAGAGGAGGTGAGGACCCCCTTAGAGGTTAGGTCCACGGTGTTTATATGCTTATTTATACAATATGTGTGCTTATGCTAACATCATAAGACAAAAGTTGGTTCCGTGTTGTGTGTAGTGAGAACGCGCTAGAGTGAGGGGGGGCCCCCAAGCCAAAGCTCGCTTAGGGCCCCCAAAAGTCTAGGGCCGGCCCTGGGTGTTAATATAACTCTGTCACCACAAATGTCATTTGCTCTTATTGTAATTTATAGGCCTCCATCTTCAAATAATCTTTTTTATGAACATTTTAAGAAGTTATTAAGAGAATGGAATTTCAACAAAGAAGTTATTATAATGGGTGATTTTAACATTAACTGGGAGGATAAATCGGCCAGAAAGAATCTAAAACAGATAACTGATCATTTTGACCTTGTGCAACTGATCAGTGGACCTACAAGAATAACAAATTCAACCAGCACTCAAATTGACTTAATATTTAGTAACAGACCAGAGATCATTTTTAAATCCTTTAACATGTTAACTGGTCTTTCTGACCACAATATGACTTTAGTCGCCAGGAAACTAACCAAAAAGCGTTTTAGTCCTTCCGTCAGGAAATATGAATCTTGTGGAATCCCCAAAAACAAATATGAGACCTTTACAAATGCTGTTGAACAGATTAAATGGGAAGATATTTTGCCTGGAATAGACGATGAAGAAGACAGTAAAATGTTCTTAACAACGTTAGAGAGGACTATTAACAACTTCAAATGCAAAATCAAGCATAGAAATAACAAACACACTGTCCCTTGGATGAATGAGGATATTTTCAGACTAATGAAAGAACGTGATCTAGTCTTAAAAACTGCAATCAAAACTAAATTAAGCCATGACAGAAGTCATTTTACTATGCTTAGGAATAAAGTTTTAAAGAAATTAAGGAAAGCTAAGGCAGATTTATTTGTAACTATAATAGACAAGGCAGGAGGTAATTCGAAACTGATCTGGGACCAGTTAAAAACATTAACTGGTAATCAACATAGGGAAAGAAAACAGTTCTCCAGAACTCGGCTTGATCGAATGCCCGTCACCTCAGCCAGTGTTTCTATGGAGATCCCTGTCAAATGGCCAAGTTTTACCACTCCCGCTTCAATGAACGCATTTTTTAGGGTGGCCGAAGAGAAAAGGGTTCTAGAAAGAAAACCAGTGTCAAATAGTGGCTCCTCAAACAGCCACATCCCAGGCCGGGGTTCAGGTGGTCTGGTGAAACTCAGAATCTTCCAGGCATTGATGACTGAGCAGTAAAAAGGTGCAAGTCCAGTTATCTTGAACGCAGGGGCGTTCAGCAGAAACGCTGTCCGCTTGGAACCGAACTCCACTCCGGTTTCCCTTTTAGCCAGGCAGAAGTGCAATGTTCAAGTCCCTTCCAGGAAATCCAGTGCCAGGATTTCCACTTTGCCGGCCCGCCACAGTCTGTCCGTCAGCCTCTGGTCGCGGAGCCCTCGGTAAACAAACAAAAGGAGACTCAGGGGACAGCAACGTAACTTTCGTGACATAAAACCACAAGCCCAAAGGCAGGAGAAATAGCCACTTCCCTTAATTTGGAGTTTGTTTGAGCGTCGAATCCGATGGTTAGAGGAGGGTCTGGTCCAGCCGACAGGAAGAGGAACTGCAGGGGTCCGTTCTTGGCGAGGAGCAGGAAGGATCCGCTCCGTTCCGATCTGCGGCGAGGTGAGGAGGAGCAGAAAGGATCAGGTCCGGTCCGATCTGCGGCGAGGTGAGGAGGAGCAGGAGGGATCCGATCCGGTCCGATCTGCGGCGAGGTGAGGCAGCAACTGTCAAGAGAAGAATAGCTGTCGTCTAGCAGGTAGTCGGCGTATTTATGGGGGAGTGGATTTGGCAACTGGCGAATGAGATCGCTGATTTTCACTGGGTGCCGGTGTGTCAATCGGCAGTGTCTGTGTTTTTGTTGTGACAGTTCGTTGAGGAGGTTAAACGAGCATGCAAATAAAAAGGAGGTTAAATGAGCATGCAAATAAAAAGAGTTCATCGCTATATAGCGCGCAACATTAAAATCACAACACTATGTAACATGCAACAATTATATAAATGGTTTAACCATCCGTCCCACTGTCTAACATAATGACTTTATTCACTTTGTGACACTCCTCCCCCCTTTAACAGTTGTCGTCCCGACCATCTTACTGTCCATACCTGTCTGGAGGCCTACCCCTGTTTTGTCTCTGAGACCTTCGTAGGGGTGATGCATTTCTCTGCTCTTGTGGGGCCACAGGGTCCTCTCCTACGGGACCTGTGGGAGGAGCAATTACTATGGGCACAAGGGTCAAAGACAACAACAGGGGCCTGGGAAGTAGCGAATTGGGGAAGATTGAGTTTGTTTCAATCTCTGGGGCATGATGTGGTACTTCAAGTGGATCGAAAGGGCAAGGCCTAAGATGGTTACGATGGATTGTCTTAATTTCATTTAATTTCAAACCTTTATTTAACCAGATTGGTCCCATTGAGATCATAGATCTCTTTTTCAAGGGAGACCTGCAAATAGGGCCTTCTTGAAATCCTCCTCCTGCTGCCTTGATATGATTCCAACAGGATTTTTCAAAGATGTTTTTCCTTGCATGGCCTCAGATCTACTTCATATAGTAAACACATCTCTTCACTCAGGTATTTTTCCAGAGGCCCTGAAAACTGCAGTCATTAAACCGCTCTTAAAAAAGAATAATCTAGATGCTTCAGTAATGAACAATTACAGGCCAATATCAAACCTGCCATTTCTAGGTAAAATCATTGAAAAAGTTGTATTTCAACAGTTGAGTAACTTCTTGCATTTAAATAACTGTTTGGATGTGTTCCAGTCAGGATTTCGTCCAAACCACAGCACTGAGACTGCTCTTGTAAAGGTCTTCAATGACATCCACTTAAACACAGACAGTGGCAGAACTTCAGTGTTAGTATTATTAGATCTCAGTGCTGCGTTTTACACTGTTGACCACAACATATTACTAGACCGACTAGAAAAATGGGTGGGACTTTCGGCAACAGTTCTAAATTGGTTTGAGTCTTACTTAAAGGACAGAAAAAACTTTGTTTCTATAGGTAAATACACATCTGAGTTGACAAATATGACATGTGGGGTACCTCAAGGCTCCATCTTGGGGCCTCTTCTCTTTAACATCTACATGCTACCACTGGCTCAGATAATGAAAAACAACAAAATAAGTTACCATAGCTATGCGGATGACACACAAATTTACGTAACAATTTCACCAGGAGATTATGCTCCAATTCAAACACTGAGTAAGTGCATTGAACTGGATGTGTCAGAACTTTCTCCAATTAAACAAAGATAAAACTGAGGTAATGGTTTTTGGAGCCAAGGCAGAACGTATAAAAGTTAGCGCTGAGCTTCAGTCTGCAATGTTCAAAACAACAGATAAAGCCAGAAATCTAGGTGTAGTCATGGACTCTGACCTGAGTTTCAACAGTCACATTAAAACAGTTACTAAATCAGCCTACTATCACCTAAAGAACATATCTAGGATTAAAAGACTAATGTCACAGCAGGATTTGGAAAAACTTGTCCATGCTTTTATCTTCAGTAGACTCGACTACTGTAATGGTGTCTTTACAGGCCTCACTAAAAAATCTATTAGAAAGCTGCAGCTAATTCAGAACGCCGCTGCTCGAGTCCTCACTAACACTAAGAAAGTGGATCACATCACTCCTGTTCTGAAGTCCTTACACTGGCTTCCTGTGTGTCAAAGAATAGATTTCAAAATACTGCTGCTGGTTTATAAAGCTTTGAATGGTTTAGGCCCAAAATACATGTCTGACCTACTGCTAAATTATGAACCATCCAGATCTCTCAGGTCTTCAGGGACTGGTCAGCTTTCTGTCCCCAGAGTCAGAACTAAACATGGAGAAGCAGCATTCAGTTATTATGCTCCAAATATCTGGAACAAACTCCCAGAAACCTGCAGGTCCGCTGCAACTCTTACTACTTTTAAATCCAGGCTGAAGACTTTTCTTTTTGCCGCTGCTTTTAATTGAACTATTCACATCTTAAACTGCACTGTAACTTTTAACTTTTATCCATGTATTTTTTCTTTTAATGTTTCTTTTATTATCTTTTCTTTTTAATGACTGATTTTAAATGCCATTTTCATAATGTCTTCCATTTTTGTAAAGCACTTTGAATTGCCTTGTGTTGAAAGGTGCTATATAAATAAACTTGCCTTGCCTTGCCTTGCCTTCTTTTCCTTCTGGCCTGATCTGGAAAACTGGCAGGCCAGGGCGTAGTTGATCATGAACAACATAGAGTTGGGGCTGCCAGTGGGGCGCTAACTTGCCCTCCCCTCTGCGGCGGAAATTTCGCAACAGCACCCGCTCTCCGGGTAACAAGGGGAGGTGCTTTGCTTTCCGATCGTACCTGTCCTTGTCTCGCAGTCTGTTTGCTTTGGTCCTTGCTGCCACTTGTTTGTAGACTCTCTGCAAGGTCAGGTTATGCTGATGTACCCAGCCTACCAGGTCATGTCTCTGAGTCAGTGGTGGTGCTCTCACCGCAGTTTCAACAGGCAGGCGGGCATGCCGGCCAAACATTACAAAATGTGGGGTCATTCCAGTCGTCTTATGAGTGGTATTGTTATACATCTGGAGCAGAGAAGGCAAGTGGTCTGGCCAGTGTACTTGGTCCTCCAAGCTCAATGATCCTAGAAGAGACAGAGTCTTGTTAAATCTTTCACAGGCCCCATTCCCTTGGGGCCTGTAGGGTGTGGTTCGGACCTTCGCACACCCATAAAGGCTGCACAGCTGTGCTACCAGGTTTGACTCAAAGGCTCCCCCTTGGTCAGACAGGATACGTTCCGGGCAACCCCATGGCTGGATGAGGTGTCGCCAGAGAACACGAGCTGTGGTGGCTACCGTCTGGTCTTTTGTAGGGATAGCCCATCCATACTTTGTGAAAAGGTCAGTCATAACCAATAGATAAGGGTAAGTGTCGCCATGCCGGCCAAGAGACAGGTAGTCGATTGAGACAATTTCCAAAGGGTATGATGTTAGGATAGGAACCAAAGGTGCTCTTACCTCTGGGCCCTTTTTCTGTTGGGTGCAGCTCGCACAATTGGACGCCCATGTCTGTAGGTCAGTTCCCATCCCTACCCAGTAGAAAGTCTTCCTCAGCAGGGCATCGATCTTGGCTATGCCCATGTGTCCTGAGGCTTGGTGATACTTTTCCCACAGCTCCTGGGTCTTGCCAGTGGGCACCACAATTTGAGAGAGGTTCAGTCCAGTATGACGCTCTTGGGTTCTCCGCTTCAACACACCTTCCTGGATGTATAACCGGCTCCATTCTCGCAAGAGGCGTTTTACTGCAGGCTGACTGGCTTTCCTTTCCTCAGGTAGTGGGAAGTGTCCTCTTGCCACCCACCCCTTCACTTGGACCAGTGCTTGGTCTCCTTCCTGACAATGCTTCCAATGGTCTTCAGTTTCAGTGGTGTCCTCCGATTCCACCACTGCTGTCTCTGCTTGGGTCTGCTGGGTGGGTTCTGCGTCTTTTGGCAACCTGGACAAAAGATCAGCATTCTGGTTTGCAGAGCCAGAGCGATATTTCAAGTCAAAGTCAAAGTTTGCCAGCTGGGCTGCCCACCGCTGTTCAGTGGCACCTAAGTGTGCTGTGTTCAGGTGGACAAGTGGGTTATTGTCTGTAAAAGCCAGGAATTTGTTGCCCCACAAATAGTCTTTGAATTTCTCAGTGACAGCCCACTTGAGGGCCAAAAACTCCAGTTTGAATGAACTGTAATTTTTGTCGTTCCTTTCGGTGGGGTGTAAGCTTCTGCTGGCATAAGCAATAACCCTCTCCCTGCCATCCTGTACTTGTGATAGCACTGCCCCCAATCCTCCTAGGCTAGCATCAGTGTAGAGATGGAATGGCTTTGCGAAGTCGGCAAATGCCAAAACTGGGGCACTCACCAACGCAGTCTTCAGAGCATCGAATGCCACCTGGCAGTCTGCAGTCCAATCCACGGCATTCTTCCCTTGTCGCATGCTAGCAGAACCTACTAGGAGAGCGTTAAGGGGTGCAGCGATTTTGGAGAAGCCCTTCATAAATCTCCGGTAATATCCTACAAATCCAAGGAATGACCGTACCTGCTTGATGGTTGAAGGGGTTGCCCAGTTCCTTACAGCGGCGGTCTTTTCAGGGTCTGTGGATACTCCGTCCTTCGAGATGACGTGTCCGAGGTAGGTGACCTTTTTCCGAAACAAGTGGCATTTATGGGGCTGCAACTTCAGGCCGTGGGCGGCCAGCTTTTCGAAAACCTGCTCCAGGTGTTCAATGTGGGTGTCAAAATCAGGGGAGTATACTACCACGTCATCCAAATAGATCAGTAGAGACTCCTGGACCTGTCCTCCCAGGCAGCGCTGCATTAGTCTTTGGAAAATCGCTGGGGCATTACAAAGGCCAAAGGGCATCCTCTGGAACTCGTAGAGGCCCATGGGGGTGGTGAATGCCGTCTTCTCCCGATCTTTTGGGTCCATTTCCACCTGCCAAAATCCACTGGCGAGGTCCAGAGTGGAGTACCAAGCAGCTTGTTTGAGACTTGTGAGGGATTCTTCAATTCTTGGCAGGGGGTAGGCATCTTTGTGAGTCAGAGCATTGAGCCTTCTGTAATCGACACAGAAGCGCCAGGATCCATCTTTCTTCCTTACCAATACGATGGGTGCCGCCCAAGGGCTGGAGCTTTCCTTGATAACATCTGTGTCCAACATGTTTTGGATGAGGCTCCTCAACTCAGGGTAGAGGGTTGGTGGGATTGGCCTGTAGCGCTCCCGGCTAGGTGGTGCAGAGCCTGTGGGGATGGAGTGGAGGACTGCATCAGTTTGACCAAAATTCTCATCCCCTGCTGCAAAGACATCCCGCCATCGCTGCAACAGGGAGTCAATTTTCTGCTGTTGTTCGGTCGACAATCCCTCCCCTTTTAGCAGGTTGACTGGATGCTGGCCTTCAACGGTGACCCGGTTCACCTGGACATCCACCTCTACTACACCTGGGTCTGAGGTTTTCAGTACAAGGTCCTTTTCTCCCCGAATCTGGCTTGGTTCAACCTGGAAGACATTAGCAAGCGGGCGCCATTGGGGTATTATGACTGGGTAAGGATTTGGGTTACATACCCTTATGGGGAGCCATCCTTTCACCACCCAGGCGACGGTGCGGGCTACCTGCCACTCGTCATCTCTTTCTGGTCCTTCCACCAGGCCACAAAAATCTGACTTGGTCTCCGCCCCATACAGCTGTGTCCAGAGCACCATCTCGCTGTTTGGAGGCACAACCACTGATTCCTGGCGGGTCAACCTGGCCACTCCCACCGGTCCATCCGAGGAATCGGTTTGTGACACCTTTTGGCAGACAGCAAAGGCACGTTCCCACTCTCCTTTGGCTTGTTGGGACATGGTGGCTCCAAATGCAGTCAGCCTGGGGTGGACTCCCTGAAACAGTTCTTTCCAGCAGTGTGAAATCACATTTATCCCTAGTATACCTCTTTCCGCCTTCAGACACTCATCTTTGACAATGATGACTCCTTTACCTGGCACAGTGACTCCTCCCACTGAGAAATCCAGGATGGCGTACCCGGTGTAGGGGATCTTTAGTCCATTGGCTGCTTTGAGCCTTAGCCAGTGCAGATCTTGTGGGTTTCTTTTCTGTTCTCCACTCAACCATTTCTGAAAGAAAGTTTCACTAAACAGCGTAACTTGTGAGCCTGTATCACGCAAGCAGGGCAATTTTACTCCTGCTACTAGTATGTCAACCCCTGGGCACTCCCCAACAATAGAGGGCCTGTCTGCTTGGTTTCCCTGATTCCCCTCCCCAACCACATGGCTCTCAGTGGCTGAGGCTGTTAGTTTAACGGCCCCCTTACATGCTGGCAGTTTCTCTGAATATGGCCAGCCTGCCCACAGCCTCTGCAAATAGGTTGGCCACATTGGTCCCACTCAAACACTTGTTTGAGTGGGGGAGGATGCGTTATGGCCTCCCTGAGCTAGTCTGTTAGGGGGTGGGGTAGAGTCTCCCCCACCCCTACCAGAGGGTAGAGTCTCTGTGCCCAACTGGGGCATTTTGTGGTGAGAGTTGGCGTCTGATCTCTTCTGTAAGAGTTTCTGTAATAATGGACAGTTGGTCTTTCATTTCTTTCCTGAGTTCAGTTCTTACTGTTTCTCTCCATTCTTCCAGGCTAGGTGGTGCCATGACCGGTCGTGGCTGTGGCACTGAAACACGTGATGCACAGGCAGACTCCATCCTTAGTTCAGTTTATAATGCTTTAACTTCACCAGACACCTCACGGAAGGACATTGTAGGATTTCTACGCACCTGCCGTTGAAGTTCCTGTTGTACCATACCGGGCCTCAAACCAAGGACAAGCTGGTCTTGGATAGTCCTCTCATCCTGGGCTGAGCCAGCTGGTTCAACTTCTTCCCATTGGTGGAATAGTTCACGGAGCCGAAGGAGGAAAGAAGCAGCAGTTTCCTCTTCCTGTTGGTAACATTTGAAAAACTGTGCCCGAAGCTGGGCTACTGGGGTTACACATCCATACAGTCTCTTTAACTCCTGCAGTATGGCTACGCTACTTGAGAGTTTGTTGGGGTCAAGCAGCCGCATCTCCCTTTTTGCGTCACCCTCAAGTGCCCCAAAAATAAAATCAATTTTCTGTTCCTCATTTAACCCTTGTGCCCTCAGCATTGCCTGAACCTGCCCATGCCATTCAGAAAAACACATCTTGCTTCGGTCACCATTGAACTTTGGAATCCATGGGACACCCATAAACCAAGGCATCATCATTGCATTTACCACAGGCTGACTATTTTCTAGCCTGCCCCTATTTTCTGATGACCCACTGGGCCTTGCAGCTTCATATTCTTCATCTGCCATTCTGCACTGTATGGTGTGGAAAAGGAATCCTGCCGACAACGCCACTAATGTAACAGCCTAGTGAGGCTTGTTAACATCAAATTTATATTATAAGATTCGGATTCCCGGCCACACCAATACAGCGAGAAGGACAGCACAATATGTGTAAAATGGTTTATTTATACAAAGTTACTTTAAAACACTCCTTTGATAACTACTTAAAATAGCGTAAGGTTAAATTAATGTTCAACGAATATAAACCAGTTACTTAAGAAATACAGTTCAGGCAGGGGTTTATACAATCCTGAAAGTCCTGTCCGCTTGGAACCGAACTCCACTCCGGTTTCCCTTTTAGCCAGGCAGAAGTGCAATGTTCAAGTCCCTTCCAGGAAATCCAGTGCCAGGATTTCCACTTTGCCGGCCCGCCACAGTCTGTCCGTCAGCCTCTGGTCGCGGAGCCCTCGGTAAACAAACAAAAGGAGACTCAGGGGACAGCAACGTAACTTTCGTGACATAAAACCACAAGCCCAAAGGCAGGAGAAATAGCCACTTCCCTTAATTTGGAGTTTGTTTGAGCGTCGAATCCAATGGTTAGAGGAGGGTCTGGTCCAGCCGACAGGAAGAGGAACTGCAGGGGTCCGTTCTTGGCGAGGAGCAGGAAGGATCCGCTCCGCTCCGATCTGCGGCGAGGTGAGGAGGAGCAGGAAGGATCAGGTCCGGTCCGATCTGCGGCGAGGTGAGGAGGAGCAGGAAGGATCCGATCCGGTCCGATCTGCGGCGAGGTGAGGAGGAGCAGGAAGGATCCGCTCCGTTCCGATCTGCGGCGAGGTGAGGAGGAGCAGGAAGGATCAGGTCCGGTCCGATCTGCGGCGAGGTGAGGAGGAGCAGGAGGGATCCGATCCGGTCCGATCTGCGGCGAGGTGAGGCAGCAACTGTCAAGAGAAGAATAGCTGTCGTCTAGCAGGTAGTCGGCGTATTTATGGGGGAGTGGATTTGGCAACTGGCGAATGAGATCGCTGATTTTCACTGGGTGCCGGTGTGTCAATCGGCAGTGTCTGTGTCTTTGTTGTGACAGTTCGTTGAGGAGGTTAAACGAGCATGCAAATAAAAAGGAGGTTAAACGAGCATGCAAATAAAAAGAGTTCATCGCTATATAGCGCACAACATTAAAATCACAACATTGACATTAACACCTGGAGTCTGTGCCACAGAGATGAGGCAACCAGATTGTTAGCGACAAGAACTCTTCCCCTGTAGGACAGCTGGAGTAGCAGCCATTTCCATTTGGCTAATTTCGCTTGCACCTTTCCCAGCAATCCCTCCCAGTTCTGTGCCACCATGTCTTCAGACCCCAACCAAACTCCCAGGACCTTTAAACCCTTGTTTCCCCAGCTGAGGTTACCAGGAAGACTGGGCCTATTTTCTAGACTCCACTGACCTACCAAAACTGCCTCACTCTTCTCCCAGTTCACTTTGGCTGAAGCAGTCTTCCTATACAAAACTAGACTGTCCTGTAGCTCCTGGATATCTCGCTGACCCTGGATAAAGACACGGACATCATCAGCATAAGCTGATACAACCACCGGGGGGGGCTGAGCTGACTCTGGCAGACACAGGCCCCTCAGCCGGTTTCTAAGTCTGCACAAAAAGGGCTCGATAGCAATACTGTATAATAGGCCTGAGATAGGGCAGCCCTGCCTGATCCCCCTTTTAACTGGTACAGGTCTGCTCAGCCCTCCCCCACCTTCACAACACAACATGCATCACTGTACAAACACTTCACCCAGGACAAAAAATGCTCCCCAACACCAAAATCCTGCAAAGTGACAGCCAGAAAAGTGTGATCCACACGATCAAACGCCTTCTCCTGGTCAATAGAAATAATGCCAACAATTATATTATACAGTTTGCAAACGTCCAAAGTGTCTCTCATCAAAAACAAATTGTCCACAATTGATCTGCCAGGGATGCAATATGTCTGATCAGTACCAATAAGAAAGTCAATAAAACACTTCAGTCTGTTAGCTAAAACCTTTGACAGTATCTTATAGTCCGTACATAAGAGAGCCACAGGTCTCCAATTCTTCAGCAAGGTTAAATCTCCTTTCTTAGGCAACAGTGAAATCACTGCACGCCTACAGGAAGCCGGCAGAGTCCCTTTTCCAAAGGACTCCATCAACACGTCTAACAAGTCATGTCCTAGAATACTCCAGAAATGTTTAAAAAAGTCTGCAGGTAAACCGTCTATGCCCGGAGCTTTGCCGGAGGCCATCTGTGTCACCGCAGAGGTCAGTTCCTCCAGCGTAATGTCAGAGCCCAGGGTGTCACTTTTGGCTGGACTCAGCTGTGGAAGACCCTGAAGAAGTTCATCAGCAGCTTCCACGTCACAACCTTCGGCTTTGAACAGGTCCGTGTAGAAGGACACGGCATGCCTCCTCATCTCAGCAGGTTCAGAGGTTACCTGTCCATCGGGGAGACGCAGACATACCATCTGCTTCCTTTGGCCCACAGACCTCTCCAGGTTGAAGAAAAAGGTGGTTGGTGCATCAATGTCTCTCATGGAAGTACGGGCTCTGATCAGAGCTCCCTTGGCTTTCTCCTGAATAAAACAGTTAAGCTGTTGTTGTTTTAGGAGGGACTGTTCTATATTTCGAGCAAACACACTCTCTAACTCTCTGATCTCCCTCCCTAACTGCTCTACAGCTCTTCTAATGTTTGCAGTGGAGTAGGCTGTATACTGTTGGCAGAACACTCTAATCGGAGCCTTTCCTACCTCCCACCACTGACTCAGGGAGGGAAAAGACTCTTTCTTTGATTTCCAGTTGATCCAGAACAATTTAAAATTCTCACAGAAAATCAAATCTTGTAAAATGTTAACATTAAACTGCCAGAACGATCTAGGTTTCTCTGTGGTGGATAAAACCAAATCCAAAGAAATTAGCTGATGATCTGTAAAACCAACAGGTTGGATGTGACAGTTCACTGCACAAGTCATAAAAGAAGCAAACATGTAGAATCTGTCTAGCCTGGCTGCACTGACGCCACAATCTAGCATTCTCATCCAGGTGTATTGTTTAACCTGTTAAGCCCGAGAGGACCCTAATCTGGGTCTGGCGGGTAGTTTTCTCACAAAACTGTGTCTCAGGGCTTCTTAATATTTAAAAACCTATTAATGTGTCATACTCACTTAACGGTTAGAAACTCAGCTAACTGAAGATATGAACCACTTTTACTGAAACAAACGTAACGCGGCGCGTCTGGTGGAATAGCACCCATTGACTAGAGTGGCCGCGATCTTTGCGAACGCTGCGGCGCGGCCGTAACGCGACCGTAACACGGCCGTAACGCGACGCAGACGGACCCGGTGGAATCTAGGGGTGAGATTGTAATGCCGTGCTTCCGCGTGAGTTTGGCAAACTCCCCATTTACCATGGCGTCACACGCCGGCCGGCGACACACCGGCCGGAGAAGCCCACAAAACACCAAGAAAAGTAAAGCAAATCAAACCACCACCAATAAACTGTATTAAATTAACACCCATTACACAAAAATAAACGGAAAGTATAACGCAAAAGTCTCGCTCTTCTCTTTCACTCAAACTCCAAAATCTCCCAGCATGCACCAGGAAGAAGAAGAAGAAGAAGAAGAAGAAGAAGAAGAAGAAGAAGAAGAAGAAGAAGAAGAAGAAGAAGAAGAAGAAGAAGAAGAAGAAGAAGAAGAAGAAGAAGAAGAAGAAGAAGAAGAAGAAGAAGAAGAAGAAGAAGAAGAAGAAGAAGAAGAAGAAGAAGAAGAAGAAGAAGAAGAAGAAGAAGAAGAAGAAGAACAGAAAAACAGCTTTAATAGCACAGTTCGGTTTTTGCATGTTTACTCAAAGATTATATTTAGGTGGAGAGGAGTTTGTCATCTCACAGGATGCAGCTCAAGGTTGATGTTTTGTCTGAGGTGGATGGTAGAAGTAACAGGTGGAGGCTGGAGGGTGGAGCAGGTGATATTGGTTGCTGTTGAGGCTGAAGCTGGATCAAGAAGACTGTTAACAGAGGAGCAGAACTGATTCAGAGGAAGTTCATCAGTGGTGAGATCCCTTCAGATTAATGAAAGGAAACTTAAACTCAAACGTAATACTTCTAACACTAATTACTTATAATGAATACAAAATACCAACACTTAATTAATACTAAATACTTACTCTTAACAATAAATACTTATACTTATGACTAAATACTTATGCTTAATACTTAAAACGTATGCTTAAAAGAAAAACGTAACGCTGAAAATTCAATACTTAAAACATTGTAAAAAAACTAAATTGTAACGACAATCCCTCAACCGAAAGCAGAGTATTATTTACTAATTTCAGCTTATCAGAGCGTGTTAGTGCTTACCTCTTTTTGCTGGTGGATGTTCGGGCTTTGGTTCACCTGAAACGTCCATCTAATAGAGCGGAGGCTGGACTCCGGCCCTGTAGGACACGTCCATATGGACCAGACAGTCTTCATCACCTGTCTCTGTGAACATGGTCCAGTCGCTCCCACAGCTGCTGCTTATACGACGACCCAGACCCAAACTGTATGGACGCAGGCGACCGTTCTGGAGCCTGTGAGCAGCGGAGCAACACAAAAATGGATCTTTACGATGAAGGAAAACAGAGGGATAGATTTCTTAGAGATGGGAAACTCTGTAAATGAACTGACTAATTTGTGCCACAACGAACCTCAGCATGGCATCCACAGCTCCATGGTAGATGGGGGAGGAGGATTACTTTAAAAGTGAGTCCAGTAATTGGTGCATTAGTCCTGTACAATGGACCTTGTCTAGTTCAAAAACATTTAGTATTAGTATGAAGGAACATGTAATCAAAGTCTCGAAACCTCAGGTCAGCTGACAAACAAGACCCACCTTTACATTTATTTAATTTATTTGTTTATTTGGCAGGGACATTGCACATTGATGAACACTTAAAACATGAAATGTGCCAAGTGTAAATATGCCGGATTTAGCTTTGAGCGTGCCTCACATAAAACATAAAAATCGAAATGTAAGATTTGAAGTTCTTGCCACATTCAGTGTTCTTTCTGATAATGTTGGCTTAAGATGTTGTTTCAGTGTTCTGTCTGCTTTTATGTTTGAATCAAATGTAATGTTCCAAGATCTATATATATATATTGTTTATATTTTCCTCTGAGTGAACTTCAGTGGCTGAGAGGTGCAATCGACAATTACAAAGTGTGAAACACTTTAACAAAGCTTGAGACAAATTTACATTTTATAAAACAAATTTACATTTTATAAAACAAATTTACATTTTATAAAACAAAATTACATTAGCAAAACACTTTTACCAAAGAAAAAACAATTTAACATTAACAAAAACAAACACTTTTACCAAGCTAGAGACAAATTTACAAGTGTCGAAACACTTTAACATTTGCCGAAACACTTTAACATTTGCGAAACACTTTAACATTTGCCGAAACACTTTAACATTTGCCGAAACACTTTAACATTTGCCGAATCACTTTAACATTTGCCGAAACACTTTAACATTTGCGAAACACTTTAACATTTGCAGAAACACTTTAACATTTGCCGAAACACTTTAACAAACTAGAGAATGAAACCGGAAAGGGAATGCCCATCATACCAGAAGTGGCGTGCAAGTGATTGACACAAACTTAAGTTTGTTTTGGCGGATAGACCGCCGGTACCTATGGACGGTACAAGTGTGTTTATGGTCGTTAAACATGTTTTGTCCGTTCTGTGGAAACCACCTGGGCCAAGTGACATGGTTTTGCTCATCACAATATACTTTCTCGTGCGCAAGAGATACATTCTCGTGCTCACAAGAAAGTTACAGGTTCGCCAAGTAGGAAGTGGAGCTGTGCCTTTTACACACAGCCTACGCTGTGTTTACCTTCATTAGACAGCTAAAGAGCGGCTGCAGGCTGCTTCGTTATAGCCACACACACCTCTACACACACACACACCTCTACACACATCGAACTGCCCGATTATTCCCCCTATTACTCGTTTTATGAAGGAGATGTCTGGTCCACAAGGCGCATGACGTGTGTGTTTGTGCTGTGCTCAGTTCCGCTCTGTGTGTGTTCGGTGTGTTTGTGTGTGTCCGACACCGGCATTTGTTTTCAAATTACCATGAACAGTAATTTACAAACATCTGGCCAACTCCATATGTGTGTGTTCCCAAATGAAATAAATGTAATCTTAATCTCGATGTAGTGCTCAGTGCTGTCGGAGTGCAGTGGAACACTGCAGTCAACTCAACCGTCTCTCGCGTTTGCTTGGTCAAATCAGCAGCTCTTCATTTGTGAGTGCGCAATTAATCGCGCCTTTTCATTTCATTTAATTTCAAACCTTTATTTAACCAGATTGGTCCCTTGAGATCATAGATCTCTTTTTCAAGGGAGACCTGTACCTTTTGAGTAATACTTGGTTAAACTCCTGTCCTGAGTACAATAATTCATAGTTCATATACAATACAGGAATTATTGTACTCTGGATGGGAGTTAGACCGAGTATTAATCAAAAAGTACACAGTAAAAGTAGTTGATTGTACTTGTGCTAGTAGTCCAAGTAGTACTTAGTACCTCATTGTATTGTTGGTAGCAGTCAAACTAGGACTGAGTCAAACAGTGTCAGTTTTATTAAGAATTTATGGTACAAATTATTTGTATCGCAAATAAAGCAGAAAAAGCATGCATTATTTTACTCTTGTAGCCTACTACTAGCGTCAGTGCCGCTTCTCTGCGATTACCGTAAAGGCCCGATTAATTGCGCACTCAAAAATGAAGAGCAGCTGATTTGACCAAGTAAACGCGAGAGACGGCTGAGTTGACCGCAGTACCGGAACGGACGACAGTATCTTAAAGGGCCCATGTCATGGCCATTTCCACTGATCATAATTACATTGTTGAGGTATACTAAAATAGATTTATACTGTGCAATTTTCCAAACTCACATTGGTTTCGCATACAGCATCTCTGTCAAGCATGTGTATTCAGCAGTATTCACTTTCTCCACTAAACGACTCGTTGGAGCTCTCGCCCCCCCCCTCCCTGTGAGCCTAGTGTGCTCCGATTGGTCAGCTCGGCCACTCGTTCTGATTAGTCAACCACCAGAGAGGCTGCGCCCATGTCAGTGCTTTTCCCAGCTGCTCTCAGCGTAACATCAGTCTTATCATGGCGTCGGTACGGAACTGTTGTTATAGAAGAGTGTGACGGCCCCAGGGCCTTTGTCTTACGATGGGGTGGAGCTGAAGAGGCTAATCAGCACGATCACGGACACCTCCGGACACGACGGCCCCAGTCTCTCTCCAAAGCGGCTGCAGGAAGACTAACTCTGCGATCCTCTCAACCACCTATCTCTGCATTTACCACAATAAATGTGCTGTGGTTTTGTAAACTCGTGTATGTCTCCTTGTCTTTCCGTTGTGGCCTACGAGCCACTCTCATAACAAAGAGTAAGTTATTTTTACCCGTTATAAACTACTACTGTTTGATGAGAAATCAAATCATGGTTTGCTATATATGAATTCAGGGAAGAAAGGATAGGCCTACTAAGTATTTCCATTAAACTTTATTTTTAGAAATGTACAAAATGAACATAAATATACATATATACACACGGTATATTCCTCCTCCTCGCATCTTGCCTGCGCACAGTCGGTGCGGTGCCTTTTAGCACGAGGCCTCAGAAATCCCTTCCCCGTCATGGATTGTCCGCCAGGATCTGGCTGGATGAAATCAAATGCAAATCACAAAATATTAGAGAAACTTAGTTGTTTTAGATTCGTTAGTAGTAGTTGTGTAATGAACAGCTTGCCTGCTAATATGCTAACCTAGCTTTGTTTACCTTGGTAGCTAACACGATATGAACGTTAGCTTGGAGGAAAGGCAACTATAATGCAGTGTAATAAAACTACTATGAACAAAAGCTAGTGGTTCATATTAGGCTAGCAATAACGTGTTTATAATTGCAATCGTATACGGGTATTCTGCTACCATACAATGTAACTTGCATGAATACATTGTTTTGCGCTAGCATACAGCTAGCCTCGTTAGCTACATGCAGTATATGTACGGTCACAATGTACGGTAAACCGGAGTATACTGTATGAGTATTCCGTGTGTGTGACTGCAGACATTCTCCTGCCATGACAAACATGTAAGGCCATCTGCTGACATTGTAGTTGATATATTTAAACGCTAGCAACGTAGCATCACAAAAATGTTTTTCCGACCAAAACTAGCTCTAGCTCCGTGTGTTAGATCGCTACGCCAGCTATAATGTAATTACGTTTCGCGACTGACCGCACGGCAAATCACCCGGAGTATACTGTCAATAGGTATTTTGTGTGTGAATGCAGACATTCTCCTGCTATGAGATACATGTATGCAAGGCCATCTGCTGATATTAGAGTTGATATATGGAAACTCTAGCAACTTAGTTAGCACTGTGTCAATGGCTTAGCAGTCCAACACAGTTTACACATTTAAACAGTCTTGTTTGATAAATACACAAATAACAATGCAAACTTACAGGTTGTATACCCAGATCTTCCCCTGCTCCAAACGGTCCAAACAAGCTGTGCATATCCGGCCTCAAACTGGGCAATGTTTTGGAAGCTTTCGTCTGTGAAATGCCGGTTCTTCGAACCTCTGGAGGAGGAACACGCCGCTGCTGGTGTGGCCATAGCTCTTCGGGATTGGTCCATTTCGTTCCGGGTACCGCATGACATCAGGCGGTACCCGGAAGAATCAAATGGGCAGTGACGTATCTCCAACGAGGCGTTTTGGGGAGGTATTTTCTGTGTTAGAGTTTTACTCGCTACAGGGTGTACTTTGAGGGTTTTGACTCTGCACACCGTTTACATGCATAAAAACCTTCATAACACACAAGGGGACGGGTAATAACCGGAAAAGCATGACATGGGAGCTTTAATATCTTCTGAAAACAAATGCCAGTGTCACACACACACACACACACACACACACACACACACACACACACACACACACACACACACACACCCTGGTGACCGGACATGTCCTTCATAAATAGAATAATAAGGCGTAATAATCGGGCAGTTTGATGTGTGTAGAGGTGTGTGTGGAGGTGTGTGTGTGTGTAGAGGTGTGTGTGGCTATAACGAAGCAGCCTGCAGCCGCTCTTTAGCTGTCTAATGAAGGTAAACACAGCGTAGGCTGTGTGTAAAAGCCACAGCTCCACTTCCTACTTGGCGAACCTGTAACTTTCTTGTGAGCACGAGAATGTATCTCTTGCGCACGAGAAAGTATATCGTGATGAGCAAAACCATGTCACTTGGCCCAGGTGGTTTCCACAGAACGGACAAAACATGTTTAACGACCATAAAGGTCCATAGGTACCGGCGGTCTATCCGCCAAAACAAACTTAAGTTTGTGTCAATCACTTGCACGTCCCTTCTGGTATGATGGGCATTCCCTTTCCGGTTTGATTCTCTAGTTTGTTAAAGTGTTTCGGCAAATGTTAAAGTGTTTCGACACTTGTAAATTTGTCTCTAGCTTGGTAAAAGTGTTTGTTTTTGTTAATGTTAAATTGTTTTTTCTTTGGTAAAAGTGTTTTGCTAATGTAATTTTGTCTTATAAAATGTACATTTGTTTTATAAAATGTAAATTTGTCTCAAGCTTTGTTAAAGTGTTTCACACTTTGTAATTGTTGATTGCACCTCTCAGCCACCGTAGATCACCATACTGTGGTGACTGCCACAAGATGGACACCTGTGTTTTTGGTGAGTAGAACATTAAAGAAAGAGTGTTGGTATTTTTCTTGATAGTTTTCTTGACAAAAGTTTCATGTGATGATTAATCTCATCTCTGTCCATGCATGAACTTTTTTTGATCTCACAGGGCAGGACTCTTCCTCTGTATGGCCTTCCTGAAGAGGGACAGAAGACACCAACAAGAACAACACAACCAGTGTGATGTAAGGAAGCTCAGGAGTCTACCTTTAGCACCCCGTTATATACACTTGACTGTTTTGGTGTTGAATTCAATAAAAACAACTCAGACATGTTCAATCAGCCTGTGTTCTGTGACATACTTTAGCCTCAGTGATATTGGGTTAACATTATGGTAAATCCCTTAAAGGTTGTATTTGATGTTGAAGCTGAACTTCTTCCAAAATATGTTGTCACCAGGAACCAGGTTATAGAAGTACATGCATTGTAATAACAAACATACGTAATTCCTCCTCCATCACACAAACATAAGCAATAACAGCTTCGGACAGTCCTTTGTGCCTGTAGCTATCATGCTGCACAACAAGGGGTCAATAATGTGAAACAATTACTGGACATACATTCACACTGTTTCCACACACCCATGTTAATATATCTAATATGTAATATGTATATATGACCCAATTTGTATACATATCCATTTTCATTTTCATTCATTTCTTACTTCATAGTTTATATGACCCAATATGTATATATGCTCATTTCTTATTTCATCGTTTCTCATTATTATTTAAAACATTTTTTTTAATCTTTGATCTTATTTTTGATTTTATTAATCTGTGTGAATCTGTGCTATCCTGTTTTTCACCCTTACCCTGTTGTTGTTTGAACTACTGAATTTCCCCACGGGGATTCATAAAGGTCCATTTGATCTCATCTTATCTTAAAGCAAGAAAGTGTTTGACCAGAGGGTGGCGCCAGAGGAAAGGCTGAGAGATCAAATGGTTTATCTTGTGTAAAGGGAACTAAAACAAAAAAGTTTCACCCTATTGAAGTTTGCAGCATTTCAGGAATTCAGTTATTATCCATCTTCTAGTTCACTCTGAAAATACATGTATTATTATTCACAATCTGACTGTATAAAAGGGATCTCAACTTGCATACAAACATACTCACAGGAAACCCCTGAAACAGGTGATGATACAAACATCTCAAATTAAGAATTCATGCAAATCAATCTCTGGTTGTTTCCGGAGAAACCTTAGAAATAACAGCTGGCCCTGAATTTATTACAGTCACATATCTTTAATAAAAGAAGGTAAATATGTTCCAAAGTCTGCTAAATAACTATAAGCGTCTAACAAGTGACATGTAATGTAATGATATGCTGTAATGGTATAATGCAGCACAGTAGTACTAAACTACACAGTATTTCAAGCTTCTAAATGTGGTCCATATTAACAAACTACAATACTAAAATGCTCTTATGAGTAAAAAAAGGATAAGATAATAACCATATTAATAAAATACTGTGAACAAATCCATTCGACATAACGATTATTTTTACTTTTGATACTTTAAGATCATTTAACAGATAATACTTCTGTTATTTATATTATTCTGAAAAGGGCCATTGTGCAGAATGAATACTTGCACTGGACATTTTGATAGTAATACTTCTGTGCTTTTAATTAAGAGACATTTTGTAATCTTTACTTGTAATGGAGTATTTAAGACTATAGTATTTGTACTTTTACTTGAGTAAAGGATCTGAATCTTCCAACACTGCATATAAGAAATGCTCTTAAACTTACTGAAGAGTGAAAAAATACCTATTTTAAAAGCAGAACAGAGTTTGTAAAAGAAGAGCTTAAAGTAACTTCTAGCAGAGTGAAGTGTTGTAAACTAAAATCCTGTCTTTACTGTTCTCCCTCGCACTGAATCAGCCAATGGCAGGCCTCCACCAATGACATCATGGCTGCGTCACAGCTGCATGCACACCATGTATTGATTGGCAGCCATCATTCACCGTCACCAATGTTAAATAGAAAGTCTGACAAAAATAAATCACTAAAATGCATGTTGTTAATGTAAACATTTGTTATTCTATATATGGTGATATAGGCAACATTTGGCTATAACATTATTAATGATTATAAACAGAGGGCAGAAAGGGATAATAGCTTCTTGGACATTCATAGAGGGACAATCTTTTAAAATGTTTAATGAACTCAAAAAAAGAGTATTACCTAGAAACAGGAAGCTGTTCAGATATCTACAACTGAGACATTTCTATGACACAGAAATAAAAAAAGGAATCTCAATATTCCTGTGACCTTCTGGTCGCCCTCAAAAATTGTCTCTGAACAGCACAGGAATTGACAAAAAAAGGTATGGAAGAAGTACAGTGAAACTAAATGTGAAGTTTGAAAAATTTCCCTCCAAAATCCAGTTCCCGTTTAGGCTCTGTGCTTGTGCTCTTCTGTTTCCGAACCAGTTCTTCTTTTAGCCCCACATGTGTTTCCACCGCTCAGAGCCCGACTGGTGCTGCGTCATGACATCACCGTTTACATCGGTGATTTTCTCCCCAACACCTGTCACAACAACAACAATAGGGGACTGTGTTGGGTCGATGATCGTGTTGCTTTTTATCATACAAAACCAGATTAAATTAAAGAACGACATATCCAAAGTTATACTCTTTCCCAGAGTGCATTGCTTCATTGTTTATTAATGTGGTTCAGCTGCATTCACCAACCGCTGCAGTGCTGCTCGTCCACAGTTTAGTTTACCGTTAACTAACGACAGCGGCTGCTGGAAAGTATTCACTGTCTGACTGTCACACAAGCAGCTGATAAATATCCCCCATCTCCATAAGTGAATGTGTTTCAGTCTGAATTGACGCTGTTTGGCCTCATAATGCCACTATTAAACCTCCTCTCGGATTAGATGGGTGATGTTAGCAGCTCATCAGACTATCTTGACTATTCATATACTGTAAGCCGTTTTCTAAAGATATATTTTACCGGTGTATTTCTCACATGCCATCCACAATGATTTTAGATGTGATAGTTGGACATGGCAGCCTGTGTAGCACATGTATTGATTCCAACCGATAGCTGATAAAAAACAAACAGGAAAACGTATGCCTGCTCTTTACAATGGTCAATAACATTGTCAATAGGACCTGCTCTTCAGTTGATACACAAAGCCTCAGTGGTTGGATATTGTAGAATAAATATATACCATGGACTGACCTACTATAGGACCAAAGCAGAGATGTGTGAACAATGCAATAAGGAAAAAGGAAAGGCTGTACATTTGGAGATGTGTTCTCAACTGTTTTGTTGTTTTTCTCTTCAGTTTTTCTCTATTTGTGTGTTATCTATTTGTTGTTCTAAAACAGTTTGAAAGTTAAAAGAGCACAAAGAGCTCCAGAGCATGGTAGTTGGGCGTGTGTGTCCGTGCTGGAGACACGTCAGCTGGGCTCCTACACCATGGTCATCATGGTGAGGGTTCATTCAGTCATGTTCCACTCATAGACTGTATATGCTTCCACTGCATAACCACAAGGTGTTTACCCAGGAATTCACAGCTACAGATCATTAGCTGCTCTTGCCTTTGTTTGCATTAAAGTCTAGGACGGCCCTGCTTTATGCAAGCAGGTGTTTTTGCTATGGCCTACCCTCATTGATTTAAGTGTTGGGCTTTGACAAAAAAAATAATACATATCAATAACAGATCTAAAAAAACTGCAGCCTCCACCATGACAAGCAGGTGAGTCATCATCTATCCCTCTACATTTTGCTGCTCTGCATTGAAAATATGTGTCGGCTAGCCCAGCCATGTCCAACGTTAGCATCACTGGGTGAAGCTCCTGTTGAGCAGCTTCTTAACGACCGCCTTTGATTAGAATATGGGTAAGGTTTCCCCGAGGTTTCCAACTCTCCTTCCTCTGCTGAGGATGTGTTGGTCAGAATCAGGTGTTCCACCTATCCACAATGGTCTTGGTTTGGGTCCCACTGCTTGGCTTTCTTTCTTGAGGCGCCTGACAGTTTTCCAGGACTTCTATGCTGCTTCCAAGACCAATATATCTACAGCTTGACGGCCTCCCCCACCACCCGAATCTAGCAACTAAAGCGCCGCCATGACAATCTGGACTCAACTCAAAGCAGAGTTTCAACCACGATTATAAAGGGAACAGTAGAAGCATTTGAGGCCGGGCCCGATTAATTCCTTTGTAAGTTGGTCAGTGGCGCATGAAGCCAAAATAATACCAAACAAAATACCTGAATCATCCCTAGATCTTCCAAGATGTCCGGTCTGGGCTCCGTAGTTGTGTATATGTTGTGTATATGATGTGTCCATATCCATATAGATTCAACACGACGTCACGTTGAAGCTTGCCGGTGGGCGTGTCTGGCGTGCGACCAACAACCAATCACATTAATCTCCCGCCCCGGAGACACAAGCACCCGGTTTTATTGGCTAGCGCTTGTACTGGCATATGATTTGATTGGCTGGCGCTTCCGTGGACGCTTGAAAAGTTTAACTTTTCTCAACTTTCGAAGCGAGCAACGGAGGCAAAGCGACGCGACGGAACCACAATGCAGTTCGGCAAAGCGTGACGTCACCCCATTCAAAGTGAATGGGAAGCGTCTCCGTTGAAGCACGCGACGGCACCATGTGGACGTACCGTAACACTCATGTCTGCTCTCCTCTCAAAGCCAAGGCGTTGATGCGTATGTCTAAGCCCCGCTTATTATATAATTATAATTTTCGAATCATAAATCTTATCGATAGATTTATGATCGATAGATTTATGATTAGAACATTATAAAAGTAGGGTAGACATGTGGATATTATCCGGCTGAACAAAACGTGATCCGTCTCTTAAATGTGTGTCAACCACAGACCTTATTTCGAGCTATTTTCCAAAATCCTATGGAGAAATTGCATTGCATTTTTGACGAAGGAACCGGAAGGAGTTTACTTCCGGGTTTTAGGACGCGTCACTGCAGTTCTCTATTGGCGGACCTTTTAGTACATTCCAATTAAAATACAGAAAAACAAAGATTGACAGTTATACCTCATGTTAGGCTGTGAACTACACGTGCTGACTCATATACACAGTAAACAAACTATGCTCATGAACTCTAACCTTTTTAACCTTTGAACTCAGTTATGCATCAAATACATTTTATACATCTTTTTAAACCATATTTATGTCTTTTAACTTTCAGAAAACATTAGCTTATTTGTATCCTATTGTTTAAACTAATTTTAGCCAGGGCTACACTTCAACAGCCGACTCACTTCTTGGGGGCTTGCTTTCAATAAGGCCCGCTCAAATTCCATGTCCCGAGCCTCATCCAGGATGCATGAACAAGCTGCTTTTACATGATATGCGATTTGCTCTGGCTCTGGTTTGACGCAGAGCCTTGTGGTGAAAACAGACTGTGAAGTTTGTTTTCTTCTATTGATACCTCCCTTGGTAGCTTGTGCCATATGGAGCTAATTTCCTGCCATAACTCCACAAACAAACTAAACAAGTTTTACAAATGCCTAATGATTCACTAACAAACACAGTGTGGTTAGCAAATACAAAACACCATCTACAAACTAATGCATTTAGTTTTGCAAATAAAAAACGTATCTACTGTATCAAACAAACACATTACATTTTTCTAATAAATCATGTTTCAGAGACAAATTCAGCGTAGGTTTTACAAGTACAAAACTTTTTCTTCTCAGGTCACGGAATATTACTGCCAAAAGTCACGTGAGTCACGTGACTTTTGGCAGTAATATTCTGTCGTGGTTGTGCTCAGGATTTTCTCACAAATGTACACATACACACATGCTCTGTGGACCATGAATACTGAGGCAGACTTCATGTCAAGCTGTAAAGTTATCTTGCTGTGAGACAAAATGTTGACTGCCGTTTAAAGGTATATATAGTGTCTCTACATGTCTCCATGCTTTAATGTTCAAAAAGCTCTTTATTGTTCTCATACTGCCTGTGCTGCAGCACCTCTTTTCACCCTCTGTCTGAAACCAGAGCCCAGTCTGCTCTGATTGGATAGCTGGCCGGCTCTGTTGTGATTGGTCCACTACTTACATATGTCCCGGCCCTTAACCTATCAGGTACAATGTTCCGGACAGATGGTCAATAGAAGCGCAAGGGATACGTAGTGATGTCACTATGTTACAGAAGTAAACAAAGGAGTCCAATGGAGGTGTTCCAGGCAGGGGAGGGTGGGTGGGTGGGTGGGAGTAAGTGAGAGAAACTCTCTGGAGAGATTCAAACCTTTGCAGACAATTTACGAGCACACAAACCTATATCAGGAAAGTGAAAAGCCCAAAAACATAATAATGGCTCTTTAAATAAAGAACTGTATCAAGTCAGTAAAGCTTACATTTTTTTTTTTTTAATCTTAACTCTTCATTAAAGCGATCAGTGTTTTCCAGTAAAGCTTGCCGTTTGTGTCCTAAGAGTGTCTTACTGCTCGGCAGCGAGGGAGGAGTGTGTGAGAAAAGTACTCTGTGTTATTCCAGGCATTAGCTCATGTAGTGAGGTGTTGGTTGGAACCGGTGTCTGTCTGCTCAGACAAGGCAGCCATTATGCTGAGAGAACTGTGCTACAGCTTTTCACTGGCCTTCAGTTATAAAGCTGGCTTTTCATGCACATGAGGGTCATATCTGTGAGGACGATTTAGCAACAAGTGACTAGCTCGCAAAGAGTGAAAGAAAAGGAGACCACTGTGTATTTAAAGAGTGTTTACTCAATGTCAGGGTTTCTGAAGCTGTCTGATATTAATTGAAAATTAAGTGAATGACGAAGAGAGAGGCAGATGTAAATGATACACCTTAATCTGCTTTTTAAAACTGAAAAGTTGTTTGCTTAGGTTGTGTGCTCAGGCAGATATTTGCATTGAGGGGAGTGGGCAGCTGAGAGTGGGCAGCTGAGAGTGAGGGTGGAAAAGGGATGGCAGCCTGAGGCGGTGTGAGAGAAAAGTTGAATGAAGAAAGTGGAATTTATCGTGTCAGGGGACGTCCTGGGAATGTATCGCATTGATTTAATCTTTGCACCGTTCAGTGTCATTAAGTCATACAGCCAATGAAACATTTAGCTTTCTTATCCTTTCTGAGACACACCTTATCTCAAATAAACACTTCTTACCTTTGAGCATACATTCGCAGTGAGATAGGGCGGATTGAGTTACCGCCGCCCCAACCCCCCCACATCCCGGACTCTTAATCCTGCAGGTAGAGCCGGCTCTGCTCCACAGGAACAAAGGGCGGCTGTTCGCCCAGAGGTCCTCTGCTCTGTCGGGGCACCAGGCATCGTCCCCCCAGGAACTGGGCAGGGCCGATGACAGTCTGTATTTGGATACATGCTGAGAGGCCCTTCATTGGGTCTGACCACTGTGAAGGTAGAGCTTTGTGTACTGCAAGAACACACTCTTTATCCTGCCAAATATAATGCCATCCCCATTGAAATATATACAGCAGCTATGTATACATTAGGGAAGGAACAACTCTCCTTTTCATTGGCTGCTGCTGTGAGGAGGCTCGTAATATAGTTGAATGACCGTGGTAGAGATATCAGTACTTAACATTGATTTTTATCAGCTGGATGTATATTGTGTATCAATCAAGTGGATGCTTTCCCAGCTGTTGTGAAAAAGTATTAATCTATACAGTCTATGGTATTAATATGTCTTTAGGAACTTCTGAATCATGTTTGGAGAGGCTCTCCTGTTCTGAGATCTGTCTTACACTCTTTAGTCTGACTAAAGCTCCTCCTCTCATCTTAACCTGAAAGTTATCTCAGTGTGATCTGTACTAGAACAATTATGAATTCGATTTGACTTTATTTTATTTAGCAGTGGTTGCACACAACAAATGTATCTAAATCAATATATGGATATTAAAGAGGCCCTTTTATGTTTTTTAGGGTTTTCCCTTCCTTGTAATGTGTTATATATAATAATAATAATAGGTTTGTGTGCATGTAAATGGACTGCAGAGGCTAAAATCCCAAATGTCCACTCCTTTGTTTATTCTGTAACATAATGACATCACTATGTAAGCCTCACGCTTCTATTGGCCAGTGCTCCAACACATTGTACGTGATATATGTAAGCAGTGGACCAATCACAACAGAGCCGGCCAGCTAACCAATCAGAGCAGACTGGGCTCTGGTTTCAGACAGAGGGTGAAAAGAGGTGCTGCAGCACAGACAGTATGAGACAAAGAAAGAGCTTTTTGAACATTAAAGCATGGAGACATGTCGCAGTAGAGAAACTTAATACTCATATCAACCTGAAAATGAGCAGAATATGTCCTCTCTTAATTGCCCGTACTTATTATTTGTAAGTAAATCTAAATGTAATATTTCACTCAACTTTACTTTTTAATTAATTCAAATCATGTTCATTATACGAAAAGAGATTATGCAACCATGTCCTTTTTTTGTACATTCAGATCAATTTAATGGTTCAATATCTGCATACTTAAATTACATTTTATTAAACATTATTAGCCATTTTTTTGTATTTTAACTTTTAATATATATCAAAATAAAGGAAAAAAAATAGTTTAAAAAAAAATGAACACAGCAGATTTACGAAGTAATGTATGGCATGTAACGGGATTATATAATAAGCATACAAAAAGGTAACTATTATCCCTTACAGTTACATTTAAAAAAGATGCAATCTGATAACTGTTGCATTTAAAAAAAGATCACATTACAGCACTATCAGGATTACAATGTTACCAACACCTAAAAAGATCATATAGTGTTTGTTGTAAAGGATCAGGTGTTCTCTCTTCTCTGTGAGCTGTACTGTTCTGTAGGCTAATACTTTAAGTGTGAATCTATACGCCTACTGCCTGAATCTGCTTTATGGTTTTCACTTTCTTTGCTTCATTTGTTCTGTTTTTAATTCAGCAGGTGAACCTATATGTTCATAAAATAGTGTGTGTGAGCTTAACTGTGTGTATTAAACTAAACGTCAGAGCCATTTTAATTACAGAGCACCATCCACACCCAAGGCAAAGAAAGATATTATACATGAAGAACAGGAGACGGTAAGAAGGAAGCCATTCTTTAAAGACACGCATGAGAACCTATCAGTCATCTGCAATAGCAGTAATGAGCCAGTGTTGAATGTCAGATTGGACGACGTCCTGTTGAATACCTGCTGCCGGACAGTCCAGAGCAGTCAGTCGCTTTCCTTAGCTGCTCCGGGCGTTTGGCCAATGATTTCCTCTTTGCATAATAAACAATGTTTGAACAGTGGGTCTAATGTAATTACCTCCAGCAGGAAAGGTTGTTCTTAATGTCTTGTATTTTTAAAGCCAAGGAACGCTACAAAACAAATCACAAATGAAATGAGAATGTGCATGGGGTACGGAGGGGCTAGCCAAAAGTTCTGCTGAAACTGAATCATAAATTCACAGACTTGGAAGATGACTCAGCAACTCTTTGGGAAAGAGGTCTTAATGAGCCAGGGGGAAAACAGCTTGGATCCGGTCCAAAATACCAGAGCACAGAGAAAGAATGATGCTTATTGTTCATTGTATACCTGCAGATAGACACGCACGTTAGAGGAGGGGAGGGGGGTTTCTTATTCAGATTTCACCTGGCCTCTACAACCCCTGTACTCCGTAGAGCAGCCATGAATTGAGTTTATTGTGAGGAGCAGGCGGGAGGAGGGCAGACGGGGGGGCACTGCAGTGAAACATTTACAACTTCTGCGAACACGTCCATGCTAATGAAGCAAAGAGAAGATCCACTGTGGTCCATCTGCAGGGCTTCAGTGGTGACACTTCCATTAGTGAAGAGAAGAGGGGATGTCACAAACTAGTCCATTATCCATGAGCAGTTCTTCTCATAAGATAACTGGAGCGTTTGATCATCACACACAATGGTGCTCAGCTCAGCAGAGGGACTTTGCCCTTATATGGAGTTCAAGATTGATTTTATATCTTAAGGGCTTCTCATCCATGAACAGTAGAAAAGCTGTTTCCTAAAGAGGAAACGCTTTGCGGATGAGTTAAAAGATAAAGGTACTTCCAACTTGGCAGCATATTTTTATTATACCCTCACTGCCGGTAAATTTAACTCCCACGTCTCTGAGCACATGTTTTTTCATGTTTCCACACACACTCCGACTCCACAGACTCTCTGTTTATTCTTTAGGTGTGCCACCATGATGAGTGTTTCTTTGGGGAAATTGAAAAGGTTCCTCCAGTTACATTGTGCTCCTGGTGTGTACAAATCCCTGTGGCAACATTTGCAGGGCTCCTGGAGGGGATACTGCAGTCTGAGCCTGAGCGAGGCGTTGTGTCATCACATCAGGCTGCCTAACATTGGTGCTTGGTTAACTAGTTAATGGTAAACAAACCCAGAAGAGATTGGGTTATCCTGTTGTAACAGATCAATTAAAGCAAGTGGCGGTTCGAGACCAATTTTACTTGGGGGGGGCGGGGGGACAGTTATTTTGAGAGAGGGGCACATTTAATGCGCTTTAACATTTTTACATTTTAAATTCAGTATAAAGTCATATACCACATCACATAAAACACAATTATTGGTGTTTGTTTAGTAACATACTTTTAGCAAATGTCTAAGATACCATTTTATTTCATTATATAATATATATATTATATTAAATCTGTTAGCTCCACAACAGTCTTTGCGGTAACACTATCAGAAATTGTATTATGATAATTTTGATAATGGGGCCATGGGGGTCCAAGTTCAGTGTAACAGGGGCACTGGCCTTGTACTTGTACGTTACAACTTTACTTGAATATTTTCTACTTTTACTTTTACTCCACTACATTTATTTTACAGCTTTAGTTACTAGTGACTTTTAATATATGGTGCTTAAAGGAGCCATTCTGCATAACGCCTACTTTTACTTTTGGTTCTTAAAATATATTTTTTGATGCAAATACTTTTGTACTTTTACCTAAGTACACTTTTAAATGCACTTATTTTACTTATAACTCAGTGCTTTTGCACTGTAGTATTGCTACTTTTACTTAAAGGTGGGGTAGGTAATTTTGGAGAAACCGGCTCGAGTGCGCTAGAATTTGAAAATACACAGCCGGAGAAAATCTGCCACTTCCTTACAGAGCCCCTCCTCCAACACACACGAACGCGCACATGACCAATGAGGGCACGAGATAAGTTTGTGCACAGATGGAAGGCTGACAGGCAGGTAGGCCATCCAGTTATTTTAGCCAGGCCGGCTAAAATGATTGGTCGTGCTTTTTACAGTACTACGGCTTCCACAGATGACATTTTTTTATGGATTTTTTGTCAAAGCACTTAAGATATTTATTGCTATCGGGATGTTAAGAGCATTCCATGGAACATAACAAAAAGTGTATCTCGAGCCGGTTTCTCAAACTTACCTACCCCACCTTTAAGTAAATAAACTGATGAATTCTTCTAGCCTGCTTGTGAATGCTGGCCAGGTGGGATGGGGGGGGTTATTTGGAGGCATCCCTGCTGTATTCTGACAGACAGAATGATCACACTAATTTCATCCACTTTATATCAGTCTTGTTAAGTCATCAGTATTTGGAGCCAAGTCTGCAGGCAGCCAGAGAGAGAATTAAAAGAGCACTTACTGTGGAGACGCTGGGGAACGACTGCAGGGCCAGAACTTCTTATACAGGCATGCGAGCCTGTTGAAGCATTGTAAACAACAAACACATGGCATCGTGTGCATCCTTAAGCCTGACAACGCACTGAACACAGAGCCATTTTAAAATCAATGTATATGCAAGGTGGACACAATAACAGAAACACCTGTCTGTTTCTGACTCATCCAGACAATCAAATACCTGTACCATAGTTCACTAAATGAATGCAAACATATTGGAGAGCAGTGTCTGACAGTCTTTAAAACATTGAATTATTGTAAACAAAAAGCCGGAGCCTTTTCAATGAGCTTCATGCCAAACCACCCATAAGAAGCATCATACTTTTATTCAGCAATAAATACATCAGCAGAAATCTCAACCATCGAAACTCAACCTCAATTTCTGTTTTCACGACAAAAAAACCTGAAAAACAAACTTGTGTGGAGCATTGAATGAACAGAACACACGAGGAAAACCGTCTTTGGTATTTCTAACCTCAATGTAAGAGTAGTCTGTGGAACCCACATGGACACTGTACTGGGATCTGATATCAAGTGGCACTTGTTTTTAGGATGGCATTTCCTCAGATAATCCACATTCGTTAAGCCAAAGGCACTTGTATTTCTTTCTTCTGTTACTGATCCAATTCTTTATGTGGTAGTTGAAAGTAAAACAATTATAAGAATGAATGAAATCATGTGGAAAGGCAGTATCCTGCTGCAACAGGATGGCAACATGTAGGTGGAGAGACAATTCAAATACCTCAGGGAATGATATTAGATCAACATTTTCCTTTTAAATAAAGTAGAAGACCTCATTTTGAAGAATGATCCCTCCCTATGTTTAATCACAGATTACTGATCAAATGTTGCAAGTGGTTCACACACTTAAAAACCTGAAATGTTGAGTTTAATGAAATATTCTGTCAACAGATCACACATAACTGTATTAGTTAAATATTAGATTCAACTTAATGTCATTGCTTTCAACTAACCTAATACAGTTATGTGAAATTTGTTGACATAATACATTTAATTAAAGTCAACATTTCAGCGTATGCGAAATCTGCAAAGTGATTAGCAAATGTGGACCACCAACAGGCGTAATGTTTTCCAATGAAATAGGTAGTAGAAGCTAACAAAATGACAATACTCAAGTAAAGTGCCTGCATCTCACAATTGTGCAACAAATAAGTCCATGTACTCTGATGTCAATTTGCACCTTTGTCTATAATATAATAAATACTGGACCTACTCCCTCCTCTCATTTGCTTTTCCTTTGGGTATCATGTTTGCACGTTTTGACGTTTTTCCATCAGCTTCTCCTCCAAACACTTGATCAGAATCGGGTCCACTTTGGGGTCGAATTTGTTAGCAAACCAGTGTCCATAGTTCAGGAGCCAGCGCAGCTCCGCTGCTCCGTAGATGCAAACACTCCGCATGTGTGTCCCCGTGCAGGCGGGGTAAAGATTCCCTTCTAAATAGTTCCATTTGACTAGTCGTGTCTTACTCCTCAGATCTGTAACGTCAGCCTCTGATCGGGGAATGTGTCCTGGCACCCCGGGGACCCTGACCAGGGTGGCCCAGAAGTGTTCATCTGGAGAGTATGTGTCAGCTGACCAAGCCAGGAAGTCCTTTGCCACCTGGCTGCTGCTAATGTAGTTCACAAAATCCTGTGAGAGGACAAAATATGCACTCCCGATGAACATCTCGATACCGTGAGGAGGGACATCTTTGAGCGCTGTGGTTTTGACAGGAAGACGACGGTACTCATAAGGCACATTTTTCAGCTGGTGTTTGAAGCTGTAGCGCTGCTTCTTGAGCTCACTGGGCCGGCTGGACTCCAGCATGTTGCTGCCGTTCAGCTGCTTCAGCTCCATCACCAGCTCATAGTTGGACTTGAGAGGAAAGTCCTGGCCACACAGGTTGATAACATACTTCCACTTGACCTCTGACTTTAGCAGGTCAGAGAGGCAGTTTAGGTCAGCATTCAGCCTGCTGATGTGGGCATATTGCACAGACTCTAGTTTTGAGGCGATGAACACATTTGGAACACACCGAGCCAGGTTGGTAACGGCCTTTATGAACGCCGGGGAGGACTTCTGATCATAGTGGATGCAGTAGATGTTACTAGGTGCATAGATGGCATGGAGAATCCGCTCCACCATGGGTGCATTCTTGTGCACCACCAGGGAGTAAGCCAATGGGAAGCTGCGCTCTGCATTCGACACTGGAGCCTCATGGTATCCTCTTGTTCTGATAAACGTTTGGCAGTCGGAGGTCAAACTCACAGTGCTATCATCGTCCACGTCAACAATAACTTTACGCTTTATCTCCAGAGCTTTGCCTATCTCCACAGGGTCCAGCTCGTAGATGGCGGTGCAGTTGATGTCGTACCTTCTGGATAAGCTGACGGAGATTCCATAGGGCTCGATGTAGACGCTGTCCCTCACTGTCACTTTAATGTAGACCAGCTTGAGCAGACACACCGCCAGCAGAGACAGAGAAAACAGGAAGCACCTGTGTCTCAATCTATGTGTGTAGTAGGCACATCTTATTTTCATTCTGGGAACAAATGGATAAAAAAAGACATGAAAGGAAGCAGTTACTACAAGAACCTCAATTTGAGAAGTGATTTAAGTGGGCTAAATATTTTAACCAAGTCAAATAACTGTTAAGTTAACTTATCTTTACATTTGTATTTAGGTGTATGACAATTATTTGAGGTATCCTAAGTAAATTATTTGAAGTCAGTCTTGGGACATTACACTGTAACTTTAAGTGTTATGAACACATCAGGCATTTTGTATCTGGTGATTGTGTTCTGTAGGTAGGTCAATTGTTGTAGTAGCTGTTTGTGGTCTAAGAGAGCCTACCTTGCTCTCTAAGGTTGTCTCTGAGCGGCTCTCCTGCCATGCAACCTCCTCCTGCAGTTCCACATTAGAACCTTAACACAATGAAACACATGCATCTATTGAGTGTAAGGGGAAACACAGGAAAAGGACAATGGTGTGATCACACAACAACAAACTGACTGAATAAATTCAACACAAGTGTGCAGTGGTGGGAAGAAACTAAGTACATTTACTCAAGTACTGTACTTAAGTACCATTTTGGGGTACTTGTACTTTAGTTGAGCATTTCCATTTTATGTTACTTTATACTTCTACTCTACATTTAACATTTAAATAATGTAATATTACTCCAGTACATTTATTTTGACAAAATGCATCTCTACAAATTCAACTAGTGGACTACCTCTTTAAGTCACAAAAGTGTCAAATTACTCAAATATATTTTTACATCAGTTTCAGTTTCTCTACAACAGTAAAATGCTACTTGATACAACAATATCATCTAGAAATGTCACATATATAAATATAATTACTTTTTATACTTACTAAGTACATTTAGCTGATAATACTTGTGTACTTTTACTCAAGTTAGATTTTGAATGGAGGACTTTTGCTTGTTAAATACTGTTATTTGCAGTCATCCGAATGCATCATGAACAGTGACAACTGAAAACTTGTTAAACTCACTTGTTTTTTAGCTTTTGTTTTAGAAAATGCATTTTAGTTACTTCTGTAGGCTACTCACATTGCATCATCTGCTGTCCTATACAAACCTTTCCTGAAGCGTTTTCAATTCAGTTTCTTGATGCAAGCTCTTTAGTGCAGCCTTGTTAATAAATTATACTTTTAAAAAGTGATAAGGTCCAAATCAGACGTTTCAAAAAGTGGTGGGGTTAAGTCCTTAATGTGAATGACACCTATAGGAGCAGAGGTGAGATAATTACTCCTATATATATTGTACTTAAGTAAAGTACCAGTGTAGGAATACTCTTTTACAAGTAAGAGTCCTGCATTCAAAAGGTTACTAAAGTAAAAGTAAAAAAAGTATTAGCATCAAGATATACTTAAAGTACCAAAAGTAAAAGTAGTCATTGTGCAGATTGGTCCATTTCAGAATAATATGATATGTTTTATAATGATTGATCATTAAAGTGTTCTCAAAGCTGGTAAAGGTGCAGCTAGTTTGAAGGACTTTGTATACTGCAGGGTAGCTTGTGAATTTACTCCAGGTGGAACTAAAGTCTGATTTAACACTTGATTATATTTCACATCATTCATCCACATCTGTAAAGTAACTAAAGGTACAAAATACATGTAGTGGAGTAAAAGTAAAAACTTTAACTCTGAATTGTACAAGAGAAGAAGTAGCATACAATGGAAATGCTCAAGTAAAGTACAAGTATCTCAACATTGTACTTAACTACAGTACTTGGGTAAATGTAGTTAGTGTCTTCCCACCTCTGGTGAGGAGCACTTCCAGTCGGGAATCAGACTCCTTTTGGTTAAGTTAAGATTTTCTTCGTTACGCATCGGACGGCTGTCTTTCACTCTGTAAGGAATCACATGATGAGGCACTGTCCCACCGCAGTCTGTCCGGGAGCATCTATACACCTGGAAACGGCATCGACTGATGACCAGTTAACGATAGTCGAGGCAGCAGACTTACCAGCCAACACGCGTAAAGAGAGTGCCAGAGTCCCGTGTGCTATGTCCGGGGCTCCATCGCGTACTGGAGCGGCGGAGAGGAGCGGAGGAGTGGCGGGGGGAAAGTCCGCCCACCGCCCGGCCACGTGCAGCACATCACCAGCACCCGATACATTCAGCACCCACTCACCAATGATTAACCCAAGGCGCAGCTTCTCATATCTGTAACACACTTCCCCATCATCAGTGTGTCCATGTGTACGGTAAACAGTGCAGGGCCTGACACAGCACACCCACAGATCCATCAAATATTTATTGTTTTTGCTTATATGCAGTTGAACAGTTTACAATTTAAAATTAAAATACCAGAAGTACCTGAGCATCGTATAAATACACTTACAGAAAATGAGAAACACTGAAAGGGGTGTTTCTGCTACAGTGTGAAACCTGTAAATCAATCATTTTAAATATCATTGGAAGTAACATAGAGCCCACAATGGGTACAGGAAATGAGTCATAAAACAAGTAAAACTCAACAAGTGAACTTCTCAGAACTAATAATACTGGACAAAGTGTGGATAATTATTATAATTCCCCCCAGTCATCAGGGTCTTTCTCCAAGAGCTTCTCCCAGTAATAGTCCATTTGAGCACTTGGCAGCCATTCATCATCACCCACCAGATGGACGATCTTGATGTTCATTATCATTCTTCTCAGGTCGGCTGCCTCTGCAGAAACAGAAAAAGACATTTAAAACACAGTGACACAGTGCTGAGTGAAACTCCAGGTGGGAGATGTATGAGGCGGCTGATTCATTATTGACATAGAAAAAGCTACGCTTCAGCGGCTGCCTGCCTGCCCTCTTTACTTATAGGAGTGGCTGTGAATGAAATGTGACAGGCGGATGTATGTGGAAGTGAGGCTGTTAGGGTTAGGCAGCAGACAGGAACAACAGACCTGGGGTCAGCACCTCCTGGGGAGAAGCAGCGCTGCAGTGTTGAACATCGGGAGAAGCCTGCGCTGAGTGTCCTTCAGCCTCCATGTTCAATAAATAATAAGACAAAGGTTTGCCTCTGAGCATCACCTGGAAGCACAGTGGAAGGAGTTCATCACAGATCTATTTTAACACCATTGAAGCGTCAGATTATGAATGATGACTTATTAATGAGTGTCAAAGTCTGCTGGGTTGGATATGTGAAACCTGAGGGCAGATCCAATGTCTTTCAGCAGCAGCCATTAAACAGGCCTCTTTAATTTTCTCAATGAGATGGAGGATACAGAGGACTGTGTGTGTGTGCAGCTCTACAGCAAACACTCAATAATTTACAGCCTGATGCTGTGTCTGTCTCCACAGACCCCTACTGGCAGGAACCAGCAGACAAGTGAACCTTGTTCCACATAAACAGCTTAATCACCATGGATTGACTGTAACAAACGGAAATAGAAGCTAAATGAAATAAAAAGGCAGATTTTAATATCATTACATGCATGTAAGTACTGTGCTGTCATATTTTTTATTGATGCAACCTGTTTAAGGTATTTTTCCCTTAGTTATTCGTGTTGCCTTTTTCTTATTACTGGTTTCCATGATTAAATGATACGTCGTTTTATAATTGATTTCAATCAGTGATTTACCAAGTGTGTCAGTTACAAAAGCCCATATTTTCTTTAAAGGCAAATATTCAAATCATGCATATATGTATAATGTTTTAAATGAGTCATTTTTATTCAATTCAATTCAATTCAAAACCTTTATTTATCATCATCATCATCATTGATCTCTTTTTCAAGGGAGACCTGCATTTCTTTTCATTTTTATTAGCCTTAACATGAAGTAACATGAAGTAACCCAAAATGTTAAACAGTAAGAGTAGTAGTCATATTTCGTGAACCCTTTGAAGAGTACTGTCACACCGGTGTGATCATTCAATAATACATCATTTAAGCCCGGGGGAAAATGCTAACGCTACATTAGCTTCGGCGATCTTCTCTACTTCATGCAATCTGCACAAATGGTTGACATTAAACATTAAAAAGACCAGGCAGTTCAGAGAGAATCAAAGGAAGGCAGGCAGGCAGCTTTGCATGACTTTCTTCTGGACGTGTTTCATTGTGGTGATAGTGAGGGTAGTCAATCGTTGTGTTGACAAGACAGTAGTGACGGCCATCTTGGTGACGTGTGTTGTTGTGCAAGAGATGTAGTTCATTGAGCGTTTCACACAAACAAATGTGTTACTTCACAGTTTTACGACACATCTTTTTTTTTTTGACTTGCAAAATTATCTTTTAAATTGACAAACATCATATGTGTAATTCGTGGCACAATTCAAACGGGATCGAAAGATAATCTTTCTTTCTCCATTGACTTCAATACATATTTTACATGATACATATCATGGAGGTCCACCGGAAGGGGAGGGACTTCGCCACTCTATATAAAAGGCCTCAAATTGGAAGCACTGTCTGGGCTGTCTTTTTCACTCAATTCTGCAATAGATCTCACCTTTCACCAAGGCCGAGGTCGGTGATCTTGGGCTTAAAAAGGTTGGTGACCACTGCTCTAATGTTTCCCCCTTAGCCTTATTAGTAGAAGCGATTGACAGCTCTGAGATTAGTAGGTCATGGAAGGATGATATCCATTGCTTAATAATAAAGTATGTGGGGGTTTCCATCGTATTACAATTCTTTTTTTGGCTGCTGTTAGACCAGCAAAAAGCACCCTTTTCTGATGGTTCTGTAGGTCAAGAGAAGAATCGTCATTCAACAATACAATACTTGGGAGACAGGGTATGTGAACTCCAATAATCTCAGATACAATGTCAATAACTTGTTTCCAGAACGTTCTTACTGCAGTACATTCATAAACCGTGTGTACATATGTGCCAATAGTCTTTTGGTTACAGAGAAGGCATATGGGGCTTGGAATCATCCTTAATTGACAGCATTTTGGATTGCTTTTTTTCCAATACGTAGTAACAGGTTATGAAAAATTGGTATGTTACTATGCCAATCTACAGACCAATTGCACAATTTCTCTACATGTTTCCACACTTTCACAGCTTGGCCAATAATTGGTCCAAATGTTTGAATAAAGTCATATGGCGACATGGCAGAAAATAAGACATCACCAAGTTTAAGGGGAGAGACTATACTTCTTTCAATTTTAATCCAAGGTACATTGGTGCTTTCATCAATCCAGTTTTTCAAGGCTCGAAGCGTAAGGAATAATAATAAAGCACGAGATTGGGAACATTAAGGTCTCCACTGTTTTTGTCATATTGTAGAACTTTGTACTGTATCTGATTCTTGGGTATTGGTTTTTCCAAATATATTTTGAAATCCTATTCTGAAGTTTGTCCCAAAAACCGTCTGGTGGAGATAAAGGTAACATACTGTACTAGCTAAGAAATTGACTCTTGGTAGAATATTCATCTTTATGATTGAAATTCGTCCTGCTAAATAAATTGTTATATTAATCCACTTTTTTAGGTCATCTTTAATTGTTGTATACATTTTTTTGTAGTTCTTTGCTACTATTGTGTCTAATGAGGCATATATATCGATTCCCAAATACTTAAAAGTGTTGGACAATCTGCAATTCTGTATTTAGGTTTAGTTCAACCATGGCACTATTGAGGGGTAAAAGATATGATTTATTCAAATTGATCTTGTAACCAGATATTGAACTAAATTGGGTAAAGATATTTAACAGCTTAGGAAGCGTAGTTGGTACCTCGTCCAAGTACAGTAGTAGATCATCCGCATATAACGAAATGTTGTGGTCTGTCTCTTTTACAACTATCTGTTTTACTTCTTTGGATAGTCTTATTTTCTGTGCAAGCGGTTCTAGAGAAATTGCAAACAGAAGCGTGTGCCACGTAGAATTGGAAATCTAGGTGACCACTGATTGCCTGTCAGAACCATAGCAATTGGATTATTATATAGGATCTTCAACATAATCATACATTTTGCCCCAAAACCCATTCTTTGCATTGTATGCCACAAAAATGGCCATTCTAGCCTGTCAAAAGCTTTGTCAGCATCAACTGATAATACGGCGCAAGGGGATGTTATGTCTGCTGCAAAATGAATAACATACAGTAGTCTCCTGATATTATCTGATGAGAATCGGTTTTTCATAAAGCCTGTTTGGTCATAATGATCTAATGTTGGAAGGACTTTCTCCAATCGTCGAGCTATTACTTTGGCATAAAGTTTGATTTCTGAATTTATAAGTGATATTGGTCTAAAACTTGTGCATCAATTTGGGTCTTTCCCCTTTTTGTGTATGAGAGAAATTATAGCTGTATTGATATCCTTTTGGAAATGTCCTTCTTTGAGTGCTACATGAATCATTTCCAATAATATTGGTCCTAAATCAGGCCAAAATTGGGAATATAATTCCGGGAGGATACCATCTATACCAGGGGATTTGCCAAGGTTCATGTCTTCCAATGCTTCAGATAAGTATTATTTCACAATCTAAGCGATCAATATCCTCAGGGGATAGATGTGGTAAATTCAGATCCACAAAGAAATGTTCTAACTCGGCCTTTGATGTCTGTACTTGAGACGTATATAAATGTTTATAGAACTGTTCAAATTCATGATTAATATGGACTGGATCATAAAGGACAATGCCATCATTATTCGTAATTGAAGATATTTGGGCCAGCTGCTCGTTATTTCGGAGTTTACTTGCCAGCAGGGAGCTCGGTCTACTTCCATCTAGATATTCTGTGTTTCTTACCCTATGAATCAGAAATGTGGCTCTCTTGGTAAGTAGCGCATTGAGTTCAGCTTCAACTTTGCATACTGCTATTTCTTTATCTGAATTATAATGTTCCTGTAGTTCTCTAATCAGTGATGATAATGTACATTCTAGACCCACGATTGTCTTGAGCTCTTCCCTATTTTGGGCTGAGGAGTACGCTATGGCGTTGCCTCGAACATAACCTTTTACAGCGTTCCATAGATGCCTAACTTCTTTAACTGAATTATAATTAACCTCTTCTACACCGCACCCCCGATACCGGGGGGAAAAACGCGTCATCTGCAGGAAACAGCGTCTGAGGGAATCTTAATATTCAATAAACTATGAATGTTTTATATCCATGTAACAGGAAGAAACTCAGCTAACTGATCATTTTTTCTTTTCTTTTTTTAAAAAACCCACAAAGCTAGCGTTGGGCCTATGAATTAGCCACGAGCGAAAAAATGCTAACAACGTTTTGCACAGAAACTCACTCATAACACCCTTATTATTTATATTTACTGCACGTCCAACATATCGACTAGCATCGTGAGAAGACACAGAATCGATCGGTACCTACATCATCACTCCATGATAAGAACTCAGACATCAATGTGGCGCTAGGTAGCTAAAAACGCTAACATGGCTTACCTGTGTCGTTGTCTGGTCAAAAGTGGTCTTCAAGGCATTAAAACGATAAAAACGCTGCTGAAGGTTAATCCATAGGTTAATCCGATGTGTCTGTGTCCCTTTGAAATGATTTCTGATAATCCATAAGCAATAAACCTGCTTTTTCATTTTCAGATGTCAGAGCGAGAGATTCACTCTCATGCAAAACTGCGTGCGCATAGCTCTCATTTCTCAATGGTAACGTTGGTGTGTATGCGGAAACTCCCCTTCGATTCTATTGGCTCTAACGGTCAGAAAGAGATGTCAATCACCAAAATCGACCAATGGGTTCCAGAGAAACGGTAAAAAAGGCCATTTCCACCCAAATCACCTCAGAGGTGGAGTTTTTTTGGCTAAACCTCTCTAAAAAGGTCAAATTTCACTTGTTTTGCATCAATCTTGATACAGGGTACTTATTATATGTTGTACTTTGGATTCCTAAAGCTTTTAGTCTACTAACCCATCATTCAAGGGTAGTTTTCACTATAAGTAAAAAATAATTTCTGGACGGACTCTATAATTTACAGTTTTTTACTATGTTCAATCTGAATTTTCTTTAAAATAAAAAACATCTATATTGATTCTGACTTTTCTACATCCAACTCACAGGTTTATCATTACTTTGAGAAAAAAGATGATTCATTTAACCCTTTTAGAAGGGAAAATATGGTCATTTGTTCTGGGAATGTCATTTTCGAGCCTGAGACCTGAAAAACAGGCTCAGGGCTAAACAGGTTAAGCCGATTTTAAGCTGTTGACAGTATTGTGATAATGATAATGTTAAATTGAATCTCCATCTTGCAGCTCGATTGTTCTCCCTTAGAGAGAAAAAATGTACATACATTGGCGTGGTGGTCTGATATTGACATATGTGATATTTCAGTATTTTGAACTAAATCTACAAGTTTAGAGATTAAAATATAGTCTATCCTTGAAAATGTAAAATGCCTCTTAGAAAAGAAAGTAAACTCTTTTGATATAGGATGCCTTACTCTCCATATATCTACCAACGCATCATTATTTATAATGGTACTTAATGCTAGGTTGGCTGATGAATTGCTTTGGGTATTCCTTGATCTATCTAACAATGGATTAATTACAGCATTCTTCCCTCCCAGATTATCATTTATCTGGGAGTGGAATAAAACTCAGCCACCATGAGAGCGCGGCTCTCACGGCAGAGAGTGGAGAAACAGCTCTCCTCCGACGCGTCACACCCCGCAGGGTTGTGCCCCTGGGCAGAGTGACGTCACACACCTCGGTGTTCACAGACGCATCTCTCTCAGGTTGGGGAGGAACGTGCATGTCACAGGCAGTGGGGGGACAGTGGCCGGCTCACATGTCTCTCCACATAAACTTTGCCCCGTTGCTGTACAAACAACATGTGTTGATTCGCACAGACAACAAAGCAGCGGCTGCCTACATCAATCGCCAGGGAGGTGTACGATCAGCACAGCTGCTGAACACAGCCAGGCGGCTGCTGTGCTGGGCGCGCAAACACGTACTCTCTATCAGAGCAGTGTATATTCCCGGCGAGTTGAACAGAGGGGCAGACCTCATGTCCAGAGGAGGTCCTCGCCAAGGGGACTGGAGCCTCCACCCCGAACTGGTCTCCCAGGTGTGGAGCAGGTTCGGGAGAGCAGAGGTGGATCTGTTCGCTGTACGCGGGAACGCGCAATGTGCCCCCTGGGGGTGGACGCGTTCGCACACAGACCTTGGCCCAGGGTGTTATTATACGCTTTCCCACCAGTCCCTCTGATCCCTTGGTTCCTGGACCGAGTGCAGGAGGAGAGACTGACAGCGGTCTTAATAGCCCCGGAGCGCACAGGAGCGTCCTGGTGTCCATGCCTACAGCGGATGCTGTCGGGGAGACCGTGGGAAATTCCGTTGAGCGGGGACGCTCTCTCCCAGGTGGAGGGAGCGATCAGCGGTCACCCAGTGTTAGGCCAGCGTTTGTGGGCATGGCCCCTGAACGGGAACACTTAGAGGGGCTTGGCCTCTCTCAAGATGTTGTGAGTACCATTCAGGGATCAAGGGCCGCGTCCACCAGAGCATCCTACACAGCCAACGGACAGCGTTCCAGCGTTGGTGTGTAGGGAAAAGCCTGGACCCCGTTACGTGCCCCCTGCCTCACGTGCTGTCGTTCCTCCAGCTGTTGCTGGACAGGAATTTGGCTTATAGCACGGTCAAAATATACGCTGCTGCCATTTCATCTTGCCACGTAGGTTTTGGTGTCAGCACGGTGTTTAGTCACCCTCTGACAAAACGCTTTCTACGAGGAGTACAGAGACTCAGACCTGTGTCACGCGCTTTAGCGCCTCAATGGGATTTTGCTTTAGTGTTACGCGCGCTGGGCAAAGCCCCATCAGGTTCCCCTGACGTTTTTGTCAGCCAAAGTAGCTCTGCTCTTGGCTCTGACATCAGCTAAAAGGGTGAGTGATTTGTCTGCTCTCTCTGTGGCTCCGTCATGTCTCCAGATCCAAGGAGATGGCAGCTCAGCTGTTTTGCGCCCTAACCCGGCTTTTATGCCAAAGGTTATCACAAGCTCTTTTAGATCAAGAGTGATAACTTTGGATGGCTTTTTTCCTCCTCCTCACACATCAGAGGAAGAAGCCACATTTCATCTCCTCTGTCCTGTGCGCGCGCTGTCATGCTATATTGCACGCACGACTGCTTTGCGCAGTTCCCAGCGTCTGTTTGTGCATTACAGAGAGCGCTCAATAGGGCAGCCTCTTTCTGCACAACGCCTGTCACACTGGCTTTGTGAGGCTGTGTCACAGGCGTATGTCTCCTCTGGGTTGGATCCCCCGGAAAACATCAAAGCGCACGGCACCAGAAGAATTTCAACCTCTACGGCGTTGCACGGAGGAATGACAGTGGAAGACATTTGCACTGTTGCATCTTGGTCTTCCCCCTGTTCTTTTATTCGTTTTTATTTGAGGGATGTCTCCCATTCCTCTCTGACACACTCAGTACTGAGTGTCCTGTCAGAGTGAGTAATGTCGGGGACTCAACCGTGTGCCCTCTCTCCTGCCTGTCGGCACTCAGAGAGCTCCCTTTTCCCCCTCTTTTATCGTTTTTAACAAGTGGGACTTTGGTCTCTACTTGTTATAACGACAGGTTTGTACCTTCATTCCCTTATGGAGGATATTCATTTAAAAAATAAATAAAAATGCTATATTTCCAGGGACTGTGATGCTCCATTACGCATGGCTCAATGGACATGGGTTATTAATTGAGTAGATGTGTTTTTGTGCTTCTGGTAACGGACGGACCAGTGGGGCGTGAACTACATCCTGCTTCGCCCTTAACCCAATAGCGATAGCCTTAGAGGGCGAAGCCTATACGATATAGAACTGGGGTTACGTACTGTAAGGCTATCGCTTAGACTCTAAGGCTATCGCTATTGGGTAATCCCACTGCGCATGCGCAGCACTGACAGACTTAATCCACGCCCACCTATGACGCGGGCCCCACCTACGGACTCACTTCCGTATAAATAGGAAGGAGGACCGACAATCTGCTCCTACACAAACAGCTTTTCTTCAGCTATTCACGGAGCCAGTGGGGCCCGAACCTTAGAGGGCTGTGTCTATACTCATAGAAGCTGGGTTACAGTACGTAACCCCAGCTATCATCATACCTGGTAACTATTCAGCTGACTTGTTGCCGGTGGTCTGGACGCCTTCCAGAGTTGGTTTGATTTGTGTTTGGTAAAAGTCCATTGCCTCTTCTGCCTTGGCGTGGGTAACCTTCTCAAACGTTATCAGGAATTTAGCTGGGTAGACCAGTGCATACTTCATATTAGCAGAGCGCAGGAGGCTTCTTACGGTGTTGAATTCAGCCCGTTGCTCCCGTAGTTTGGCACTCAGGTCCGGGTATATGTTAATCCTCTGGTCACGGTACTGGAGTTTCCCTCCCCTCTCACTGACGAGGCGTTGAATAGTCCTCTTAGTTTCGAAACTGTTAAGCCGTGCGGCGATACACCGGTTGCCTTTAACCGGCCCGTTGCGGTACGCATAGCTCACTGTGGGCAGCGGCCCAAGAATGTTTTGGCCAAACAAATCTGCGAGGAGCTCGGTTACATATGCAGTTGGTGACCCTTGTTCCAGTCCCTCTTTCAGTCCGTAAATTCTTCAGGCGACTGTCTGTTTCGTTAGCGGATTCCTCCAAGTCTTGGATTTTGCAGGCGCTGTTCACCGCTGTCACTTGGAGATTGGATAGGGAGTCCTGTATTGGTTTTAATTTATCCTCCAATGCAGAATAGATCTCCACTCGAACGATATCTCTTATGAGTTTTCCAAGCGATTCAGGATCCATCAGGTGCTGCGCGTGGTCGGCATCCGTGAGGCTGAACAAACAATTGGCCTGGTGTGATCAGACTAGGCGTGTGGTAAAAACAAATTACACGCCAAAATGCTCTTCGATATTATTATTTCCGAACGCTTTATTTAAAGCTGTTTGATCCTTCTGAAAAAGTCACTTAATGCATATTTCTGAGGGGTAGTTGGCTGCGAACTAGACACCTTCACTGCATGCCACCGGAAGTCACCGGTTATGAAAAAAAAGAAAAAGTATTCTCTGTAACTTTGTTCCGGTTTTTGAACAACTGCTCACTGAGGTTTGGATCAAATGTTAGTCAGATAGTGCTTTTGTTAGGATTGGGTGAAATAAAAGTAAGGTGTGTATGTTCGTGGAAATGTCACCCAGTGCAACAGTGTGGCTCATTCATGTGTTTTCCCTGACAGAGGAAGAAGATTGATCAGGCTCTGGCAGCAGTGCCGCCGGTTGGCTGGAGCCTCTGTGAGAAGTTTGCATGTTTTCTTCGTGCCAGCTTGGTTTTTCTCCAGTTTCATTATACAGTCACAAGACAATACTGAGGTTTGTTAAGCGGCCTGTGTTGTCTTAATTTAATGGGAGCTAAAACCCATTTTGTCCTGAGGGTTGGGGTTAACTTTATAGTTTATTTTTTACTTAAAATTCAACAGTTGTGGGTTAGAGTCCTCCAAGAGTTGTTACTTAACTACTCCCATAGAAACTATGCAACACATTAACACCTTGTCTTTCCTTATAGACCGTGATGTTAACCTTTGCACATTTCGGCACAATTTCTCCCCTTAAGAACTGCACAGCTCATCCACTTCCAATTTAGATATACTGCACACTTTTTTCATATTTAATATATAATATCCTTATTGTATTTCCTTTTTTTGTAGATACAGTTTTTGATTTCTAAGAGTTTTTATAATATTTTGTTTTATAATAATTACATTTTTGATCTTAACTTATTTTACTGTGTTCATGCATGCACCGTTATATACCAAAGCAAATGCCTTGTGTGTGTTCTTGGCAATGCAGCTGATTCTGTTTGGGGGAACATGACAGGATTCAGCCAATATCACAGCACGTTTTTATCTGAGGGTGGGACTAGATAGTCACAGCTGGATTCATACTCAAGATTAATATCTACAGCAAAATGATAAAGAGGACCTGGTTTCTAATGTCAGTATTATACCTTTTGCTGAGAACAGAGCAAATGGAAAATAATTCAAGAGTTTAATAAAGACAAAGTGATTAGGATGTATAATCAGGGGTGCACACAACTTTCTCAGTGAGGTACTCAGATGAGTACCTGGAGTCAGTGTTTGGTACTCCAACTTCTGGCGAATGTCAACGGGGGGGGGGGGGGGGGGGGGTGGCAGTGGAGTACAGAGCTTCGTGACCGCTGTGATCAGCTGTTTTAGCGCAGGGCTGCTGCACAGACCGACGTTAACAGCAGCCCGGAGGCCGGTGATCTAACCGCCTTCTGGAAAAACTTCACAAGTACGTCGGTACGCAAATGCGCTTTGTGACACAAGTGACGGTACGCATTTCAGATTGTTGCCGCGCATGCGTACCTGCGTACCAGTTATGTGCACCCCTGTGTATAATAAATAATATGATTGTAATGACCCTCGTTACCTCTGTTGCATGTCATTCCCAATTGACCTGCTTTTGTCTAAAGGCAAAACACCCCTAAAGTAAAGGGGGAATTGGTGTGTCCATGTTGTTTTAGGCAGGCTTGAGTAGTAACGGATTACATGTAACAAGATTATGTAATCAGGATACAAAAAAAGGTAACTGTATTCGATTACAATTACATAAAAAAAAAAAGTAATCAGATTACTTTTACATTCAAAAAAATTGATATTACTAGCAGGACTGCAATACATTTTGAAATAAAGATCGATATATTATAGGTAGACATGATGAATTAATTTTCTTTATGGTTTATATTTAGGCTACTTTAATTAGTCTTTATTTTAAGTATATCTATTTTTAAGTAAACAAATAATTTATTAAACAAAAATACAGTCTATGCTTTTAATTAATGTATAAAGCTTAATTAGCATTTGTAAAGGATTAATGTTACTACATTTTTGATAGGAACTATCTTGTTTTTTCTTTTCTAAGGTTAATACACTGAAGTAAAAAACACCTTATTGTTATTTATTTTCTCGTTTATTATTTGCGTTGCATTTGATATTGAGATAATCCAAAATTAACGGAAAGTAATCAGGTTACTTTTATATTTTGATACTCAGATTAGGTTACTGATTACATTTTTTGACATGTGACTAGTTATAGTAATGGAATACAAGTAACCCTTCTAACCCTGGTTATAGTTATAGCCAGGAAGGCCAGACACTGTAATAGATCAATGAGTTCCATGGCTCCTCAGATGCTAAAACACTGCACAGCTGTAAAGAATCAAATGAGAAGGGATTTTTTACTTTTCCATCAGGACCACCCTGTTGTTTTCTCTTAGGAATGAATGAAGGGCACTACAGTCTGTCCGAACATGGCCAGAGGCTTCAGGGTGTTTGTGTTAGTAATAATAAAAAACAACATAGATGCCATTCTCCTGTTCTGAGTGCAGTGAGGGTATGAAGGCAGTCTGATGTCTAACCTTGTCCCAGGCGTACTCTGAGCTGACAGGGATGTTGTTATTGAGAATCAACTCTAGCCAGCGTTCTGGAGTCAGGTGCAGCTTGCCTTTGCTGTCCTTTATCGAGCCGTCATCCAGCAGGAGAGCAAGGTGCCAGTGACCCTGCAGAGGAAACACACACAGAATCAGAAATCCTTTATCTGTCCCGCAACGGAGACATTTACATGATTACAATAGCAGATAAAGGAAGAAAAAAACAGGCTTAGTATGCACATAACTATGTTATTAATAACACAATATGTAAAAAACTATAACAAAATAGCAGATATGTACACCATGGTAATAAACGTGAAATTGCAGGAGGGTATATTGCACAAAGTTTTATATTTTCAGACAGTTTTATTGCACATCAGGGGTATTCCAGTCTATGTATGTGGGGGGTCTACCAGGGGCTGTGGTGGTGAACAGGAGGGAACCTTGTGCTGTGGCCTTGTGGGATGATGGTAGGCATTCATTTTTTGCATTTTTATATCAAATTGCAGCAACTTAATGTCAAGGGCCCTGATCGTAAGTCAATTGAACAATGGCAGCCATTCATTGTTATTAGTCGCCACAATCAAACATGTCATGCAATCAAACATTTCCCAAAGTTACATCATTTGAGGCGGCAGTAGCTTAGTCTGTAGGGACCTGGCTTAGGAACGGAAAAATACGGGTAGGTGGAGAGTTGCCCGTTCAAGTCTAGGTCCTATGCATGTATGTATTTCTAGTGTGTGTGTATCGAACAGGGGTGGGGAACCTTTTTCCTCTCAAGGGCCATTTCAATTTTTACAACATCCTCCGAGGGCCGTACAAATGATTGACCTCTGCTTAAAAAAACTAAAATCACCGCCCATTCATTTCGCCTTTCTTTCATGTGTGCAAAGAAAAAGCAACCTCTTAATCCAGATATTTTACCATGACTCGCGTATGCATGCACGTGCACGTTTGTGGCATGACCACCAAAACAGAAAGATATGGACAAGATGTGTGCAAATGTATTTAGTTTCCTATCCATGTGAACATGATTTAAGTAGGGGGGGGACCTAACCTCCTCTAGGGGGGTCCGGGGGCATGCTCCCCCGGGAAGATTTTTTTTTAAATGTTGAAGTTAAAAGCATCAATCTGGTGTGAGAGCAACATTAGGAGATCTATGGATACATCTCTCAACATCCATATGAAACAGACCTGTAAACAGATTTACTTTTTCTTTATGGATATTTTACAAATCACTCCCCTTTCAAACTGTATTCTTGTTTATTAATAACAACTTTCTTTTACTGTCATATAGTATTTTATACCTGTTTATTTTATTCTCTTATTTTTTTATAAATATAATGATCATATAAAGATGTGCCTTTACCTCACTGGTTGTAGAAAAAGCTTATTATATTCGTTAGCATAGCTAGCTAACCAGATGCTAATAACAACAAAGTTATTGACTGTATGATCAGTATGACGGATGAACAGATCGCCACTGAGCTTACAACTAAAGACACAGCCACGCATAAACTGCGGCATGTGTACAGCTCCTTATGGGTACTGCAATTGTTGAAGTCCCGGAGTGGCGTTCCGGTGCTCTCCGGCAGAACTGCACCCCTGTCAGACGAGACATATACCACGTGATGACACGCTAGGCTCGTGTTGTGTTCAAGGACCCTGACCTTAGCCAGGAAAAACAGGCACTCTCGTTTAATTCTTTTGCGGTCTAGATTTCTTGAGTTTTTTTAGTGTGTTTATAAATTAACTCGAGGGCCGTATCAAATGGTCTCGCGGGCCGTATACGGCCCGGGGGCCGGAGGTTCCCCACCCCTGGTATAGAATAACAGAGTGGAAAACTGCATTTCCCCTTCTCATCTTATTACCTTTCATGTCATTAGGAAAGATATTGGTTTTATTTATTCAGGTTGTTGGCAAATAAGTGTGTCAGGTGCAGAGGTGGGAGGAGTACTCAGATATGGGCGAAGCCTGCGAGCTAGTTCAGGCAGTCAACTGGAGCACCAATGATACATTAACACGTGACGCGCCTCGTCCCTCTTACAACCAACCAAACACATTCTCCTAGACCTGCCGCTCTATTTAAGCTGCCAGGTCTTCCTGCCTCTGCCTCGATATGCTGCTGCTGCCACTGTGTTCATGTTGCTGCTGCTCTCCTTACTTAAAGTACCAAAGGTAAAAGTACTCATTCTGCAGATTGGTCCATCTTTCTCATATGTTTTATAATGATTGATCATGAAAGTGTTCTCAAAGCTGGTAAAGGTGCAGCTAGTTTGAATGACTTTGTATACTGCAGGGTAGCTTGTGAATTTACTCCAGGTGGAACTAAAGTCTGATTCAACACTTGATTATATTTCACATCATTCATCCAGATCTGTAAAGTAACTAAAGGTACTAAATAAATGAAGTGGAGTAAAAGTACACGTTTTACCTCTGAATTGTAGTGGGGTAGAAGTACATAGAAGCAAAACATTGAAAGACTGAATTAAAGTACAAGTATCTCAAAATTATACTTACGTACAGTACTTGAGTAAATGTGCTTTACACAACTGGTCAGGTGACAACTGTAGAGAGAACATGGTTAATAAATAGTTTGATGAGAAGAGCATTGCCTAACCTTCAACTCCAGCTCTATAGCACTTCCGGAGGGAATGACCCCCCTCTGAATGAGGTCAGAGAGTTGTGATCCGTCTGGTTGAGGGGCGTTGCTCTGACAGCGACCGGCTCTCTTATCCAGCACATCAGTGTGTTTGGCAGTTAATAAAGGCTGTGTAGGGTTCCCGGCATTGTTTAAGGGTGCTGATCTGAACAGAGTGGGCTGTGTAACGGGTTGATGGCTCTCCTGTCTTTGGCCGTTGTGATTTGAGCTGTGTGCTTCTCCAGCTTCAGGATCAGGAGTGGAGAAGTGATTTAGCTGCTGTGTCTCTCCTGCTCTGCTTTGATTATTGGAAAGTCTGGCCTTCGCGGTTAGATACACCTTTTTCATATTCATTTGCTTCTGGAGGAGCTCCACCAACGTCCTCTGACACAAAGACAGGGAGACAAGGCGACTCTTCAGCAAGCGGTGCCGGAGGGGGTCGGACACCATCCTGCAGAGAATCAAACAGTACTGCTGGTCATTTCGTAAGTGTTGAGCTGGCTAACTTGTGAACACCGGTGTTATCTTTGTATTTTGGCTTCACTTCCATCTGGTTTTGGCTTTTCCTGCCTTTATTAGATACAGCTTGAGATAGACAGGAAATGGAAAGAGGGGATGACATGCAGCAAAGGCCACTATGATAAAGACTCAGCCTTTCTACATGGGAACCTACCAGAAACCCTTGTGTGTCTTATCTCCACACTCTGTAAAGATGCCTTTTGTTTGGACTCAGCAAGTCCTCAGATCACAGTAAAGCATTTGAGAGTGAAATTGGTTGCTAAAGTAAAGTTTCCTAAACTACTGATCCTCAAATACCATTTTAACTCATTGTCGTTTTCTTTGATCAAAAGTCCAGCAACCAATTCAATCAATCAAGATATTTCAATTAACTTTATAGAAATGTCTTTTGCAGGCCAAATAAATGCAGGTAAGGTGAAGAGGAAACTTTATACTGCATGTGTAGATATATTTCATAGAATTCTTAGAAAGTGTTTTTGTTTACCTTAAGGTGATATGATAGACAGATTAAAAGACATCAGGATTATATAGAAGGCAATGGTTTCCAATGTGTTTTATTTATGAGACCGTTCTTTAGGCATGCCTCCAATGGGGTGAAGCCTGCGAGCTAGTTCAGGCAGTCAACTCGAGCACTAATGATGCATTCATACATAACGCCCTTTGCCACTTTACAACCAACCAAACAGAGTCTCCTTAATATGCCACTCTATTTAACCTGCCAGATCTCTCTCTATGCATTGCTTGCTGCTGCAGCTACTTCCACGTTGCTACTGCTTGTCTGCTCTGTGTCTGTCCGGCTGATAAAGTTGATTTACTTGAGAGAATAATTACTCCTTTGAGAAGACAGTTTAAAGAAATGCCATTTAAAGACCTTATTTCTATTTATAAATATGTACTGCTTGTATATAGCATGCACTATAAGTATGTTGTGTCACTTTGCCATGTTCTGGAAATGAAAGCATTGTGTACACAATATTTTTCGCTGCTGGCTTGCAATGCTCCACTTAAATCCTCGATGTAAGAAGTTCCTGAACTGACCGTAATTTCTGTTCAAGGTTTTCCTTCTCCAACTGCTGTTGGTTAAGCACCTCATTCAGCCCATCGTGGATCTGTATCAGAGCAGCATGATATCTGCCTAAAACAACAGCACAAGTCAATATTCTGCCTTCTTCCATTTGAAACCAAGCTGACAATAATTTGCGTATCCTATCATTTGCATTAGTATTGCTTGTTAGGTATACTTCTAACATTACGGTGGCGTGTAAATGGATTTTGTGACCAGTTACTTCACTGGCTGCTCTACCTGCATCCTCCAAATCAATCAGAGGCCAAGACGAAACATCTGTCTGTTTCCTGCCCGTCTCCTCCAAAAACACTCTTGTGGCCGCTGAATGACTCAGCTAAAAGAAGACAATTAGTGAGAAACACACATCAAAGTGGAAAAAACAGTTAAGCTTTCAAAACAACAATTCTGCATGTCCCTGAAGGAGGAAAGGCAAATAATTGGTGCCATAAATGGTAAAAAATACCTTTTTTGTCTATGTACATTGAATCCAGCATCAGTTTACACACAGAAGCACATTTGAGTATAAAGGTAATGGAAGTGTAAAAAGCTCTCACATTATCCGTGGCGGTGTCTTTCTTCTTCGGCTGAATGTCACCAGGCTCTCTGACTCCGTCTCCGTCACCCAAGTCTCCGGGTCGTACACTTAATGCGTTACTGCAGCTGGCAGAGATGCTGTTGTGGCACGGAGCCTCGGAAGACATTTCACCTGAAAGAATCCTGCACTCAGACCTCAGCTTTAAACCACAACTGAAAGAAATCACAAGTCTTAAGGCTTTGTTTGTACCATGCAATAAATTGAATTTGAACATTATTCGCAGAAAAAAAAGTTATATTTTGCAGTTAGTGTGAGCAACTTTAAGTATAGTAAACATATTTAAAACAGTTTGGACTTGCTTTAAAATGTGCTCACTGATCAGAATTAAGGGCACACTGCAGTGAAATCAGCTTTAACTTCAACTGTATATAATAGAAAACAAGTTTGTTGGTTGCAACTTTTGATACTTTATAAACTCTGCAAGTTATCATAATAATACACTAGCAAATTAGTGTCAGTACATATTACTGACACTATTGGCAAACCTTGTTTTTAATATCTAAGGATTTTTCGTTTTGTGCAAGCCTTAAATCTCAGGATTTCTGAACTGCTCACATTAACATACATTATTGTTGTCATGTAGATGGGGGGCACATTTGACACTTCAAAAGATTCCAGCTAAAGAGATCCACAAATAGGCCTGTTACGATAATTAATTTTGTTGGACGATACATTTTCCCGGAAATTATTGCGATAAACGATAATATTGTCGGCACCGTTGTAATACCATTTCAGACCACTGACATAATGATAATATATAATAATAATTCAAGTACATTCTTTTTTATTGAACATTCAACATTACAAATGAAATGTGAAATAATATTTAAATATATAAATTATATATAATAAATAAAACAAATAAATTAAATTATAAAACATTTATTAAATTAATCATACACAACCAAAACAATAAATTAAATAGACTCAGGCTGGAAAACAGAGCTCTCTCCAAAACACGCAATTGCATTTGTGAAAATGCAGTAGTAAAAAATGTTTTTTAAAAATAAAGTAAGTCGGGAAGGTGGGGGCTCTCCATCTCCAGCTGCCGTGTTTGCTCCCAGCTGGGAAAACGGAATGGGGTGGTTGTGTTTCAGGTGCAGTTTAAGGTTGGTCGTATTGCTAGCTTTTGTTGCTACCTTTTCTCTATATTATTCATTTGGCTGCTACACACTGTTGCACGCGGAGTGTCCTGACCTGGCTGTGTGTGAGCCCCGCCCCTCACAGCGCGCCGGTAGAGTGGTCTCTGCCGGCCCGGCACGCTGTGTCTGCCGGCCACTCTACCAGCAACCACATCGCGCCTGGCCGGTAGAGTGGCCGGCAGACACAGTGCGCCTGGCTAAAATGCTGGTCACATCCTTATGTAAACAAACACGCAAGTAAACGGCAATTTATCGAGGTCAGAAAAGTTATCGAGTTCCTTTTTAGTTATCGTACGATAAGTCAATTAATTGCCTATCCACAAATTGAAAGAATCATATTATCATGACTAGTCAGTAAAAACACACAAAGGTACTGTGTGTTTTGTTGCCCAACAATGGGCATCACATTTGCTCCACAGAGAGTTGTGAAGTACACAGTGGTATGTGTAAGAGAATGGAAATGTAATGTAAGGTTGCTCACCTGGTTGTCTGTACTGTGCAGGGCCCTGACAAGGCTGCTCACGTATCACAGAAGACACTCCGAGAGAGAGCAGCTCTTTCATTTTTTCCTCCGTTGCCATGTCCATTGCACTGAGGCCCCCCATCTGCCTGTGACTGCTGTTTGCCCCATGCTGGAGGAGAAGCCTCACTACCTACACACACACACACACACACACACACACACACACACACACACACACACACACACACACACACACACACACACACACACACACACACACACACACACACACACACACACACACACACACACACACACACACACACACACACACACACACACACACACACACACACACACACACACACACACACACACACATTCCACAATATCAGGAATTGGAACCTCCTAAAGCTTTTGGTTAAAAAAACGCTCTTTTGATTAATGGAGGCAGGGTGATAAATAGCAGCCGTTCTAATTATTAAAAAACTCAGGGATTGACATCATTTAAAACCACAGCTGATACAATATGCTGTATAACAAAATTGGCTTAACATCCAGCCCTAAAACTAAATTATCAAAATGGGATTTTCTTTGTTTTGGACAGAGGCTGTAATGTCAATCGGTCTGGTCCAGACATTGCTGGAACAAAAGCAAATCTAACCTGTTGATCCCAGAAGAAAAGAAAGAGAAAAGAGGCAAACATAAGAATAGGGAAAGAAAAGAAACAGTTTAATTAATTGCTAAATTCTTTCACCAAGTGCCAAATTTGATCAATGCCAGTGAGAACAGAATCTAGTCAGAGACTGATGCCAGGACTTTGTTCCTCTATGGACGTGTGGAATGTGTGACCAAAAGCTGTACTCTAGTTTCTTCCTCACCTGGTAGTGTCCACCGGAAACAGCATCATGCAGTGGGCTGACCCCATCATCGTTTCTAGCATTTGCATCAGCTCCAGCCTTCAACAGCTCCTCAGCCACTGCCTTATCACCAACCAAAGCAGCCTCATGGAGAGCTGCCCATCCTGTCAATGAACATTTACTCATAAGAGTAACACATATATCAGAATATAGAAGTGATTAGGTGTCCAAGCTGTGACAAACCTGCATTATCCTTTGTGTTGACGTTGATCCCCGCTTCAATGAGCGCCCTGACCTCAGCCAGATCTCTCCTTTTGCATACCTTGTGCAGAATAGTCTCTCCCATTGAATCTCTCTTGTTCAGTAGCTTCTCGTTTAGCCTTCTCACTGTTTTTGAGATCTTTGCCGCTTTGAAGATGAATACAATTTAGATATAGAAACAAACGAAGATAAAACATGACGAATCAAGGCCAATAAGTTATTTCAATCACAATGTTTATATGTTATTAGGACATATATCGCCTGTTCCCACTGCTGCCATGTGGCAATCAGTGAAGAAGTATTCGCTGACGTACCACCGCACTACAGAGCAACCATTAACATATGGAATGGAGCTTTCTGTTAAACAGACCACATGCTTATTCCCACTATGTTTTCTATTTAAACTATAATAATTGATATCGGTATTGAAGGTTATAACAGTAATAACTAAAATGTAGTATTTACAAATATATATACATCATGTGTATCTAGATATACACACAATAATCATAGATTTCATTTAGGTTTCCTTTTTATCTTTGTTCGGTGTTGTAAATGTACTATGTTCTATTTGATTGCCAATGTAATTTATTATTTGTTTATATTCTTATTTCAATATTTGTGTATCATAATGTAAAATATTTCATAATCACAATAACAGTTTGTTCATGTAATAGTATGCGCTATATACACTTTTATTTTACAATGAATTATTGTTATCACTGGCTGCTGCTGCACTTACTTTTATATGTTAACTTTCATAATAATGATACTTATTTTATTTATTTATTTTTTAAAGTGTGCTTTCCTCTTCATTTAATATGTTAGTCTACACATTTTTTTTGCCTGCACTGTGCACTTTGCCGTAACATTGTACATGTGGGACGAATGAACGATTTCTGATTGTGATTCTTATTGAAACGTTAGAAGGATCTTATCAAATAAAGCCAGTTTTCTTTGTTCAAGATGTTTCAGTATCTTCTAACTCACAATGACATGATTGGCTGCCTGCTGCAGTCTCTGGCACAGGTGGTTTGGGTCCATTTATCTCCCTCTCCACTTTCTTTTCCTGCTCTTTGCTGCCAAATTGTGCATCTGCATTCGTGATCTCCATGTCCTCAGCTGCCCCTATGCTTTTGAAGACATTAAGATCACGCAACAAGCTCTGAGAGTCATCATCTGATGATCCGTCTCCGTTCATCTCAATCTCCTGATTGCAGCCGTCAAACATCTCCAGAATGTCTCTGGAAGAGAAACACATGTGACAGTCAGATAACAAAACTTTGAAGGTGCTTCTGCTCATGGACTATTCTGCCCAAACCAAAAAAGGATTCAGCACTTTAAAGACAAAGCAAGAAATGTTCTAAACTAAGAACTACACGTCATTACAATTGCCCTCAAAATTCTATTCATCTGACCTTCAGGAAGGATGCATGTGATGTTGGTGCCGTACAACCTTATTTACTTAGGATAGTTGATGTGGTGGTGATTGTTAAATGACTGTTGGTGGGAGATGTTTAGCAGTTCTCAATATGTTTTTTGTTTCCATCCATTCTCTCTAAACTCTTTCAGCAGAGGTTTTGCGGCATTATAACAACATCATGTTACTTCTGCTTTAACTCCTGGAATTAGGATAAGACTCATCATTCACATGGCCACCAGAAGAGAAAACATAGAGAAAACAATAGAAAAAGAGTAAAAACATCGGCTGTCATATCTTTGGTGAGGACAGTCTCTTTTTAACTCCGGCAGAAAAAGTTGACTATTTCTTAATCCAAAGCTGGTAAAGCGACATTTTAGTCTGAAGTAAAGGTATTTACAATTCCATGATCATATTAAAATATGTGTCTATATATCAGCAGCTTTTGGAGTCCTGTTCGGTAGTGTGAAACAACAAAAGATCTCCTGTTTGTGGTTAGCACAGGATACTCACTGCCTGGGTAGTCTCTGAGAAACTGAGCTGTGCAGGTGTGTTATATCATCATAGGTATGAAGTCAAGAAAGACTGAATTCCCCCACTGCATTTCATTTAAGTGTTTAGCTTTCGGACCACCTCTAGGTGTCATTGCTGAGGCCATGGTCAGTTACAGATGTATATTTGCAAACACAATTAATGCCGGTTAAAAATGTTTTGCTAAATTGTTTGCTAAATTGTTAAAACATTAACAATGTATTAGATATTTAAACTGATTACATACAAACTGCCCATGACTGAATTACCTAAAGAGAACTATGCATGTCTGTTGTGTTAATCTTAAGGTTTATTATTCTCCATTGCCATAATGTCAAATACATTTTGTTTGTTTGATAATGTATTGTACTCAGTACATGGTGTCAATATTATTTTGTGTATAGGTTTTGTATTGCCGAACTCTGTTACATTTGTGTAGTATATCAATGTTTTGTTCTTTGTCAACTGTTTAAATGAATCATATAATATAATGTGTTATTCTGAAAAAGGTCAATATGATAATAATAATAATAATAATAATAATGTCAAATAAATAGGACTACATTTGTGTTGAGACAATATTTGAGCAATATGATATTTATTTTTGAATGAGCACGAGTACCATTTTGAGCTACAGAGCCACAGGTATTATCAGATTGTTCACCTTTAATACGGACTAGAACACCAACAGGGAAAGATTAGTACAACATAATTATAAAACAATCCTGCTGCAGCACCTGAAACATCAGACCCACCTGGTGGAGAGAAACAGAATGTTGTTGTACGTGTGCAGGATGCGCTGCACTTCTTCTTCTCTCACCTCCACACCTGAACAGAGCTTTGTTCTATGAAATACACTACATGACTAACATTCAGTTGAATACGTTTTAAAACTAGGATCATTAAACAAAGTTAAAGCTTTGAATTTGGTTAAATTACTGTGTGGATTGCTTCTGGATTGACAAATGTAGACACTGAAATGCTTTCATAAACACGTTTTCAAAAAGATAGTGGTCATTTAATTCTATTTCAAGCCAATTGAGTTTCAAAATGCAATAAACAAATTAATAATGAATAACAAAAACAAAACAATAACATAACACACACATTTGTAGTATAGGCTGGAACAGTTCAATAGACTACACAAATCAAATGCATTACGGTGCGTCTCCACAGCAGCGTTAAAAAATCTTGAAACGCTTCTGCCCATTCACTTTGAATGGGGTGACGTCACTTTCCCTCACTTTTCGCCGAAATGCATTGTGGGCAGGCGAGCGGAGATTTTCAGGATTTTCAGGATTCAAAGTTGAACAATGTTCAACTTTTGAAGCTGAGGTGGAAGCGTCAGCCAATCAAATCCCGTGTACGCAAATCTGACAGTTCAAGCTCTAGCCAATCAAACGGCGTGTATGCTGGGAGAGACATACCGCAGGTCATTTCCTCATATTCCAAAAAATGGAGGAGAAATTAGCGGTAGCGAATCAATCACCCGGTGCTTTATGACCAGACCTACCGGGATATAAACCGGAGGAGCCAGGCATGGAGGGAGGTGGCAGAGACAGTGGTAGGTTTTCGCCTGTTTTGGGGAGTTTATATCCAGTTTACTTCGGGCTTTTTGGCTTCGTATGTCGCGGGCGGGAGATTCATGTGATTGGTTGTTCGCAAAAAATCCCCAAGCTTCAGATACGCCCACCTCCAAGATTTTTTTAATGCTGCTGTGTAGACGTACCGTTATAGTAACAGCAAGGGTCTAAAGTGCGTGCTCCTCTGGTGTTCAAACACTGTTCCTGATGCAACGGCAGACAATATTTGAGCAATATGCCATTTGAGCTTTCTACATATTTGCTTTTCTAATACAATAAAAAACCCTTAGTGTAGTGATATTCTATATTTTATTATTGTAAACAAATCCCTCTGATGATCAAAAAACGAATTATGTTTTCTACTTACATATTGCTACCATCATTAACTCCTCCCTCAGATCTGGATCAGTTCCCCCCTCTCTCAAACTGGCTGCTATCACACCCATTCTCAAAAACCATCACCCCCACAACACACTCCACTCTCACCAACTGTCTCTCTGAAATAAAAGCATGGATGCAAACAAACTATCTCCAACTGAACAGTGCCAAATCAGACATCATCATCTCGGCCCCCCATCCCGTACCAAAACCATCCAGAATTTCAACTTCACCCTTGACGGCAACACTCTATCCCCCCCCCCTCACATCCGCAACCTCGGAGTCATCTTTGACAGTCAGCTCAAATTCAATCACCACATCAATCACATCACCAGGACTGCCTTTTTCCACCTCACACACATCGCCCGTCTCCGCCCATCACTCTCCTCCTCTGCTGCTGAAACCCTGATTCATGCATTCATCACATCACGACTCGACTACTGCAATAGCATCCTCTACGGCAGGGGTGCCCAATACGTCGATCGCGATCGACCGCAAAGGTATTGTGGGTAGATCGCATGGCATTGAGAAAAAAATAAATATATATAGATATATATTTTTTAAAGTTAGCCTATCACCCATCCTTACTATGGCATTTGCCACTTGATTGACGTACAGGTAAGCCAGTCTGGGCTGCAAATCACCGACGAGCTGATTACCTATCAATTCTCCTAAAGAAAGGGTATAAAATGTTATGTGCGCGCCACAGTTTATCCGCCGTTCAGTCCACTAGCATCCCCCCCCCCCGCTCGCGACACAGATTAGGCAGGTAGATCATTTGAAAAAAGCTGAAAAAGTGTAGGCACCCCTGCTCTACGGCATACCGTCCAACCTCCTCAACAAACTCCAACATATCCAGAACTCTGCTGCCCGCCTCCTCACCCACACCCGCTCCCGAGACCACATCACTCCCGTCCTCCAGAACCTCCACTGGCTCCCCGTCTGTCAAATAATCGACTTCAAAGTCCTCCTCATAACGCACAAAGCCCTCAACAACCAGGCCCCCCCCCCCTACCTCACAGACCTGCTGCACCACCACACCCCTTCCCACTGCCTCCACTCATCAGAAGCCAACCTCCTATCCCTCCTCACCTGCATCAAGCACCGGACCTGGGGGGACAGAGCCTTCTTCGTCGCTGCCCCCTCCCTCTGGAACTCACTCCCACAACCCATCAGAGACTGCACTGACCTCACCACCTTCAAAACACTTACAAAAACTCACCTCTTCAATCTGGCTTTTAATGTGTGATTGTGTTTGTATTGCTTGATTTTAATTTGACTTTAACTATATTTATCTTTTGTTCTTTTCTTTTCACTATCTTTGTAAAGCGACTTTGAGCACCTGTAAAAGCGCTAACAAAATAAATCTATTTCTATTATTGTGTATGAGCTGCCACAGATTAAAAAAGAAACACTCACAATGTATCATTCACGCTTTTGATTTATACATTAGAGCTGTAGTCCTTTGAATGCTTATATATTCATTGTTGTTTAACTTCTTTTTTGTTTTTATCAGAAATTGCTGCAATCTATGAATCAATGCCAGTTTGAGTGTTAGGCTGGGGGCGGCGCCGTAAACTGATAAACTTTGGTGACATGCTGAGGTTTAAAATTAATATCATGCATAATGTGTGAGATACTGAAATAGCATGGGAAAAACAGAACACTATGCAAACCTGACAGAAACTCCTCAGGAGCACCACAGATTGGATTCATATCATCTGAAATGAAACATTCCATTTATCAAAACCTTCTTCTAATGAAGCTGTGGCTGTCCAAGTGATATGTGATATTTAACTATGAATCATAAAGTCATAAAATGGCTTCAGGCTGGACATAAACTGTAGACTCAGTGTAGCAGCTCATGGCATTTATGAGATTGCTTATAATTCACAAAACATTCTACCTACATACAGAATATAGTGTGTTGTCACTTTTGCTGAGTTTTGTTCTTCAAATGTGTAGTGAGAATCATTATAGCCTGTTCATCAAAATGAACATAAAAATGATGGTGACTGATTGAAAGCTATTTAACACAATCTGATGCTTCTATTTTTCTAGATAATACAGGCTCACAGTGCATACTTCATATACACAAGTTTTTCAAAGTTGATTTTCAAATCAAATAGCCCTGCATTGCATTAAGGAAAAGATGCCGGCATCCATCCAAGCTGTTTCTTAATGTTTCATTTTTTCAAAATAACAAACCCTCTCTTTAATCAATTGGAATGTCTCTCTCCTGTTAAAGGTTCTCCAGTGTCTGAAGTATTGGTGCTGCCTTTGCCTGAGTTACCATATTATGTTTGTTTCCATCTGTCCATGTTTTGTGCAAATTACTTCTACTCTTATAGGCTCATTATAGCCTTTCATTGGGCTCAATATAGACTGATTATCTGGCTCAATATAGCCTGATTACCGGGTTAAATTTAGCCTGATAATTTGAAAAATGCCATGATCATCATCACTAATTTGACGACTGCCAGATGAGATCACAGCAGTATCCAAAATCTATTTTTCTATAATCCCGTAAATGAAAAAGCCTTTATTGTAAATCATGGACAGTATTAACTGATTTCGACAAAGCTGTACTTTCTTTTCCAAACAAACAACATTCAGAAAGCATCACTTCCTGTGCACTTATGGTGAACTCTTCCTTGTACTGCATTGCATGTGTTTTTAAGGCAGCTTACTAAACTGGCTTTGTACAGAATCAAGCAACAGCTGAGTGTGGCAAATTGCATCAACAGAAATTTCATGAAAGTATCTTTCCAGCCTCACATCATCTGTGTTTTGGTTTTATTCTCTAACCTTTGTAAGGCAGTTCAACATTATATCTCTATCATTGTTAAATGTAATACACTTTATACATTTAAAAACCTAAATCCCAAAATGTAAATGTTGTTGTTTTTAAGATGGTGTTTTCGGGACAGTTCAGGTTTATCAGTGACAGAAAGAAAGAATGTGACAGTATTAACACTTATTCACACTACTTGATATGTCTGTCCATCTGCTGAACTGTATACAGTATGGTTGGGAAAGCTTTTTTAAATCACTCACCTAAGTGTAGTAGTCACATTCCCATTGTTGGCATATGAATTACTGCGGTGTTACTTGGCCTCAGTCAGCTGATGTTGATGGTTGATTATCACTTTCCATGGAATAAACGGGCTTAGCCCCAGTACAGCTTGTGGTTTCCTTGCGAGCATAAGGATCAGATGAAATCTTTAATGATTATAGGATTCCAACCTGTAAATAAAACTATTTTTAGTATTTTACCACCACTCACTAGATGGCAGCACAAACTAAAACATACATTTTGTTGGCTAGTAAAGCGGACATTCAGAGTAACATTTCTTAAAATAAACTTCTTCCAGCCCCATGTGTGGGATCTGGATAAGAAACACAAATACACACTGGAAGAGCAACATCTATTATTATTAACACCATTGATGGGATTTTATTAGAACATTGACAACCTACAGTTGGTATGGTAGAAATATATTGCTTAATGTAAAGATGATGAGACAGCTCAATTCTTAGCTTAATGTATTGGATAAATGGAAAGTTAGATTGACTACAAGTTAGTAAAACCGCGCTTTACAGCTCAAATGTATGAAAAAGACTATATCCAATGTTATATGATAAATGATGTTATACAATTGGAACATGACATCATAAATGGTCTCACAGGCTTAGCATACTTCAGACCAAAAACGTTACGTTAACATTTACCCAACCTGACACTTAGCTATAACTTAGCTATAACTTTAGAAAAACACATGTGCCATATCTAAACTCAACTAAACCTTTGAAAGTAAAATGTCTAAGGTCATATTGTGTTTAACAGTAAATCATCTAATGTTACCTTAACATTACCATTTCCTTCCTAGTTAATAAACTAAAGTGACGTTAGGTTCTCAATCCTTAGCTAGCTCACTAAGCTAGCAGGACATACAATTAGGTGTGTCAATCTTTAGCGAGCTAACCTGTGCTGGTAAGTTAACGTTTATGTTGAAAAAAGGTATTGCTGTAATATAACGAACGTTACCTTTACGACAGGTTTAAGTCTGTTATGTCTCTCTGGTCCTAAATGTTTGCCTTCTCTTTCTGACCCAAAGGCGGGAGGTACAGCAGTACTGGCACGACAGCGGCGCGAAAATAAACAAAGGCATATTTTCCATAGGCTGTGTAAAGAGTCTTCTACTATGCTATTATCTAATAGCCACTGATGCTAGGTCACTCCGAGTAGATGCTCTGGTTCTACAGTACTATCAGTGAATCATTTACTACAGGCGTTGTGGATTAATAATCACTAAATATGGAAAGAAATTACATCACAAAAACACACTTTCTGCAATTTAAAAAAGTTTTTTCAGGTAAAAAGTAGTATAATTACAGCCTTTACTCAAGTACTCAGCCATAATCTCAAGTAGTTTACAAAAGTATTGTCAGTAAAAACTTTAATTAACTTAAGTCTATAGTAAAATAGTGAAGAGTTATATCAAACTGCTAATGTTAGGCAATCAGTGGTGGGATTTAGAATGTACTTTTTCTATTGTGATCTCCTGAACATTCACTGCAGCTAATTTTAACCTGCAATTGCATTTGTACTTTATTCACTTGTTTTTTGCCTCACTTATTGTCATTACAGATGCATATTGACACTGTTATGGACCAAAGGGCCTGCATGAAATTATTTGGCCTGATGGTGGCACCCAAGTAAAGGTATAATATTTGAAATCAACAGTATACAGCAACATATACAAGCAAATCTGTAAGTATTTATCATCCAAGGACATTTTTGGAATAATATATATTATCACTAGTTTAGAATTAGTGATGCATTCATGAGTCTATCAAGAGAGGTGGGTAAAATCCTCTTGGATGAAAATGTACGAATTAATATGTTTTAGTTCATAGTGGCCACATAGTTGTGGTGTCATATAGAGGTTTGATATATTAATCTTAAAAAAGTAAGCTAAATATAAACATTGTTTTCCCTTTTTAAACTTTTGTGTTGATATACACAGTATATAATGTGTATACGACGAAGGTACGTTTTAACCGTTTGTTTTTTAGTTCTAATTGAAACAACAACAAAAAACAGAAACGGGTCGTTTTTTTGTTTTTCAATTTTGCCCCAAAACCAAAAAACGGAAATTCAGCTCGTTTTTTCGTTTTTCTGTTCTTACTGTTAAAACAAGTATACCACTCAATGTTTCGTTTCCATAGGTGGGTGGGTCTCCAGTGCCTCCTTGCTTCTGATTGGCTAGTTTGCCCTATGCTTGCGCTGTACTCTTCAAAATAAAGGTTCTAACTCTTTGCCTTTACACAGTGCAAAAATGACAAGCTTCTGCTATCTTTGATGAGCGATAACATTTTTTTTGGCCATACGTTTTTCATAAGACTGATGAAGTTGGAATCAGTTGAAGTTACAACTATCCCAAATACTATGAAATACTTTTACTGTGTACTTCTTCATACTCTCCTGTCAAAGTCCCCTCCATGGTACAACAATGCCTGTCTTGCTGCTATATGTGACGAGCAATACAAATACTTTTAAGTTCGAAGACTGATCATTTTGGACTCAGTAGTGACTACTAGCGCAAAGACTATAAAATACTTTTATGTTGTACTTTCAGAGAAATCCTCTGTCAAATTGTCCACGCTGAATACCCCATGCAGATGCTCCTGTTGTCTGTCAAACACAAGCAGAAACATTACTTTCCAAAAATGGAAAGTTATCTTGGTCCCGCTCCCCACGTGAAAAACAGGGTAAGTTTAGTGCTGCTAATGTAATGAAAATGGTTAGTAGTGTTTTATTTAAATGGATATTTAGATAGTCAACTAAGAAACATAAAGTACTTGAAACGTACATTTTGGTAACAATTTTGAATATGATCATTTTCTTGAGCTTTAAACTCCTGGGGTCAAAATGACCACCAAGGATAAAGGGTGTAAAGCAAATGTGAAGATAAAGGAGGGTTAAGAATACATTATATAGCAGTTTTTTGTTTTACAATATCCTAAAGTCTATTTTTAACACACTATTGAGTTGGCTTTTTCATTACATTTAAAATATAAATTGTACCTAAAATAATACGGAGTGAGCAGGGTATACATATTCACACCATATGCAATCATAGGATATTTTGAGTTCGAAAGATATGTGTCCAAATTGACTACAAAATAGTACAAATGCAAAACATAAAAAAAAAAAAATGTTGGTGAGTGAAGTCCAAAGCCGTATTATAGATTATTTGATTGTGTAATTACAAGGTGAGAGAAAATAAATCCACATTGTCCTATTAAACTTGTATTTTTCAATTTGTTAGTACATTTTTCTCAGAAAAACCTTTTCTAAATGAAAGTAAATTATTTAAAAAGGTTGAATAGTTGAAATTGAACGTAAACTGTGTCAAACACCACTCCTGAAATTGACTTTGGTTGAAGTTTATTATAATATTGATATTATAAAAAGATCTATATATAACATTGATTAAGCCTTACGGGTCCCTTTTAAAATATATATATATTTTGTATAATGTTCTGGGCTGAGAGTGCCTTATTTTCAATTTGAAAACACATGGCAATTTTATTAATACAGCAGATGAAAAGATTTGCAATTCTTCATGGGTGTCATTGGCTCTCTAGATAAAGGCAGTATCTGTTTGCTAACCTCAGATATTGATTTATTTAAATAAGTGACCTTTGAATACATATTGCAAACATAGCCTTAAAAAGGTGCAGGAAAAGGACTTGACATATTACTTAAAGACTGGACTTTTTAATTCAGTCAAGAGAAGAGAAAAGAGAAGAAAGGAAAGAAAATTGTTATAAGGGGTTATTAATGACAGACATAATATGGCTAGGGAGGCTGTGGCTGATCGTGCGTTGATCTTCGGTTCAGGGGGGACTGGTTCAATCCCCACTGCAGTCAACATGTCGTTGTGTCCCTGGGCTTCACCCCAAATAGCTCCTGTGAGGATTGTCCACAGTATTGAGTGTATGTAAGTCGCTTTAAGATAAAAGCAACTAACAAGTGACATGTAGAGGTCAGTGGCACTCAGACTCTACAGGGGTCATTTTGTGATCATGGGGCATCACCCCTGTACAGCATCAGGACAATATCTCTATGGAGTCAGACACTGAAAGTGTGCTGGAGGCTGATGCGTTGACTGGGACAGATGGAAAGATGAGGCTGATGACACTGAAGAATCTGCGAGGAACGAACTAGGGGCAGAGAAATAATCATATTTTAACCCTTTAATTGCCAGACCAAGAAGAAATCTATGGACAAATTATTTCTTTGCATTTTTTCATCAAATAGGACAAATAACCACAAACCTTTTTTTTTTTTTTTACTGACCACACAGTTTTGTTTTTATGAGCCTCTACCAACTGGTCGAGCTAGTCAACAATCATCATATAGTACAGTATTTGTATGCATTAAAACACAAACTCAAATACATTTTTTTCTTTTATGGAAGATGAGCAATATATACAACCAGATATATTCATAAAAAATAATAAATTATTATTGTAAAACAAAAAAGAAATGGAAAAAAGTAATGGAAAGTGTTTTTCATTATAAAAAGTTTGGCCTAACAACAAACAACTGGCCTAACAGCAAATGTCTATATCCTGTGTTGGCCTAACTTGCTCATCTGTGTGCAACTTTGGGCTGCATTTCATGCATGAAAGGTGCTATATAAATTATTATCGCTCTCTGAAAAAGTCATATTGCTAACCATAAAAGGCCAATTCGACCAGTTGGTTGAGCATATTTTCAAAAAAGTAATTACACCCTTGTTACAAAAATGTTTTGTGCATCAAGTTATATAATTCTGTTCAGTAAGTGCTCTGACACTAAAATATGTCAAAAATGATATGGTTACTTTACAAAAGTTGACCAAAAAGAGTGATTTCTTCAGGAGTGATTTTTAGCATGCCAACTTTCTCAGTGGAAGATAGCTGAAGGGCATTCTGTTCGAACCACAGTGACATCTAGAGGTTGTTTTGTGCATAACATGTCAACCAAAACGATAGAGCTGGCTGAATCAGATGGAGTTACACTTTTTTATTTATTTTTCAACAAGATATCAAAACACAAAATGTGCTCTACCAAATGGTGGCACTGGCTGTTAAAGGTTAAGACAGCATCATCATAAGAGGCCAACAAGAGTGACAGGGTGTGTCACTTTGCTGATGGATAGACCAGCTATGCAGGATATTCTCTGAAGATTTCCCAAGGGGTAAAAGCTGCTGCTGGAGTACTGACTGGAAGTAGTGCTGATATCATGTCTACCATATCCTCTTAAAATACTCTGTCCAACAATATAAGTCGAATGACACATTTTTATTTAAGATGCATTCTTGTACTAAGGGGGGGGAATTTGAAAAAGAATACCTGAAAAAGTACTTGTTGGTGTAGTTAAATTAGTATACTGAGTCAAACAGTAGGCTATCACTCTCATTAAGAATTGATGGCAGAACATCATTTTATCTCTCATCAAAGATAGCAGAAAACATGCATTATTGTACTCAAGAGGGGAGTTTGACAGAGTACACAGTAAACGTACTCTAAATAGTATTTGGGTCATTCCAGAATTGGAGGACAATTTAGACACCAACATTTTTGAAAAATGAACCTTTCATTTTATTATTTTTTGTTATGTATTTAGGAAAAACAGATAATAAACCATAAAAAAAAGTGATTTGCCCAGCTAAGGCATCAAATGTATATTTTCCAATGGAGAATTAACCCTGTTACTCTAATTATAGTAACAGGGTTGCAAGTAACAGGGTTGAAAATCAATGCTAATTTTAGCTTTTACCTCAGGAATTAATGCTAGCTGCACAATGTAATGCTATTGTCAAGGAATGGACACACTTAGATATTTAACTAAAGAAAGATACATTTGAAATTAATTTGAGTAACAGGGTTGCGTTTGTATGAGTGCCACACTCCTTCAAGAGTGACAAGATTGGAAATATATTACAAATAAAAGAGAGGACTTAGTTTTGGTCTACCCATGGTAGTAGCACATGGCTTGCTGATGTCCTTTCCACTGTGTCATGCGACAAACAGTTTTTTCACTTCCTCTGCCAAGCTAAAAAGGTTTCGGTAACAGGGTTGCGCGCATGTTGAGGGACACACCTTCTGTGCAAAATTACTGTTATTTAAAATGTGTTTATGATTTAACAAATTGATTTTACCATTACAAGACACATATATCAATAGAATAATACCAAAAAAGTAAATAAAAACCCTATTTTAAATGTTATAGTTGACATGCAAGTTGGTCACCAAGAAGCTGGGACAAGAGAAAAGGGCGATTTTAGGGGGTGTTCGAGAGCTATTTGATATTTTAAATAATATTTTGAAACCACTTTTTCTACAACTTTATATGCATCTTGTCTCAAGACATGTATATTTAACACAACAAGTGCATGTCTTAGCTTTTTGGGCATGGATTATTAGATTTTTTATATGGGGGACATGAAATGTCCTCCAATTCTGGAATGACCCATTTATCAATCCTCAACCTCCAAGCTATTTTAATATAGATTTGAAGAAAAAAACCTCGATGCTGACTTGACCACGCAAACGGGAAATACGGCCGCATCAATTCAGCAGTGTCAGTAACATCAAACAGAGAGGTACTCATACTTTATTTATAAGATAGGGATTCATGGCTGACAGTGCAAGACAGACAGCCAGATAGACAGATCGCGAGACAGACAGACAGACAGACCAACAGACCAACAGACGCGCAAACACATACGCACCCACACACGGACAGACTGTCTTCTGTATGTTTTGCATGTAGCCATATATTCAATGTATATTCGTGCAAACACGCACTGCACTGTCTAGGCAAAGAGTATGAACCTTTATTTTGAAGAGTACAGCGCAAGCATAGGGCAAACTAGCCAATCAGAAGCAAGGAGGCACTGGAGACCCACCCACCTATGGAAACGAAACATTGGTATACTTGTTTTAACAGTAAGAACAGAAAAACGAAAAAACGAGCTGAATTTCCGTTTTTTGGTTTTGGGGCAAAATTGAAAAACAAAAAAACGACCCGTTTCTGTTTTATTATTAGTTTCAATTAGAACTAAAAAACAAACGGTTAAAACGTACCTTGGTCGTATACAATAGCTTACTACAAAAACATACATCTGAAAAACTATTTCTATTTAGACTCATTGATTAATTATTTTGATAAAAAAAAAAAATGAATAAAAGAGTATTTTGGGTAAATCCAGCGCCATAGAGAGAGTTACGACAGCGGAAGTCCAAAATGCTTGATCGTCACGTGGTTCAGGCAAGCCCCCAGGAAGTGCGCCGGACTCAGATGAAAATATTCGTGCTGGCCAAACGGCGGTACTACACTTCCTTTTGGTTGCCAGGCCCGGAAACACTTTTTCCCATTGACTTACATGGGGAAAGAGTGGTCTGTAAATCGTTGGATAATTTGTTTTAAACTAAATAAACTACCCAGTATGAACACTTTTGTATAGCCCTTATTAAAAACATTCGTTCCTCAAGTTGTAAAAATGTGCTAATAACGTTATTCTGTGAGTTATTTCCCTCTGCATCTATGTATATACTCGCATTTTAGACTCTGTTACTAACTGTATATCTGTAGACTTGGTATGTCTTAAATGTCCGGTTAGGATGTATTAGAACGAAATCTAAAATGAAAATTGTAAATAAGCCATCTGTATGTAAAAAACCACCTGTATGTAAATTGTAAATAAGCCATCTGTATGTCAAATATGTCTTATATGTCTTAAATGATATGATGAATTGGAAATGGGGGACCCTGATGTAAACAAGACGAAAGTCTTTCTCTGGTCTGCATCCCCTTAACAATTGTATGTTTTGAGCTGTACTGTACTGTACCCAATATACAAGCTGTTAATAAACTTTTCAATCAATCAATCAACGTGCATCTAACCCACGGGACCGCGCCGCCCGGCACGTTCATGTTACGTGTTCAGCACTACATGCGTTTATCTCATAGACTGTATATATAAAGGTTTATCTTTACCCATGGATGCACATCCACAATAAGAACAGACCCATATCGCCTTACTGCCAGCCCACGGAGCTGTAATAATGGATATATTGCACATGTTTGCTGTAATTCATCATTTGTAAAATATTATACTACATGGGCTGTATGATTAAATCTTGTACCGTAAATGTTGTATTAAATAAAGTTAATATTACCGACGTAGATTAACGTCCCTGTAGCTTCTTATTGCACTAAGAAGCTTATTGCACTGTATATATATATATATATATATATATATATATATATATATATATACAGTGCAATAATTCTTTCATGCTAAATGAAGCTCTGTTGCTTGGATATCACTAGATCCTGTTACAGTGTAATATAAAAGTACATAACGATTGATGTGTAAATTAGCATAATTACTAGCTAACCGCTAGCTGCTAACTGCCGCCTCGTTAATATCAAATCTATCATAATAACAAACCATTACCATGCTGTCATGAACGTGCGGTGCTGTTACGTGTACGCAAATTCACGTGCTTGATGTGAACGAGCATTTTGGGGGGCATGGTTAAAGTTGCGCATGCGCTATGAGCGCACATACGGGTACTTCTCAGGCATGCCGGGTAATCTGTGACGTTTCGCTCTCTCAAAAGTTGGGCCATTTTATCATCATGCGCGAATGAGCAACTCTCATAGGAATGAATGAGGCCCCGCCTCCCACGCTGTATCCAGTTCTTATTATACATCCATGGAGTGAACGGAGATGTCGTAACTCTTCTATTATACGGCTCTGGGTAAATCCATTGTTCTTTCCTGTGATATGTTGGACATACTTTGAAAAGGGTAGGGCAACATATCTCTGACGTGCAATTTATTTGGTGGATTAGTTAATGAACAATAGTTTCACCTGACCCACGTCACGAATCATCTGAAACAGGCACTGTCCCAGTATGTACTTTTCACTGTCTCAATATGTACTTTGAAGACTAACGTGAATACTTTGTTTCTGTACTTTTTTGGGAGTACAGTAGTAGTTAAAAGAAGGAATTCTTTATTCTTTGTTATACATTATACGTAACACAGGAAATACACACATGATAGCAAATTATTCAACTTGTCTTTAATTCTCAGAATATTCTTTTCTGATAGAGAATTATTTGACAAGTCTTTAAATCTCAAAAAAGTATTGACCCAGCCCCACACTAAGGTAGCATGAGAGAGAAAGATTCAGAATTGGCTTTGACCTTATTTCTCTATTGTTGGATTTATATACCAAAACACCAAAGGCAAGTTCCTGAACACGTGAAAAGATCTTGGCAATAAACCTCTTTCTTATTCTGATAATTTCCTTATGGAAAATGATTTCCTGATCAAAACATTTCCATTCACACAACAGAATAATTTAACTTTGTTTATTTACTCAGTTACTGTACTTACAGTAAGTACTAATTGGAGGTGCTACTTGGAGTATTTTGACTTTATTGTACTTTTTTATTCAATTTTGGGGGCAAATGTTGTATTTATTTTACAACTTTAGTAACTAGTTACTTTGCAGAGATAGAACATTATTACAAAACATTTTTGTATTAATAACACAAACATTTTAGAATAATGCTGTCCTTTTTCTTGACTACAAATTAAAGTATTTTTTACACTGTAGTAATGCTAGCCTATAAAGCTCTAGGTCCTTTTTTTCCCACCTCTGATTTAAGCCTATGGCCACCATTCTATCTGTTTGTGAAACCTTTTGTACACACAGTTTGTGAAGTTTGTACTAACGTGTATCTTGTTCTACTAAACACCTTCGATTTAACGTGACAAAAGTGTACAAAGTATAAAGGTTTTTCCCTGTAATTCAGATTACCATACACTCCCTCACAGCCCATAGGCTCTCTATGCATTTTCTCAGTCTGTGTGGTGGCGAGATTAGGCGTCCTCGCGCTGGCCCCGCCCCTTTACGGCTGTCGCCTAGGAAACGGGGCGTGGAAAACACGCTGGTGAAGCAGGTCACCGACGTGATTGGCTGCATTGTCGGATGATGCAGTAGCGTGCCATCGTTCCATCGGTCCTGTGAGCTGCAGGGGAGACGCTCACTCCGTGTGTCAGTGAGTCTGAGCGGCTGTCTGTGCTCCGGGGGTCTGGGCTGTCTCAACTATCACTCTCCAACCACCGAAGGTAAGGCAGACTCTTTACTCAATTCAAATAGCTTTATTAGCACGACCAAACTGTATTGCCAAAGCTATGTACACTACATTGCGACATCTATACATAGATATTTAAAACGAACTGTTACATTCATAAACATTTTTGAACAAATGCAAGAATAACATGTTTTCTTTACAAGGAACACAAGGAATACAAGAACAAATACCTTTCGAAATAAGAAAACATAATAGAAAAAGTTATGTGAGTTAGTGATTATTGTGCAGGATCATGCTGATAGTCAATTCATAATACATTAATGATAAATACTAAATAATAATTAAAATAAGTAAGATGTAAGCATGAATCAGTTTAGGTTAACCAGGGCTTGGAGTGTTACTTGAAAATCGTATTCCGTTAAAAGTAGTTTTTAAATCAGAAAACTAATCTAAGTATCACAATAGGAAAGTAATGTAACCTGATCACTTTCAGATACTTCTGTATTACCTTAATATCAAATGCAATGCAATGGCTTGATATTTGACTGTTTATTAAGTTAGACTGTTTATTAAGTAAAAAATGTAGAGTGTTTTGTTTTAAAGCAACTCCTGCCTTTTATTTTATTATTTTATTCAGTCTAACCATAAAAGTGCACAACACATGACCACATACTGTACAGTTTAAAAAAGCTAAAATAAAATCTGAACAAAAGCTACGTTTTCGATTTTAAACAGTGGATTAAGCTCATTTACACTATTTTATGAACATATAGGTTGACCTACTCAATCTGAAAAATAACAAATGAACCAAAGAAGGTGAAAACCATAAATACAATTCCGGCAGTAGTGTAGAAAATGGCCTCACTGTATGGATTTGAAGTATTTTTTTACAAACCAGGTGTCCAAAAAGAAGAAAATCAGCAAAAGCAGGCAATGTGACATTTTAGTCTAGGCCTACAATATAGTATACACTCTAAGAAGTGACGCATCACAAATGTATGTGTAATATGGAAACCATTTGTAAACACTAGCTGTGTTACACGCCTTAACACATGAACACGTAATTACTGCCCAATGCGTGTCATACATGTGAAACAACGATGAACACATTATTGTGCTATTTCTGCACATTGTGCTTTAACTACTTTTAAATAATTACCAGGTGGCTGTAATGTTTTATTTCAATAGCAATCAAAAGCAGTAATACATTTGTTATCCATTTATGTATAAAGATTTAATTGGAAATGTTTTACTTTTTTTAAATATCATTAATTATTTGTTTTATGGCTGCTGAATGTCATAGAGTAAACTGACTAATTTACACATTTGATGGATATGTCATATTATATTCAATGCATACAAATAAAAGTACAGAACAACTCATAAACTGTACAACAGTTAAGTTTTCCTTTTATTCTTTAATTCTCTGCCTTAAAATAAATACAGTATATTTTTATGTAACGTTTAATTTTTGCTAGGCTATTTATGTGAAAGTAAAAAAATGATAAAATATAGATAATAAATGATAAAATAAATACAAGATAGCCAATTCATAAAGCAGAATGTTCCTTTTAATGATATGTATTGTTATCTGCAGTTTACCTGGATTATCATTATTAATATCAATGCATTTACAGGAGGTGCTGCCAATTTAACTATATACCATGGATGATTTATAAATATATTTGAATGTATCATTATTATCATCACTTCTAATTATTGATGTTTGGTTATGGTTGTGTTTCCGATGATTACGGATCTGAGCTGCTCATCACTCCTTCCTCCTGGCTAACATGACTGTACTTGTGTTATTTGCTAGCTCTGCTGCACCATGCTGACCCGTCTGTTCCGTATGCACGGCCTCCTGGTGGCCTCCCACCCCTGGGAGGTGATCGTTGGCACAGTCACCCTCACTATCTGTATGATGTCCATGAACATGTTCACTGGCAACGACCAAATCTGTGGCTGGAACTTTGACTGCCCCAAAACAGAGGAGGTGAGTGAGATGATCAAGAACATTAGCATTATTTTTATCCACCCCATAAAAACATTAAGCATTACATTGATGCACATCATGCAAACAATATATTGTTCTATTTAATATTGTAAATCCTGCACAACCTTTTCAACATGTTGCACATTTCTGCTACACACCTCTCTTTAAAATCTGCACAGCTCTACATTTTGAATATAGTTTTTGTCATATTTTATTATATTTTACTGTACCCAGGTTTTCTCATAATTATATGTTGTGTAATTATTGTCTTTATTTCTAATTTGTAACAATAGTCTTAAAATAGTTATTTTAAATAACTTTTATAAAAGTACTGTTTTGTGCTACATGTTTGTCTTTCTGTGTCTCGGTATGCACCATTTATACCAAAGTAAATTCCTTGTATGTGTAAATCTATTCTGATTCTGATTCTGAATATGTCCGTTATCTTTGGCAGTTGATCCACCACACAATGGAGAGTAGGACACCAACCTAGTTTGAATAAGCACTTGCATGACTCATGACTAATAGCTATAAATCCCACAAAACATGCAGCATTTTTCAGAATCAGAATCAGAAACAGGTTTATTACCAGGTAGGTTGACACGTACGAGGAATTTGACTTGATGTCATGGTGCATACATAAAAGTAAAACAAAAATGTAAAACACAGATAGAGAACTAAAAAAAATATAAAAAATAATGAAAAATATAGTAAAATATAACATTATTTACATAGAAATGGAATGGAATAAAATATGGAATAAAAATCGGCATTAATAAAAAAAGAAAACAGATATTGTTGTACATTGTGTGCATTAATATAATGCATAGAGTCTATGATGTGGCTGAGGTAAAGTGTCAGTGGGGGGGCCGGGCCTTGTTGATGAGGCCGGTAGCGGAGGGGAAGAAACTGTTCAGGTGGCGAGAGGTTTGGTCCTGATGGAGCGCAGCCTCCTGCCAGAGGGGAGGGGGGTGAAGTCCATAACTGTAGGGATACACCATTTTGCTCCAGACTGAAATGACGGGTGGATTGCCATGAAAAGACATCCAGATAATATGTATGGTGATACTCTGATTTTTCATCGGGCACTGGTTAGCTGGCAAGCTAGCATGACAACAAGCCTCTAAGAAACATCTGTTGCAGGCTATGAAATATTCTGACACATTACCTCCCAAAACATCACATCATATTGTTTTTAAGAACAGTATGAATAAAACAAATTGAATGGGTTAATACGTGAGCTTTAGAGGTGCTGCTGTGTGGATTTTGTTTGGACAGAGCCTGTCGGCTAGCTGTTTCCTCCCTTTGTGCTAAACTAAGCTAACCAGCCTAAGGATATTTCCCAATATGTCCAACTATTCTTTTTAGTTTATCCCTTACTCAACCAGGCATTTGTTCCTCTCTCTTCACAGCAAATCCTCAGCAGTGACATCATCATCCTGACCATCACACGCTGCATCGCCATCGTTTATATTTACTTCCAGTTCCAGAACTTGAGACAACTGGGGTCAAAATATATTTTAGGTGAAGTATTTAAGGGTACACAAGATGTTTATAACATGGTGAATATGATAATGTGGATGTAATGGCGGCAGAGGAAGAAGCTAGCTATATAAATCCAGTGGTGGAAGAAGTACTCAGAATTGTAAAAGTAGCAATACTATATTTTAAAAGTATTTTGTGACAAGTAAAGTCCCTGCATTCAAAACCTTAACTAAGTAAAAGTACAAAAGTACTGGCATCAAAAATATACTCAAAGTACCAAAAGTACAAGTACTCCTTATGCGTAATGACCCATTTCAGAATCGTTCATATGGAGTTACTGGGTTTATATTATCATTATTGATGTGTTTTATCCTAACTGGTAAATGTATAGCTAATTCGAATAACTTTATATACTGCTCAAAGTTCATTTAATAATTGATTTATATTTTGTATTAGCTATTAATCTAAACCTAAAAAGTAACTAGGACAAAAGCTGTCAAATTCATTTAGAGGAGTAAAATGTACAATTTTGGCTTTCAAACTGTAGTGGAGAAGAAAAATAAAGTAACCTAGGCTGAGATACTCAGGTCAAGTAAAAGTTCCTCAAAATTGTATTTAAGTATGGTACTCTGTTACTATCCATCACTGTATATATCTACTCTAATATGTATCTCATGTACTCTCTTGCAGGCATTGCTGGTCTTTTCACCATATTCTCCAGCTTCGTATTCAGCACAGTGGTCATTCACTTCCTGGATAAAGAGCTCACGGGCCTCAAGTAAGGACAACCCTGCATCCTTTCATACATCCCCAGTATCTTTGTTCAAAAACTCAACATGACTGTTCTGTTCTGTCCTCCAGTGAGGCTTTGCCGTTCTTCCTGCTTCTCATCGACCTCTCCAAAGCATGTGCTCTCGCCAAGTTCGCCTTAAGCTCTAGTTCTCAGGTACTAAGAAATATGCACTCATCATACTCAAACATTTCACAGACAATTCAACAGTAAACTAATTTACTGTTCTATATCAGGATGAGGTGAGGGAGAACATTGCTCGTGGCATGGCAGTACTGGGACCTACCTTCACTCTGGACGCCCTGGTGGAGTGTCTAGTGATCGGAGTGGGAACTATGTCAGGTACTCGCTGCTTTCAGACTTTTTATTGTTAGTGTGACATCAGTGTTAGGTGTGGTTACTGAAGCTGAGTGAAGTCCTGCCCAGGCTGGCGGACCACTACGGGTAGTCAACAGCGATAGACAAATCATTTTTGGATCCCATATGATCCTTTGATCCATGAATTACACAGAATTGTTTTCAATTTTAGGATAATTGTGCAGTTTAGAAAGTTTGTTGTAAAACTGTCAAAGTACATGACTTTGAGAATGCGTAATTAGAAACACTTCACATCTGAAAGTTGCTTAAGTGATGTCAAGCATGATGCCTGTGTGTTATGTAGCAGGATTTAAAAAAAATAAGTAAAAAGAGAATGAAAACAATGTGTTATCCCTCGTAATAAATAAAACAAATCTGCCAATAGAACAAGTGAACATTTGTTTGGTAAGATTTCTTGAAATAACATGGGATATTAAGATAAATCGGATCTTGTAATTAGCAGAAAAACTTATTTTAAACTAAATACAAATTGTACCAGTATCAGGAAATGGTGTGTTACAAATATAATCCAAAATCGCTCAAAAGTGTTAGTAAAGATTTTTATCTGATTTTTATCTGAGATACATCTCAAATTAAGATGTTTTCAAGAGTCTTTGACATAACAAGATACTTAAGATGGATTGTCTAAAAACAGTGTGGCTGTTATAAAGCTGCCAATTTGACCTCCTACATTGTACAAACTAATGCATAGCTGTAACCTTTACCCTGCGGACACAGAGCAGATTATCTCCCGATAGCAAATGCAGAAGAGCAGCACCGTGAGCGGCCCCCACTGTATGAAGGGAGTGGTGGCTTTCTGTTTGGTCATTGAGGTGACATTGTGGCCTCTGACATGTCTCGTGTCTTCCAGGTGTGCGGCAGCTGGAAATCATGTGCTGCTTCGGCTGCATGTCGGTCCTGGCCAACTACTTTGTGTTCATGACTTTCTTCCCTGCGTGTGTCTCCCTGGTGCTGGAGGTAAGGGTGCAGTGCTGAGGTGGGAAGTAACTAAGTATTTGTACTCAAGTACTGAACTTAAGTACCATTTTGAGGTATACTTGTACTTCACTTGAGTATTTCCATGAAATGCTATTTCATACTTATACTTTACTACATTTAAAAGGGACAACATGTAATTTTACTCCACTACATTTATTTAAAGAAAATGCATCTCTATAAATTAAACTAGTGGACTAAATATTTTTAAGTCACAGTCTCTTTGAGTCCAATTATTTAAATATTTTACAAAAGTGCATCAGAACTTTATTTGTCTACAACAGTAAAATGCTACTTGATGTAACATTATTATCTAGAAATGTCACATATACAGTATAATTATAATCATATTCACACACAGTTTTTATGCACAATGATTACTTTTACTTGTTATACTTTAGCTGATAATACTATTGTACTTTTACTTAAATAAGATTTTGAATGCAGGACTTTTACTGGTACTTAAGTATTTTGACAGTAATGTATTGGTACTTTCACTCAAGTAAAGCACCTGGATACTTCTTTCAGCACTGGCGCAGTGTTCCAGTATAGGTGTGTACCTGTATGTGTTTCTGTCGGTGTGACTGATGGTGTTGTGTTTGCTCTAGTTGTCCCGTGACAGTCGGGAGGGACACCCGATCTGGCAGCTGAGCCAATTCTCCAGAGTGATGGAGGAGGAGGAGGACCACAAACCCAACCCCGTCACGCAGAGGGTCAAAATGATCATGGTAGGTCCACTGAAAAAACTGAAATGTTGACTTTAATCAAATGTATTATGTCAACAGATTTCACACAACTGTATTAGGTTAGTGGAAAGCAATAATGTGATTTGTGTGGTGTGCTGTGTGTGCAGTCTCTGGGCCTGGTGATGGTTCACGCCCACAGCCGCTGGATCGCTGAGCCCTTGTCCATCCACACCTCAGGGGGCATCCCTCAGGTGGGCATGGAGCTGGACAGCCTCTCCCCCAGGAGGATCGAGCCAGAGAAACCACTTTGGCACTTCTACCTCACCAGGTAAGGCTGGTGATGGCCATGCTTTCAACTTCATGTGCGCTGGCTAATGTACAGCAGAGACTGTATTAGGTTTGAAGTAAAGATTAAGTAAGAATGTCCAATAAAACAATTCAAAAATAGAATACAAACATTTATATTAACACATGACGTTAAAGTAAAATGTAACATGGACAAAAACAAACATTTTAAGAAAAAGTGAAGATAGTGATTAAATTACATTCTCTATTTTCTGAAGTCTTGATGTTCCTAAGTACTGTATTTCCAGATAGGGAATGATATACAACCTGTAGTAATACATTGGTTTCTGACACACCAAGACGTTTGTTAGATAAAAATAAGTTAAAGTCTTGTTATTAAAAAGACTGCAGTGTGTCAGAAGGAAAATGTGATCTTTAGTTTCTCCGCATAAAGAAAACATTAATACATACATTAATGCGAGTGTTTGCTTGGATCAGAATAAAATACGTTGTACATGTTGCTGTCTCCCCCCTGCAGGATGATCACCATGGACATAGAGCAGGTGATCTGCCTGGCTCTGGCCCTGCTGCTGGCCATCAAGTACATCTTCTTTGAGCAGGTCGAGATGGAGTCTACGCTGTCACTGAAGAACCCCATCACCATGTCCGCCCCCAGCCCCCGGCGGCGCACTGAGAGCTGCTGCAGGACAGAGCCATGCCCCCCCCGACCCCTCGCCCCCGCCCCGCCACCCGCCAACAAGGCAGAGAGAGGTGCGTCTGTGCTCAGTGGTGATGCTGTAGCGGATGGACTTGTGTGGCATGGTTGTATCTAACGCCTTGTTTCCCTAGATGAAGTGATCCGGCCCTTGTCTGCCCCGGCCGCCGACACCCAGCCTAAGAGCCACTTTGTGGTGGGGGGGGAAGAGGAGGAGCTCAAGGTTGAGAGCAATCAGCCCAGCCTCCCCGAAAAACCCAGAGACCTTGACCAATGTGTGGCCATCCTCAACAACCCTGAGGTACATTACACATAAATAATACAAATAATAATAAAGCTTTATTTGTATAGCACTTTTCATACACAGAATGCCGCTCCTAGTGCTTTTACAATATGGCACACAACGTAAGACAAACAGAAAGTAAGGCATTAACGTTAAATGTTAGCACACATGAAGCATGAGTACATGATGCAAACATGTGTTGAACTTGAACTGAAGCTCCCAGACCGCAGAGGAACACAGGGGATAGTCGTCCAGGGGGTTCAATGATCCACTCAATAAAACAGTCAAGCTTCATATTCGGAGGCCGTTGTATTTATTTGCAACTTAGCTGACTTTGGATACAGATTTATAGCTGCTGCTAGTCCCGTTCACTTCCAGACATACACTCACTCTCATCTCGCTCGCTCTCAACATGCACACTCCACACATGCACACTCCACACATATACCCCCCCCTCTCTCTCTTAAAGGGATAGGCGCCCTTACTCTGCATGACCCCCCCATAACACATGATTCCATAGAATTCTAGAAAAATACACAAAATAATAAATGCAATTAATTAATCTTGAATTTAGCAACAGATAACCATCTAAGTTAAAGTTGTGTTTCAATAAAATCACACAACGCAAGATAAACAGAAAAAATAAACTAAATTCAGCTCAGAAGTTCAAAAGTTGTTAACACACATGCAGCATACTTTATGTACGTGATATATTATATTTCAAGGAATACAAGGAGGTTAAATCGGCAAATGAAAAACAAAAATGCAGACTAAGTTGGCCTCTCTAATAAGTAGAGAGGCCAACTTAGTCGGCATTCTCTTGGTAGGATGTTCCACAGTGTAGGGGCATAACATCTGCTTCCCCAGTTTTATTTTGGGGGACATTTGAAATATTTAAAAAGCCTGCTGTTGAAGGCAATAGAGCCAGGGACACAGAATGACAGAGAATCAGTGAGATAAGAGGGTGCCAGACAATTAAATGTAAGGATTTTAAAATCAATTGTAAAATATAGATAAAAGCTACCTTTCACATCTGAAGTCTCAAACAAGTCGGGGGTTGGCTTATACTTTACCTCGGCACACCTTTAGCCCCGGTGTCTATTTCAGTCGCCACACCAATTAGACTGCAGGTTTGAGGCAGTAGTCTGATTTAAGAGCGTTGTAATAAGCTTACTCACTCCACTCTCTTTTTGAGGCTGAACCAATTAGAGCATGACGCCAATAGATAAGACACTGTTTCCTCTGGCCTGAACTCAACAACTGAACTGTGCATGTAAATGGGCTGCAAAGGCTAACATCCCATTGTAGGGAGTTCAGATATTGCTTCAATATTGATTATCTTCTAAAAACATTGTTGGTGCTTTTATGAAATTAAATATTAGGCAGTTGGTTGTAATCCATTTCTTATAAATTGTAATTGTGTAATGCAAGCCAACACTATAGCCCTATAGAACAAGCATTATGTCACACAGTTTATTGATAATTGGTGTTAAAATATGGAATGGGCTGAATCTGAAGCTCTCAATATTATTTCTCAACAGCACTTTCAATCAAAGTGTGGGTTTATTTCACTGGTATATTACACAAAAATATATTTTGGTTTATCCAATCTTAAGTAAATATAGACAGGAATGATAAGATAAGCCCCACCACCTTGCCAGCGCGTCTAATTTGAGTGACTAGTAAACACAAATGATTTCAAATTATGAATCTTCCCTCCGCGTCCAGTGTAAACACACCTTAAGTCCCTGCATGGTTGTGTTTCTACAGATGGGGGCTCGTTTCCTGAGCGATGCTGAGGTGATGCAGCTGGTCAACTCCAAACACATCCCTGCATACAAACTGGAGGCCATGATGGAGAAACCGGAGAGAGGAGTGGCCATACGCAGACAGATGTTGTCCTCCAAACTGCCCTCTCCCTCTGCACTGTCCTCCCTGCCATACACCCACTATGACTACTCCAAGGTGAAGACACACACACACACACACACACACACACACACACACACACACACACACACACACACACACACACACACACACACACACACACACACACACACACACACACACACACACACTGCTTGCTGTTTCTAGACGTTTTTCTCATTCATGTTTCTGTTTTCCAGGTGATAGGCACATGCTGCGAGAACGTGATTGGCTACATGCCCGTACCTGTGGGCGTGGCTGGACCCCTGCATCTGGATGGGAAGCAGTTCCAGGTTCCAATGGCAACCACAGAGGGTTGCTTGGTTGCCAGCACTAACCGTGGTTGTCGAGCAATCGCTGTGAGTGTCCGATTGATTGTACCAGGGCGGACAAAATAAATATTACATTTCACAATAATTTCACTTTGACAGAAATAAATGCATATTTAATGCTCATTTTGGTATAATTTCACAGATCAAGCTTTGTGAAGTTAGATTAGTTATTATTTACATATGAGTTATCGGGTACACATAGGAGTGTGCAGCCAGAATAACCACTAACAACTTACTGTATGTTTTTATTATGGCAACATTGAATTTATACACTGTGTTCACAAGAAAGATTGGTGATCTGTTCAAATGGTTTGAACATGGGAGACCCTGACTTTATGTTTTCCTGAAGAACAAAAACAAGTGATTCATTATAGCTATTTCGTTTTTGTTCAGCTGATATCAGAAGCATGACTCCTGAAAATTATATGAAAATGTAATTTCAAAAAAGAAAGTTTTTGGTTATTTCATTCAGCCTTCTCAATGTATCCTGGCTCTTCAGTCGGGGTGCGATGTGATGACTTTATGTTAATACTATGTACTGTATCTCACAGCTGGGAGGCGGAGCCAACTGTCGTATCCTGGCCGACAGCATGACGCGAGGACCCGTGGTGAGGCTGCCCTCTGCCTGCCATGCTGCGGAGGTCAAGGCCTGGCTGGAGAGCACGGACGGCTTTCAGGCCATCAAAGACGCCTTTGACAACACCAGCAGGTAAAATAGAAATACTGACATGGACATGACGAGGATCCAGAGTCTGGGCTGTGCTGTGTGTCTGCGTGTTGTCTCTGTGTGTCTGAGTGTCTGTTGCTGTTGGCAGGTTTGCTCGGCTGCAGAAGCTGCTGGTCGGTCTGGCCGGGAGGAATCTCTACATCCGCTTCCATTCCAAGACCGGGGATGCAATGGGGATGAATATGATCTCGAAGGTAACTGTTGTGGCTGTGTGGATAGTGAGCGGGTGCAATTTCATACAACCACTTAGTGTATTAAAAGTACGGAGCCCCCCAAAGACTAATGACAATTTTTTTTAAATGGTGCGCATGAGTTGAACATCCCTGACATTAGTTCATAGATCGATGCAGACTGGTTTACAGACTCTCCCTCTTTGCCGATTTATGCTGAAGAGTGTTAATTCCTCGTGGGTATGCTATACACACTGTAAATCCCTCTTAGACAAGTGTAATGTTTGATATTGGGCTAAACAAATACAATTTGATTGTATCATCAGTGCACTCCAGTGCTTAAACAGACAGCTCTACACTTCTGGCCGTAATGTCCTTTCAAATGAAGTCCGAGTTTTAAATATAACTCAATTGATGTCTTTCACTGTGTGCTCTGCATGTGTGAACATTAAAGAGGGGTTTCATCCCTCCCATTCTATTCTATTCACTGTCATTTCCACACATCAACGTAACAGTCTGCAATTAACTGGTGGTCTCCTGCACGCTCCAGCTCCTCCTGTGCGCACTGGTAACTTTGCAGGAGAAAATCACTTTTTCTCAATTCATTTTTGTTATCCATGCCCCTTAATGCGCTCCGTATAAAAGGGGTGAAAGCAACAACCCACACTTACTTAAGTACAATGTTGAGGTACTTGTCACTTAGCCTGCTAGAGCCTTTATCACCCAGCGCCCCCTGGCTGTGTGAGAAGATGTTACTCTCTTTTTAAAGGAAGCATGTTCTCCTGCAGGGTACAGAGCAGGCTCTGAGCATACTGCAGCAGCACTTCCCAGATGTGCAGGTGATAGCTGTGAGCGGGAACTACTGCACCGACAAGAAACCTGCTGCCATCAACTGGATCGAAGGCCGGGGCAAGTCTGCCGTCTGTGAGGCCACCATCCCCGCTAAAGTGGTCAGAGAGGTAGGAGGCTGCAGCTTACTGTCCGTGGTCTTTACTATATACACAGAAACGGAAATCCATTGAAGGAGACTTGAAAGTCAAGAATGAACACCTTTGAATTACCCAATGCTGCAGATTTTAAAACATAGTCCTCCACAATTACGCTGTGGGCGAGGCTTTAAATGGACCAGACATTTGTGAGTTTTTGGGTAAGATGGTGGAAGGCCTACAGTTTTCCAACTACATTATTTGACGCATCATTCTATAGTAGATGACAATAGTTTGGCACCTTGTTACTTTTGGCGCACCATTTAGCCCATTATTTTGTCACCTTATTTCTGACGATTGCCTGATCAGAATAATGAAATATGGATTTTGGATTTATTAGTTTTTTCTTGAATGTCAAAAGAAAGTTCTTGTTCAATATATCGTATATCTTCAAGTGGAACCAAACATTATTAGCCACTTCAGTAGCTTTGGTATAAGTTAAACTCTATTCATCAGAATGATCAGATCTCATATTAACTGTGTGTTGTGGCTGTGCTGCAGGTGTTGAAAACAACAACAGCAGCTCTGGTGGAGGTGAACATCAGTAAGAACCTGGTGGGCTCAGCCATGGCCGGAAGCATCGGAGGATTCAACGCACACGCATCCAACCTGGTGGCTGCCATCTACATAGCCTGTGGACAGGTAAAGAAATATCCTGCACCTGTGTATTTCCATGTCTTCTTGTGTTTCCTGTGTTAAATCTGTGTGTGTGTGTCCTCAGGATCCAGCCCAGTCAGTGGGCAGCAGTAATTGCATCACCCTGATGGAGGCGTCAGGACCGACTGGGGAGGATCTGTACATCACCTGCACCATGCCCTCCATAGAGCTGGGGACTGTAGGGGGAGGAACCAGCCTGCCCCCCCAGCAAGCCTGCCTCCGGGTACACACACACACACACACACACACACACACACACACACACACACACACACACACACACACACACACACACACCACACACACACACACACACACACACACACACACACACACACACACACACACACACACACACACACACACACACACACATCTCAGCTAAAGTATTGATGATATCAGGACAGCAGAAAGTCTACATCTTCTCACCCAGAAGGTCTCACCTCACCTCAAATGCACCTTTGCAAAAAAGAAAAGACAGAAAGAAAAATTCTCACTTCCTTACACAGAGCTTAGAAAGGTTTGGTTTATTTGATTTAATATCATATTTTTAAAATAATTTCATATTCTTATATGTTATTTTATCTTAAAGGTAGGGTAGGTAAGTTTGAGAAACCGGCTCGAGATACACTTTTTGTTATATTCCATGGAATGCTCTTAACACCCCGATAGCAATGAATATCTTAAGTGCTTTGACAACAAATCCATAAAAAAAAGTCATACTGTAAAAAGTACGACCAATCATTTTAGCCGGGCCGGCTAAAATGATTGGATGGCCTACCTGCCTGTCAGCCTTCCATCTGTGCACAAACTTATCTCGTGCCCTCATTGGTCATGTGCGCGTTTGTGTGTGTTGGAGGAGGGGCTCTGTAAGGAAGTGGCAGATTTTCTCCGGTTGTGTATTTTCAAATTCTAGCGATATCGAGCCAGTTTCTCAAACTTACCTACCCTACCTTTAATTGAACATATTATTTTTATTTCTGTTGTTCATACATCATATTTTACCTTAATTGCAAAATGTTTCCCTATGTTTATATGATATATTTTCTTTTATTCTATTTTATTCATTCGAAATGGAACAAACGTCAAAAAAACAACTTCCCCCTGGGATTGTTAAATTATTTCTTATTCGACACCAATGCAGTATTACCTTTGAGAACTTAAGAAAATGAATGTGAAAAGCATATATCACAATATTTTAAGCTAATTTGCTTCATGTGTTTGTGTGTGTGCAGATGCTGGGCGTGCAGGGCGCCAGTCTGGACTGTCCCGGGGAGAACGCGCGGCAGTTGGCGCGGGTAGTGTGTGCCACCGTGCTGGCTGGAGAGCTCTCACTGATGTCTGCTCTCGCTGCAGGCCACCTGGTCAAGAGTCACATGACACACAACAGGTGAGAGCGACCAACCCTCATTCACACATTTACATGATTCCTCTATGTCTACACAAACAGCAGAAAGATAAGCAAAAGAAAAATGTTTCTATCACTACTAAGAACTGGTTTTAGTGAGCTCAGAGAACTTGGTCCCCATCAGTGTTAGCATCACTACGTAAATAACACCACAGCTGCTGATAATTGGAAACATCTTTGTTGAAAGAGACAACAAATGTAAAGGCTTGCCAACTTTGTGTTTGTCGCTGTTTGTGCATCAGAGTTACAAGCTAGCACATCTGTTGCTGATTAACACACTAGCTAGCTTGTTAGGTATGATTATTATTATTATTATGTAGGTAAGCAACATTTATTCATCAATTAATCTTTCTTCAGTGACAACATACACGTGTATGTTTCTGTGAAGACACGGAAAGGAACTGAAAAGATTGTTCACTTTCTTTTTGTTTACAGGGACATTTATATATACATGGTGTTTAGTGGCATTTCAAACTACAACCAATTTTTGGGATTGTAGGATTTGAGACAGCCGCGACGCTCTAATTCTTGTGTTCCAGGTCGATTTATTTATTGCAGGCTTGGGTCCTGGTCTGCAAGGTCTCAATAATATAAACTAACGTGGGACAAGGCAACTACCTTTTCTTAGCATAGTTAAACCTTTGAATACATGTTTTTTAAGAGCACATACATGTTTCACTTTGCACAGCATTAGCACAGCCATAGCTTAATTGCAATAGATAGAAATGTAAGTGAAGAATGTACAACCAGTGTGTATTCACCATACATCATGATGAATCTGACCTGACTGCTGTCTGTGTCTGCAGATCCAAAGTGAACCTACAGGAGCCAGGGACGTGCACAAAGAAAGCCTCCTGAGAGCCTCCTGCATTGAGCCCAGGTCACAGGACAGAGCAGTAAATATGGACAATATGGAAGAGAACAATTATTCATTATTCATCGAATCAGAGCTCAGCTGTCTTTCAAGGGCTTTCAACGAAACACTGGAGTGTCTTTGGACCAATCTCTATGCTGGATATGATGCTAATCAGACTCTTCGGTGGAAATATTTCATTTTCTGTATCTGTGTGTGTTTATGGGGCTGGCTTCTTTTATTCCCACATGTACAGTAAGAATGCTGTCTAGCTGTTCTGCTTCAAATGTTTCTGCTGTCCTGTTGCCAAATGAAGCAGTGTGAAACAGACACAGGGAATGTTTGTGACTGCTGAATGTGCATGGGAACACATGACCAGACTGAATATAATGAATCATACAGTGTCACAGTTTTCAGCCCATACAGTTCTGTGAACCATGCAGACAGAATAACCATAACAGACTCAAGAAGGAATGAATAAGGGAACATATGAATAATTAATTATCTGGATCCAAGAGGCACTCTAAAAGTATGATTGCAAACCTCACTTAAGGCTGACTTCCTCTCACAACAGGTGGGGTCCCAATCAAAGAATCATTTAATCATCAGCCCCTTCCTGTTGGGATCATACATTCTAATTACCATAAGGAAACAAATTCTCAACCCACCCGCAGTGCATTTCCTGTCACAAAAAAAGGACTGAAGAACAGTGTTCTTATGTGTGATGCAAACCATCGCATCAGGGGTGTCCAAACTAGTTTTAGCTGAGGGCCACATACAGAAAAATATAAAAAAAGTACATTTATAAGAAATGACTGAATTTATTTGAAAAGGAAAAAAAGTTGGCCCCCGGGTCATAGTTTGGACACCCCTGATCTACAGAAAGTGACAGACTCTTCCATTCGGTTGCATTTTGAAGTGCATTAGCATGCAGCGCTGATGCTTCAGAGGGTAATGTATGCAGCTGTGGAGCGGGTTAAATGAATGCAGTTATAGTGAGTCTCCTGTGAAAGCAGTGGAAGGCAAACATTTTGGATATATTTTGTAATAAATACAAAAGGACTTAAACAACGACAACATTGTACTGTTTTGATTAATGCTTTGTCAGGAATTGGAATATGGAACACGTCGCTGAAGAGCTGAGGTTCATGTCTGCAGTTTTTCCGTCTAGTTTGTATGACATCTTGAAGTGTGTTGCATGTACAGTAAAGCTGCAACGTGGCATGGCTCTGTTTCACTGTTCATAGATGGTTTTATCAGCAGACATTTAGTAATAGAAACATTAGCGGGCACGTTGAAAAGCAAGCACCTGCGCACTGATCTGCAACAGGTTCACTGTGCTGCCATATAAATAACATTATTATTATTGTGATGAAAAGGGTTAAATCTTGGAGCAAAGCACTGGAACACAAGGAGTACACAGGAGAGCTTCAAACTGATGTCAGACACTGAAGACTAATTTGAAGTTACAGCCAGCAAGTTGACATTTGCTAAGAACCAACACTAAAGTGCTCCTTCTCCCCACAGAGAGTCAGTAATCAGACATTCCATCAGAGGACATAACCAGTTAGGTTTGTTGCAGAGGAGCCGGCTCCAGAAGGCCTCGGTCTGATCCGGTTTACTCTCTGACTTATCCTTATCTGAAGGAGAAGACGTTTACAACCTTGCTTCATGCATACTAAGAAGTAACACAGCTGATGAAGAGAGCCTGAGAAAACAAGTGCCAGCTTATCTCCAAACAATAGGGCCCGAGGCCGAATGCCTGCTGCCTGTACAGACAGAGAAACATGAAATCAGGCAAGGATAGAAGAGGAGAATTGATGAGAGACAAGTAAAATAATTATAAATTATTATCATTATTATTTTATAAAATGAAAATGTATATTGTGTGTGTGTATTGTTATTGTATATAAAGTATACTATATACAATTTGCAAGAATGGGACACACTGTTAAACAACTTCCGTTGGTTATGTTCAATTCAACTTTCCTTTAAATGAGTTTTTTGCATGATTTAACTAATCTATTACAAATGACATATTATTTATATGGAACAAAAAAAATTGAATCACATTGTATTCCTTGGGAAAATGGTCCGCAGAAGTGCAACTGAGATTATTTTCATGAATCACATTTAACCATTAGTCATAAATGTGATGCAGGAGTCTCCAGATTGACTTCCAGCAGGTATGAGGGTCTGAGGTGTGACTGTATGAACCAATGGACGCTGCTGGGGCACAGATCAAAGTAATCAATGAGTGACAGGTGTAGGTTAGTCCTCTCCTGATGAGCTTACACCACTTGAACTTTCTCCCCTTTTACCCACATCCTATCCAATGGATCTGCTGAGCACTCAGAGATCCTCCACTGATCTCACAGTGCTCGGCCCTCACCAGAGAAGCTCCAGCCAATCAGAGGAGGGCTAACACATCTCACCAGCTGTGAGCGCACTGATTGGCTAAACCCCGGCTGCAGATTCAACAATAATGGTGTCTGCAGTTACATAACAGGTCGAGCAGCTCTATGCTCCTCCCTCTCACACAACTACATGAATCAGCACCTGGGACACAGCAAGCATGCAGTATTTCATGAATTATTATAATTTAGGATGTAAGAATGCAAAGATTGAAAATGTTAAACGCTACTAGAACTAACGCATTTATGTTATTTAACATTACTGACAAATTAAGCATGCTTTTGTATTGTTCACACTGGTGAGGCCTAGTCACCAGGGCATCCCAAAAACATGAACAGATGTTTGTGGCTCCACAGATACTGCTGAAATTAAAATGTCAGAGTTTTAGCAATGTTGGCTTAAAACACAACATGCAGAGTAATCACAAAATTATCTTTGCGTCATTCATAAAGACAACTCTAGGTGGTTACATGCACATGATTTTGTATCTGAGTGTTTGATAAAAAATTGAAATGAGCAGCACTCAGTTTGTTTGTTTGTTTGTAGCCTTTATTTAACCAGGTTTAAAAATCCCATTGAGATCAACAATCTCTTTTTCAAGGGAGACCTGCGGTACATTAGTTACACATAAAAACAACAGAAAACAAAAAGGACATCACAACATAATTACAGGGGTATAAATTAGCAACCAATTCACAGTGACAGGTATCCAATACCATTTCATCCAGCCGTGCTTTAAAATGATGCAAGGGAATCAAAATGCTCAGTTTCAATGTGTTTTGCATAGTGTTCCAAGCTAGAGGAGCAGCGCACATAAAAGCTTTAATACCTAAAACAGTCCTAGCACTTGGCACATGTAATAAAAACACATCCTGGGATCTCAGGCAATAGCTACTTGCCACTCTCTGTGAGATCAAAGAGCAGATATAAGATGGGAGTTTACCCAACATGGCTTTCTATATGAACATGTACCAATGACTGAGCCTCCGAACAGTAAGTGAAGGCAGACCTGCCTTGGTATACAGGGTACAGTGATGAGTAAGTGCTTTACAGTTAGTAACAAATCTCAGAGCACTGTGATAGGTGGCATCTAACCTTTCCAGGCAATGGGCAGGTGCATTCATATAGATCAAATCACCATAGTCCAGCACAGGTAAAAAGGTCACAGAGACTAGCCTTTTCCTGGCTTCAAAAGAGAAACAGGACTTGTTTCTGAAAAAGAAACCTAATCTAACCCTCAGCTTTTTAAACAGATTAATGACCTGAAGTTTAAAAGTAAGACGATCATCAAGCCAGATACCAAGGTATTTATAACAGGTAACCACTTGGAGTACTTGTCCTTGCATAGTAACAATATCCAAAGCAGTTTCTTGAGTCTTTTTAGCTTTAGAAAAGGGCATTACCTTGGTTTTCTCAACATTTAAAAGAAGCTTAAGCTCAGCGAGCTGAGTCTGAATAATGTTAAAAACAGCCTGTAATTTAACAATCGCCTCCTTAATGGAGGGACCTGCACAGTACATCACGGTATCATCCGCATAAAAATGTAAAGTAGCTTCATCCACATTTTCACCTAAACTATTGATATATATGGAGAATAAAAGTGGACCTAAAACAGAACCTTGAGGAACACCATTAGCAATGTTCAACCACTCAGAAGACAGCCCATCAAAGTGAACACATTGGGACCTTTCAGAGAGGTAGTTCACAAACCACCCCACTGCATGGCTGGATATGCCAATACTGACTAGCCTCTGCTTTAAGATGCGATGATCGACGGTGTCAAACGCTTTGGAAAGGTCAATAAACAGAGCTGCACAACTCTGCTTTTTATCTAAAATACTTGTAATGTCATTCACCACTTTCATTGTGGCAGTGATGGTGCTATGTTGCTTTCTGAAGCCTGACTGATGTTTAGACAGGATATTATTTTCACATAAAAACTCCTTTACCTGTTCACTCACTAGGCGTTCAAGAACCTTAGCCAGAACTGACAATTTAGAGATTGGCCTATAGTTATTTAAAATAGTTGCCTCCCCTCCTTTTAGTAGTGGCAGGACATAAGCTGACTTCCATACTTTTGGAATTGTGTTTGTGCTGAGGGAGAGGTTAAAAAGAGTAGTGAGAGGTGGAGCAATAAAATCTGCAGCTATCTTTAAAAAGAAAGGTTCTACGTTGTCCGGGCCAGCCGGTTTCTTAGGATCTAACTTAGATAATGCTTCATGAACAACATTAACAGTAAAAGGAGTAAAACTGAAAGGGTTTTCCAGACCACATTGTTCAGAGTCACCGACTGTGGTGTTCACAGAAGCAGAGTTAGTCACAGAATCAAACAGAGAGCCACAGGACACAAAATGCTCATTAAAACAATTTAGCATAGTAGCCCTGTCCGATATAGAGCCAGATGTTGTGATGCACGGAGGTAGCTCATTACGGATCTCACCGGTGGATATCGATTTTATGGCTTTCCAAAATTTCCTAGGATTATTTAGGTTTTCTGTAGTAACTGACAAATAGTACTTCGACTTAGCACTTTTGACATGTGAAGTGAAGCTATTCCTTAGCTGCCTAAAACGCAGCCATTCTACCTCTGAGCCTGATTTCCTAGCCTTTGCCCAGGCCTTGTTTCTCTCATGCAGGAGACTGGACAGTTCAGCAGAAAACCAAGGATTGTCTTGTCCCTTTACTCTAAATTTACGTAGGGGTGCATGTCTATCAATGATCTCCATAAAACCAAGATAAAAACAAGACCATGCAGTGGCTACAGCACAGTGGTCACTCACATCCTTTGCAAATACTCCCACAGATGAGTATTTATAGGGAACATTAGTTAGAATGAGATCAATTAGGGAGGATTTATTAGGGGACTTAACGTTAGGGCGAGTAGGACTGTCAACAATCTGAGTAACATTTAAAGAGATACAAAGGTTTTTTAAATCCTCTGATACTGCAGTTAACCAGTCCCAGTTAAAATCACCAAGTAGCACTATTTCCTTATAGTCTAGTTGCGATAAAAGTTTTGCTAGTGAAGGCAAGGAGTCCTTGACAGCTGAGGGGGGTCTGTAACACCCCACCACCATGACTTGTTGCCCCTTTGCCACTTCTATATTTAAGGCTAAAAATTCGAATTGCTTACTGACAGATTTGGAAACCAATGTGGTTACACTGAACTTATTCTTAACATAAATGGCAACTCCACCACCGGTGTTAGGCCGGTCGGTACGATACACATTATAACCATTTAAGGATATGTCAGAGGCCAAAATAGTTTTATTTAGCCATGTTTCAGTATAAACAATTCCTTCATGTTGAGAGTGAGATGGTTTCACAATCACTGTTTAACAGGCCCAGTATCCAGTGGAAGGTGGTTCCCTTTTTCAGGTTTGGAGTTTGAGTTACTTGGAGAGCAAATAAACATAAACTGGACTGAACTGACAACACTGATGCCCTCTACAGGAAGGGACTGAGCAAGCTGCTCCGTGAGAAAGCTCTGGTCTTTCAACACATACAAAAGGCTGCTGCAGATGTTCCACCAGCAGTGTAAAGTAACTAAGTACATTTACTCAAGTTCTGTACTGAAGTACAATTTGGATGGTCTTGTACCAATTGAGTATTTTCATTCTACTCCACTACAATTCAGAGGAAAACCTTTATACTTTACTACATTTATTTAATACCTTTAGTTACTTTACAGATGTGGATTAATGATGTGAAATATAATCAAGTCTTAAAACATTTAAATATTTGGAGAGTTAAGTTTTATTTGCAATCCAGTAAAAGCCAGTAAAGCAACACTGATGCCAACCCTGCTGAAAAAACCAGCATAGACCAGCATGGTTGACCAGCAAAACCAGCATATGTTTTGGTCACGTCTATGCTGGTCTATGCTGGTCTATGCTGGTCTATGCTGGTCTATGCTGGTCTATGCTGGTATGCTGGTCTATGCTGACCAGCATAGACCAGCATACAAGTGACCAAAACACAACATATGCTGGTTTTGCTGGTCAACTATGCTGGTCTATGCTGGTCAACACTATGCTGGTTTTTTCAGTATCTATCTATCACCAGCTTATGTTAGTATTAAATATACAATGTATTCTGGTAACTATCAAAAATAAAGACATTGTATAGTGTTCATAACAGTATTTGTATTTAATAAATTGTACATTAACAATACAATAATATTACAAAAAAAACCTACATCTAAATAAATATATAATCTAAAACAGATGCATTTGATTTAAAAATAAAAAATAACAAATATAATTCAAAATGTAAATAGCGACAAAGAAATTATAAACTTTTTTTTTAAAGGTCCCATGTGCTTTTCCGGTTATTACCCGTCCCCTTGTGTGTTATGAAGGTTTTTATGCATGTAAACGGTCTGCAGTCAAAAACCCTCAAAGTACACCCTGTAGCGAGTAAAACTCTAACACAGTCTATGCTGCCCCAAAACGCCTCGTTGGAGATTTCTCATTTTCTATTGTTTACTTCCTGGGTACTGTGACGTGTGAATACCCAGAGGCCACACCCTCTGCCAGCATTTCACGAAACAAAGCTTCACAAACCTTTCAGCGATTCATGCCGGATGTGTACAGCGTAGGGCACTGAAGAACGATGCTGTTCCTACTTTGTTTGGACCAGCGGGAGATTCGGGTACACAACCTGTAAGTATTCATTGTTGTTTGTGTATTTATGATGTTTAAAACAAACAAGGTATCTACCACGACTGTTTAAATGAGTAAACGTTTTTCGGGCTGCTAAGTTGAGATCGCGGAGAAATGCTCTCCGCAGACCCATTCTCACAGCGTTATAAACCTTTTTCTTACTCAAGATACCATTATCTTCTCTGTTATGTATCTTCCGGTCTTTGCCAATCTGGCCAGCATTTCTTGGTCCTCCACGTCTTTCTCGTACAGCCACTGCTTGAAGCAAACTGAAAATAAATGAAAAGATCAGAGTATCAAATATCGTCTAAAAATAGAATCATTCGGTTCTTAAAGTTGTAAAATGCACTAAAAGCCGAATCTAGATTTATTTTCTCTCTCCATTCATTCTAGTGAGCCAAGAGTGGGACATCAGGGGGCGGGGCTTAATGACAGGAGGCGGGGTTTAAGGGGCGCATGCTCTGTGAGCACACATACCATGGATGTATAATAAAAACTGGATACAGCGTCGGAGGCGGGGTCTCGTTCTTTCCTATGAGAGCTGCTCATTGGCGCATGATGACAAAATAGCCCAACTTTTGAGAGAGCGAAACGTCACAGATTACCCGTCATGCCTAGCTTTCAGAGCAGAAGAACCCGTGTGTGCGCTCACAGAGCATGCGCCCCTTAAGTCCCGCCCCCCGAGCTCCCACTCTCGGCTCAGTAGAATGAATGGAGACAGGAAATAAATCTAGATTCGGCTTTTAGTGCATTTTACAACTTTACAACCTAATGATTATAATAAGGGCTATACAATAGTTCATACTGGGTAGTTTATTTAGTTTTTAAAAAATTATCCGCTGATTTACAGACGTTTCTTTCCCCATGTTATGGCGCATTTCCACTACACGGCCTCGCTCGGCCTCGCTCGGTATGGCTTGGCCTCGTTAGGACTGGCTCACTTTATGGCGCATTTCCATTACAGTATAGGAACTGGGGTAGTATCTATAGTAACGCAGTGTAGGCGGAGCCGTGACGTCATCTTCAATGAGAACCCCAGAAAAACAACACAGCCGTTAGCTGTTAGCACTCAGAGCTCACAGCTCCTCATATATGTTCAGAAACTAGACAAAAGTTAAACAAGTACAAACCACAGACTGCCTGTGTCATGGCGAATACAGTCGCTGCTTTATTTATGTCTGTATAGGCCGTTGTTGTGAGTGTGGACGGTCGGAGCATATACTGCGTTAGCTTAGCCAATCTCCATTTAGAAAACACGCATTTTAAAAGGTTTTTCGCCTGCCGTCTGTCTGCAGACTTGTCAAAGCATTAATTCATGGTTTTTACTAACCGGTATCAGTATGTTGTTACTTCGGCATCATTTTGAAACGTGTATTACAATTAAATCACGGTCAAATATGTCCATCTTGTTGTAGTTGTAGCCCCCTTGCCAGCGATGCTCTCTCTAGTTTAGCATACTCAGCCCGACTCAGCCTTGTTGTCTCTGGCCCTAGACCCACGATTTTATGAGGCCAGAAAAACTGTGAATTAGGACCCGCCGGCCGGTACTAGGCCAAGTGGAAACGCAACCAAAAACGGGCCGCTGACGTCACAGCCCTCTTAAACCGTGCTCCGCGCTGTAGTGGAAACGCGCCATAAGTCAATGGGGAAAAGTATTTCTGGGCCCAATGACGTCACGGACTGATACGGAAATTGTAGTACCGCCGTTTGGACACAACGAATATTTTCATCAGAGTCCGGCATACTTCCTGGGGGCTTGACACATACGGGTTCTTCTGCTCTGACAGCCAGGCATGACGGGTAATCTGTGACGTTTCGCTCTCTCAAAAGTTGGGCCCTTTTGACTTCATGCGCCAATGAGCAGCTCTCATAGGAAAGAACGAGACCCCGCCTCTCACGCTGTATCCAGTTCTTATTATACATCCATGCTCAAAACGGGTAACATATAACCACACCTCGGGGCGCTTAGTGCTCTCCGCCGTGTGTGTGGTGGGATAGTGTTGGTCTAATGGATAGTGAGGTGGGCTAGTGAGTTCAAATCCCGCCAGGAACACCACCACTAGTGTGCCCTTGAGTAAGGCACTTAGCCCTTAGTTACTCCAGGGAGAATGTCCCTGTAATTGGTCATTGTAAGTCGCTTTGGATAAAAGCTGACGTGTGTGTATGTGTGTGTGTGTGTTGAATGCATGTAGCAGGGCATGTGTGTAAACTGCCCCGCCCTCCGCACACCGACAGGGGAGAGAGATCTCTCCTCTGGATTGGAAAAATCGAAAATACGTATAGACGCATTTTTTAGTCTTATTGCATATTAGAAACGGAGTTGGCGACAGTAAGACTGCGATATAATGTTTATGTAGCAATAATACATATGACATCTATTTTTTAAATGTCTCCAGTACCGATAAAAAGATCGATAACGTTGGACCTTAACGGTACCACGGTCTTTATACCCATCCCTAGTTTTAATTATTACATCATCAATATTACATTTCAAATAACCAAGTACTTGGTATCTCACAAAGAGCAAGTGGCTAGTGCTGCTAAGAACATACCTGGTGATGGTGATGGTGGTGGCTCTTCGCTGCAGGATCTGGTCGATGTCCTCCTCTCATAAGCGATTGCCTTCGTCGTTCTCGTCCATGATGGCGGCGTAGGCTCCTTTCCTCAGCAGGTCCTCAATCTCCTTCTTGGAGAACTGCTGGACCGGCTAAAGGCGATGCAGAGAGACATTTACACAAGTGGATTTAGAAAACTTTTTTCGAAACTGCAACAGCGACTGACCCAAAAATGACTTGGCATCTAGAAATATGACAGATGTTATTTTTCTCACCCTGTTGTTGTTGCCTTCTTTGTTCCCACTCATGCTCTGCAGGACGGCACGGGCCAGCCCGAGCTTCAGACTAGCTTTATCCAGCATTTCCCTCTCATAGGAGTTCCTAGTGATCAGATGGTACACCTTCACCGCCTTAGACTGGCCAATACGATGACACAGAGCTTGAGCCTGAAATAAGAAATTAAAAGAGGGGTCAAAAGAGCATCATGTGCAGCTGCTGTTCAACGTTTTTAAGCATTAAATGGGAAAATATACACTTAAAGAACCAAGGGAATAAACGGAAAGACTGTTTGTGTGAGGATTTGCAGTATCTCCCTCCTTCTTCTCCCCTTTGTTTTGTGTTTGTTATTGTCTGTCTGTCTGTGTGTCTGTCTTCCTGGCTGGGCGTGGCTGACCCACTTCTGTTTCCCGCCAACTCACCTCCTCAGCTGTGGCTCATCATCCGGATTACACTAATCACCTTCACCTGCATATATACCCGGGTCCTCCATCCAGTATTCACCAGTTCGTCGTTTCACCATGCTGGTAAATACGACTTGGTATATTGACTATAGTTTAACTATACTCTCTGTGTTCCTGTATCCTTACCTTATGCTCTCTCTGTCCAGTATCCGTCTGCCTACTCCACTGCCTGCCACGTCCAGCCTCCGACTCCTCGTCTGAGTTACCTCCGTGCTTCCACGCACACCAGCTCAGGCCTGTCTACTCTCGTCAGCTCTGGATCCCCGGCTCACCTCGCCGGTGTTCCCTCCGTGCTTCCACGCACACCAGCTCGAGACTGTCAACTCTCGCCAGCTCTGGATCCCCGGATCTCCTCGCCGGTGTTCCCTCCGTGCTTCCACGCACACCAGCTCAAGCCTGTCAACTCTCGCCAGCTCTGGATCCCCGGCTATCCTCGCCTGTGTACCTCCGTGCATCTCCGCACCTCCGCTGGTGACAAAACTCTGGCCCCGGATTAAGTGGACATTTAATCTCTCTGTTTATTCCCGAAGGTTTTTTTGGTTAAACTAAACTCTGTCTCCTCTTCCTGGTGTTCAGCATTTGGAGTTCAGTCCTGTAGGCTCGTGAGAGCATAACAGTACGAACTGGTCAAAATGAACCCCGCTGACACTGAATCGGATCCCGCCGCTGTTCAGCACACCCTTTCCCATCAGGGAAATCTTCTGGGCCAACATGAGCAGATGATCCGAGCCTTAGTTGACAGCAATCAGTCCATGGCACTACACATCTCGAACCTTGCTGCTCAAATCTCTACCCTGACTTCTTCTGCTGCATTTCCTGCCCCCTCCAATCCACCTCTGGATTCCACTCCATGCCGGGATTTCCCCATTGCCGACCCTGAGCCTTTCCATGGAGAGGTGGAGAAATGCAGAGGATTTCTGTTTCAATGCAACAAGGTATTTCGCCAGCGCCCCTTGTCTTTTTCTTCTGAGGTGACTAAGATTAACTATGTGTTGAGTTTGCTTCGTGGAAGAGCTTTAACCTGGGCCGAAGCATTGAGTTCTTCTGTGGATTACGACACTCTTTCCTTTGGAGTTTGTTCTGATCATTTTTCCACTGTTTTTGATCATCCCGAACACTCTGGCTCAGCTGCTAGTCGTCTGCTTAATTTACAACAAGGGACTCGAACCGTTGCAGATTGCTCAATCGAGTTTCGCACACTGGCGGCAGAAGCCTGATGGGACGAGGTGGCTTTAAGGGCTGTGTTTGTTAGGGGATTGAAGGATCAACTGAAGGATGAGCTGGCTGCAAGAGAGGAGCCTGCTGACCTCCAATCCTTAATCTCCTGGGTGTCTCGTCTCGACAGCCGGCTGCAGGAGCGCCGTGCGGAGCGTGCGCAGCGTTCACCTTTTGCTTTGCCAAATAAGCCAAACAGCTCACCCAAGTTTGCTCCCTCTGTGTCCAGACCATCTGGCTTCACCTCACCACCTCGCGTGCCCACCTTTGCTATGGAGGAAGCAATGCAGTTGGGACGTGCTGGATTATCCCCTGAGCGCCTTCGACGCATGAGGTCTGGAGAGTGCCTGTATTGTGGTAAGGTTGGGCATATCCTTTCTGGCAGTCCTGTCCGCCCAAACGCAGGGGCTCGTCAGTGAATTTGCAGGTCCTGACGAGTCCGCAACCTACACCTATTGTAGCCCCAACTTTGAGCCGTTTTCTGATTCCTGCCAGACTTTGTTCTAACTCTCAGACGTTGCCCCTCTCTGCCCTCATTGACTCTGGTGCTGAGGATAGCTTTGTGGACTGTGAACTAGCCAAGCAGCTGGGTCTACATTTGGAAACTCTACTGGAACCTTTGACTGCTTATGCCTTAAATGGTAAAAGCATTTCTAAGGTTACACAGCAGACACAACCCATAACCCTGTTAATTTCTGGAAATCACAGAGAAGAAATTCAACTGAAGGTTATTTCCGCCCCAGCAACCCCTTTGGTTCTTGGTTACCCATGGCTTCGCACCCACAATCCGCATATTGATTGGGCCGGAGGGAGAATCATAGAATGGAGTCAGTCGTGCCACCTTAACTGTTTACAGTCTGCTGTGCCTCCCGTCCCTGTAGACCCTAAGCCTGCTCCATGTGTCTCTGCTGAAGTAGACTTGTCTGGTGTTCCTGAGGTTTACCACAACCTGAGTGGGGCCTTCAACAAGGAGAAAGCTCTCTCTCTCCCTCCTCATCGTCCCTATGATTGTCCCATCGATCTGCTACCTGGAGCTCCTTTACCTACCAGCAGACTTTATAATCTGTCTCGGCCAGAGAGAGAGGCCATGGAGAAATACATCGGTGACTCCCTTGCTTCAGGAATAATTTGTCCTTCTTCCTCTCCTCTGGGTGCTGGGTTTTTCTTCGTGGACAAGAAGGATAAATCTCTCCGACCCTGTATTGACTTTCGTGGGTTAAATAACATTACAGTTAAAAACAAGTACCCACTTCCCCTGATAAACTCAGCTTTTGAACCTCTCCAAGGTGCCTACCACCTTGTTCGAATTCGCCAAGGAGATGAGTGGAAGACAGCCTTCAACACCCCCCTTGGTCACTTTGAATATCTCGTCATGCCCTTTGGACTCTCTAATGCCCCAGCTGTTTTCCAGGCCCTTGTTAATGATGTCCTACGAGATTTCCTCAACCGATTCGTTTTTGTCTACATTGACGACATCTTGATCTTTTCCAAGAGTCTGGAGGAACGTCAGGACCACGTCAGTCAGGTTCTACAAAGGCTGCTTGAGAACAAGCTGTTCGTCAAGGCTGAGAAGTGCGAGTTTCACCAGGAGCGGGTCAGCTTCCTTGGATATATCATCAGGCAAGGCAAGTTGGAGGCTGATCCAGGAAAGATTCTAGCTGTCTCTGAGTGGCCAGTCCCCACTACTCGGAAGGAGCTGCAGAGGTTCCTGGGTTTTGCTAACTTCTATCGCCGGTTCATCAGGAACTATAGCAAGGTAGCAGCTCCACTCTCCAGTCTCACTTCTGTCAAGATCAAGTTTTCCTGGACAACAGATGCAAACAATGCATTTCTTCTTCTCAAGTCCCTGTTCACTTCTGCCCCCATACTCATCCAGCCAGACTCAAGCAAGCAGTTTGTTGTTGAGGTAGATGCATCTGACATCGGGGTTGGCGCTGTTCTGTCCCAGACTGCAGGGCCAGACAATAAGCTTCACCCATGTGCTTTCTTCTCTCGCCGTCTTTCCCCAGCTGAGAGAAATTATGATGTGGGCAACAGAGAGCTGCTGGCGGTGAAGATGGCGTTGGAGGAGTGGCGACACTGGCTCGAGGGCAGCGAGCAGCCATTCCTTGTTTGGACTGACCACAAAAACCTGGAGTACATCCAGTCAGCTAAACGGCTAAACTCCCGACAGGCCAGATGGGCCCTCTTCTTTGGTCGGTTCAACTTTTCTCTTACATATCGCCCTGGTTCCAAAAATACAAAGCCCGATGTCCTGTCCAGGTCGTTCTCGTCTGAGGGACCAGTCACCTCTTTTGACTTTATTCTCCCCCTGAGTTGTGTTGTGGGTGCCCTCACCTGGGAGATCAGTAACTCCATCCAGGAGGCGCTATTGGAGCAACCGGACCCTGGTTGTGGTCCGCCAAACCGTCAGTTTGTCCCCAACTCTGTCCGTTCCCAAGTCCTGCAGTGGGTCCACAGCTCCCGTTTCGCAAATCATCCAGGTGCCAACCGCACACTCTCTCTTCTCCGGAGACATTTCTGGTGGCCAACAATTGACAAGGACACTAAGGAGTTTGTTTCAGCCTGCACTACATGTGCTAGGAGCAAGGCCTCTCATCAGAGACCTGCAGGATTGCTCCAGCCCTTCCTATCCCAAGTCAACCTTGGTCTCATATAGCACTGGACTTTGTCACCGGCCTACCTCCCTCACAAGGAAACACAACTATTCTAACAGTTGTAGACCGTTTCTCCAAATGTGCCCATTTTGTAGCTCTGCCCAAGCTCCCCTCAGCCCTGGAGACCTCCCAACTTCTGTTTATTCCCGAAGGGTTTTTTGGTTAAATAAACCTTTTTTACCAACTAAACTCTGTCTCCTCTTCCTGGTGTTCAGCATTAGGAGTTCAGTCCTGTAGGCTCGTGAGAGCGTAACAGTTTGTTGTTGTAGCCCAGTACATTGATTTAATTGTGGCGGGCCGCCACAATTAAATATCGTCCGCCACAAATGGATCTCATAATTTTTTTTAAATTAATAATAATTCTTTTTTTATTTTGGTGGTCTAATGCAGGGGTTCCCAAAGTGGAGGTCGCGAGACCCGAGTGGGGGTCGCGAGATGATTACAAAATAAAAAAATAAAGAATGTAATCAATATTTTTTAATTATTATTAATAATAACGTGTGCATAGACATTTTTCAGGGGTGGACTGGCCATCTGTATAATTTCCCCGCAGCGAGGCTCCCCCCGTTGAGAATCCACTAGCGCAGTGTTTCTCAAACTTCTTCATACCAAGGACCACTTAACCAATAAAAAAACACTCACGGACCACCTAACTCCACAAATATCCCAAAACAATAGGCCTGCTTACCACTCCAACAGTACATACAGTAATGACAGCTTAACCTTCTCTATATCACCTCGTTCACACAATAAATTAACAATACAAATACAACTACAGATTATAAGCATTTAGTTCAAATGCGATTTAAAATGCTCACAGGTTTTACACCTCTTATGAAATGTAGACTACATTTACTACGGAGTTTATGTCCGAGCCAACAGACTCACAGATCGTTGGCTACTGAGAGAAATGCAAAATACACCGCATGTAGTACGACACAAACCTCCGCTGTGGATTTTCAAGACAAAATACAGTAAAACTATGGTCGCAGGCCCAAGTTTAACTCTCTGAGGTCTAAGCCATTTTTTCACATGTTACCCCTAGATTCCACCGGGTCCGTCTGCGGCGCATTACGGGCGCGTTACGGGCGCGTTACGGGCGCGTTACGGCTGCGCCGCGGTGCTCACGGCGATCGCGGCCACTCTAGTCAATGGGTGCTATTCCACCACACGCGGCGCGTTACGGCTCAGAAGCGGCTCAGAAGCGGCTCAGAAGCGTCCCAGAAGCGGCTCGGCGCAGGGCTCCTCTAAAATTAGGATCGAATCCTATTTTTGTCGCGGCGCAGCCGTAACGTAAGGTCGGGCAGGCAGGAAGTGGAACGTTCAGAGCATATATATACGATATATACACACACACAAACTAATTTTGCAGACCCTATCCCTCCGTAGTATTTCAAGTAGGAGGAGAAATGCCAGCGTTCTCCTCCGGTTTACAGGCACTGTGTAAATTATATATATATATATAGAATAATTATGATGATGAATGCATTTTTTTACCACTAAAATACAGCAACACATCTTTGATTCATGTCGTTTATAACTGGAATATTACAGTTATTATTAACTTTGTCTGTACAAAGTAGCCTGTCCAGGAAATATGCCCAAATCAACAAAAACTGCGAGCCGGCAGGCAAGACGCTCCGCTTCTGAAATGCTTCTGAAACGCGCCTGGTAGGGTATGACGCCGGAGGAGGCCGGACCAAAACCACAACGCGGCGCAGACGGACCCGGTGGAATCTAGGGGTTAGGCTCGCCTGGGCTTTTTTTGTAAAAATGCTATAAAACATGAACCTTGGTGACCATCGGGCTGGCCTGTATGGTCTGCCTACAAAACAAAAATAAAAGAACGTTTATGCAGCCCCAACAACAGCCTCTGATCATCAACAGACTACATGCAATGCTTCATTGGATGCATATATTAGATAATAATCTCTACAGTATCTCACTCCTAACACATCTAAATCTACTTTCAGCATGGATAAATGTTCATAAAATACATCCATTGTTTGTTCTATATGCTTCTTGAAATCCAAAAAAACACATCATTTTTCTAGAACAGATTACAAATCGCCAAAAAATGGTACAAACAAGTGGCAACATGTGTGACGAAGGTGTTGCGCTGGGCTATATCATGCAATCGAAATTTAAACTCGCTCCATTTCGGAGATATTCCCGCGAGAGTACGGAAAACTTAAATACATTAATTTTAAAAGTTTGGGAACCCCTGGTCTAATGGATAGTGAGGTGGGCTGCGGTGCCCCCACAAATAGAATCAAATTCTGTGGGAAACACTGTAGCCCTATTGAACTATCTTTAGGACAGACAGAGCAGATATAAATAACGTACCTGCAGGTCATTTTGAGGGTTTCATGCAAAATGCACCTTTGTACGTCTTTTATACATGAATATGTGTCCCCGGTGTGTCAGGAAAACACAACCCTCTCTCTTTTCCTCCATACCCAAATCTCTAAAAACGGGGCTGCAACGGATCTGATACAGACTGATACAGATTTGAACACTTTACTGACGTCAGGATGGTGGCGCTACGGCTATTGGGCCAACTCCACCAATCAGGAGGAGACAGCCACGGCCATTGCCGTTCGAAAGCGCTGGAGACGCTGTAGTACATATGCCAGGCATGTAGGTGGTGCTGTTCTCACAGAATCAGCCCTTACAAAAACAGGGCTAAAAAAGTGCAAATTGAGCGAAATGAGGCATGGCTAAAATGCATGATCTGTTTGGTATTTAAAAAGTATAAATATGCCTTATATAGGTATGGTCCTACACTATATTATTAAAATATAGCATGATAGGTCCACTTTAACATACTAACCTTTTGTAGAGTTTGCTAACTTCATGTCCAACACAAAACCTCTAACGTGCATTACATTGACGATTTTAAACAAAACTTAAAGGTGGGGTAGGTAAGTTTGAGAAACCGGCTCGAGATACACTTTTTGTTATATTCCATGGAATGCTCTTAACATCCCGATAGCAATGAATATCTTAAGTGCTTTGACAAAAAATCCATAAAAAAATGTCATCTGTGGAAGCCGTAGTACTGTAAAAAGCACGACCAATCATTTTAGCCGGCCCGGCTAAAATAACTGGATGGCCTACCTGCCTGTCAGCCTTCCATCTGTGCACAAACTTATCTCGTGCCCTCATTGGTCATGTGCGCGTTTGTGTGTGTTGGAGGAGGGGCTCTGTAAGGAAGTGGCAGATTTTCTCCGGTTGTGTATTTTCAAATTCTAGCGATCTCGAGCCGGTTTCTCAAACTTACCTACCCCACCTTTAACTCTCAACTTGTAAAATAACAACAAAAAATAACTACATCACGTTTTTCAGGGGCAACACAAACTGCAGAAAACGTTAGCTGCTAACTGTTGTTAGCTAAGACAGCTAGCTCTTGTTAAGGGAAGTAACAATAGCCTCGTTAACATTAACGTAACGTTGTAAGAAAGCAAAACGAACCTTCGAGAAAGCTTTTACTATCAGACTGGGTGTAATTGTGTAGCTTTTAGCTGTTTCCTAGTAGAGAGAGCTGTCAGAAGCAGCCCATGTATTGATTCCATCCGATAGCTGCTATATTACAAAACAAAACGTCTGCCTGCTCTCCACAATGATCAATAACAGCGAACGGATGGTCAAAGTAAGGTAAAAATAAACAGAATCACACGGAGCCTGGTTAGTGTTGCCTGACTTTATAAAGTGTTTTTTTTTTTTATAAGTGTGTGGTTGCGTTCTAGTCACTTTGCTCAGCACTACTGCTTGTTACAACTTTTATTTGCCGTACTGCCTTTAACTGTTAGCTCATGTTAATCTCGCCCCCCTCCAACGTAAGCGTGACGTATGCGGTTCTTGCTTCTAGACCGACAATGTTTTGGTGCTTGAAACGAACTGGATTCCGGAGCGGTGTGAACAGGAAAAAACTGTGCTTTTCAGGCTCTAGCTCCGGCAGTGGGCGGAGTCACAGAAACGAGCCGTTTCTGTGACTCCGCCCACTGCTGCTCTTCTGAGAGGAACCGTTCTAGCCATAACCCACCAGTCAGGCTCTGGGCGGTATGAACAAAACGGGGGCTGAAAAGAAAAACCGGTTCCGAACCAGAAAAGCTCTAGCACGGAACGGGAATCGCGTTGTTGTGAAAGCCCTATCAATTGATCTTCACTCCCCGATCGTTAGCGCCAGTTAAAAACCCTGTTTTAAACCACTTTGTTTCAACCACTGCTGTCTCGCAGTTCCTCTGTGTCCCGCCCTCTCTGTCTGTCACAGTATGTATGTCTGTCTGTCTGTTTGTCTTTCTCTCTCTCTCTGTCTATGTCTCTCTCTCTCTATTTATTTAGCTAAAATGGTAATCCAACTTCACCAGCTATAACATAATGAGACTTTGCTGGTGTACCAATACCAGCTGGTCTTGCTGGTGTATCAGCTTTCCTATGCTGGTCTTGCTGGTCTACCAGCATGGTCTTGCTGGTGAAGCTGGTACACCAGCATGGTCTTGCTGGTGATAAAGCTTCACCAGCAAGAATGCTGGTAGACCAGCATAAATACCAGCTTCACCAGCATAGACCAACATAACTACCAGCTTCACCAGCAAAAACCAGCATAGACCAGCATGAATTCCATGCTGGTCAGCGCCTCCAAAATAGGATAAGTTATCCGACTTGGCAATAACCCCGTTTCTGATTTCTGATCCTGTAAATACAAATTAACCAATTTGCCTTGGAGTATATGGCGCTACATAAACACATTAAAAGAAAAATAAATTGTAAGAAAAAAAACAATAATAAAACTATTAAAACAAATTATTATAACATTAAATTATAGCAATATTTACATGAAATATAGATAAACACGTAAACAAATGTAGGAATAGAATACAATAAAATATGTGCAGTATTGGTATGACAAGTGGAAAGCTGTGCAGATATAAGATACGCAAAATTCGTAGAAATACACAATGTTTAACTTCACAATAATACAATAATATTCAATATGAACACTACATATTATCAGTGTTAGAAAAATTAGGCTATCTTGAGCTTATCTCTCACACTCTCCCACCCAGCAGGCGGCAGTGTGGCCGGCAGGGAGCGGCTCCTCGGTCCATTGACACGGAGGACGGAGCAGCCTGGCGGTCACACAGGGCAGCGGGGAACATGCTTTCCTTCTCTCAAAGATTCCCTGGTATTTATTTGTATATATAACCGCTGACAGCTCAACATGGGGGCACCGCAGAGACTCGGGAACATATTTAAACAGGTAACGTTAGCTAAAGCTAACCGGCGGAGCTACACTCAGTTAATGTCATGAAGCTAACATTAGCTAACATTGGTAGTTATAGCTGCCTGTGTTAACGTTTAACTGGTGTCACTGGGAACTGGTGATATTCTATAAAGGTAGGAAGATGTGTCAGGAGCGTGTACTTTGAGGAGCCATTGTCGAATAACCAGGAAATACACATTTCGATCGCTTCTTCTGTCGTTTACATTCATCTTTTGGTATATTTGTCTGGATAGGAACACTTTGATGCACATTCAGTAACAGTGTGTGAGGTTGAGATGCCGATATCCGGACGCGTACAGCGAGGACTACAAAATGACAATGAGTTGACTGGGGATGTCTGTTCAAAACATTGCACGCTTGAATAAATAATTTAAACCAGTTATTTTTGCCAGACTTATTACTGAATATCGTTCTTAATGTGATACCAAGTCCATCTGAGACCTGTTTACACCTTCAGACAGCATACAAGTGAAGCACAAGTTGTTTACTCGCAGTTTGAAAGCAGCGTGGAGAAGTCTTCAGCTGTGGAGCTGTGATCCGCTCAGGATAAATTGTGATACGACTTCTGTTCTCTGGCTATCTACCAGCGATCATGTTTAATATTAAAGACTACACACATGTATCCCTTATCAAAACAGTATTCTGCACTTTGCAGCACTTATCCAGATAAGATGTGACAGTTTACTTGGTTAACTTTCGTTATGCACCGATACAGCGACACAAACCGAATGACGAGGATACTCACATACGTTGAGAACAAACACATATATTCATAATTTTTACTCTGCTGTGAACATGTTTTTGTTTCTATCTTAACGTTAATGCTTTTATCTTTGTGGTATTTTTTTCTTATATTTTGTATCTATTTCTGTGTAACTTGGTAATATTAATATTAATTCCTTGTTATTGTTGTCTTTCCATCTGTCGGTGATGATTATACTACATAACGAAACACATGGCCTGATTTGCATATTTTATATTTATATTATATAACTTAATGTGTGCACTGGAATACATTTATATGTAAAATGACCACTTATCACAACATAATGTGGGCTCGCAGGCTGATAAACTAGGATATCTGATCTCTGTGGGTCTTAATGAGGCTTGATACAGACCTCAGTCAGTATACTATTTAAAAGCAAATGCCTACTATAATATGTATATTATATGGCTTAAAGTGTACATACATTTGCTCACATTATAAATGATGGTTGGGTTGCATTTTAATGTAACCCAACCATGTTAATGTGTGAGTCCAGCATGAACTTTTTAGTTATTTTCATGTCGATGGACACTGAATTATATTTTTGAATAGAGGATTCATAATATTGTTTGCGGAGACCAAAATGAATGACCAAGCAGCATTTTAAAGTCTAAATATCCCTGCACATGCAGCAATGACATTTCTGCTGCTATCTTTGCAAAACGAGTAAACTGTCACATCTTATCTGGATAAATGCTGCAAAGTGCAGAATACTGTTTTGATAAGGGATACATGTGTGTAGTCTTTAATATTAAACATGATCGCTGGTAGATAGCCACAGAACAGAAGTCGTATCACAATTTAACCTGGGCGGATCACAGCTCCACAGCTGAAGACTTCTCCACGCTGCTTTCAAACTGCGAGTAAACTACGTGTGCTTCACTTGTATGCTGTCTGAAGGTATACACAGGTCTCAGATGGACTTGGTATCACATTAAGAACGATATTCAGTAATAAGTCTGGCAAAATAACTGGTTTAAATTATTTATTCAAGCGTGCAATATTTTGAACAGACATCCCCAGTCACCTCATTGTCATTTTGTAGTCCTCGCTGGATATCGGCATCTCAACCTCACACACTGTTACTGAATATGCATCAAAGTGTTCCTATCCAGCCAAATATACCAAAAGATGAATGTAAACGACAGAAGAAGCGATCGAAATGTGTATTTCCTGGTTATTCGACAATGGCTCCTCAAAGTACACGCTCCTGACACATCTTCCTACCGTTATAGAATATCACCAGTTCCCAGTGACACCAGTTAAACGGTAACACCTGCCGTTGTGTCATATCTCTCTAACACTCAGTTAACTGTTTATTTGATATGTTTCAGCTCAGGAGCGTCTCTCAGCTGAGGGGGGCTCCGTTTACAACACACACTCTGCATCCTGTCTGTCAACCTCAACACAAAGTGAGTGCTGCTGTAGGACTCTATTCACAAGTTACACACTTTAACTGTTCACTGCGTCATCAGAGTGAGGGGACAGAAGCTCTGGGAGAATGATATATTATGAAGTTAAGCTGTATCAAAGTGGACGGTAAAAACCCTACAAGGTCAAATGTGAAAGTGAAAGATAACTGACTGAAGAAGATGTGGGAGAAGTAATCAGATCTTGTACTTGAGTAAAAGGAAGGAGGTGTGTAGGAATCCTCTCTTACAAGTAAAAGTCCTGTATTCAAAAGGTTACTCGGGTAAAAAGTACAAAAGTATTGGCATCAAAATATACTTAAAGTACCACAAGTAAAAGTTGTGCAGATTGGTCCATTTCAGAATAATATATATGATATGTTTTATAATGATTGATCATTAAAGTGTTCTCAAAGCTGGTAAAGGTGCAGCTAGTTTGAATGACTTTGTATACTGCAGGGTAGCTTGTGGATTTACTCCAGGTGGATCTAAAGTCTGATTTAAGGCTTGATTATACAGTATTTCACATCATTAATCCACATCTGTAAAGTAACTAAAGGGATTAAATACATGTAGTGGAGTAAAGGTACATGATTTACCACTGAATTGTAGTGGGGAGGAAGTACAAAGTAGAACAAAATTGAAATACTCAATTAAAGTACCTCCAAGTTGTACTTCAGTACAGTACTTGAGTAAATGTACTTAGTTACTTTACATCACTGGTCAGAAGTGTGATGATGACTAACTGCTGAGTGCTTGTGGTTTCGTTTCTGACCTCTCTGTTTCTGTGTCAGTGGTTTGAAAACAGGGTTGATGGTGATATATGGAGGAGAAACCTCCACCTGACACCAATAAGGCTGGAGAAAAGGTAAACCAGGTTCTATCTCATTTCAGCATCATTAGTTGAATGGTTACATTTCTAATAACAAGTGTGTCACTGTGTACAGTGAGCTGACTGAAGCAGCGTATGAGAAGCTGGCAGAGGACACGTTGGATTCTCTCACAGAGTATTTTGAGGACCTGACAGATGAAGCTTTCACTGGAGCAGACTACGATGTTGTCTTCTCTGTAAGTCACTATGTCCTGTGCACTGTCACTGTGGAACATCTGAATGTTGTATGTGGTATTTTTACACACTAATTATAGGTTGATGGCCATCGTACGCTCACGCTACTCAACTTTGAGCAGGCTTATTATAGAGGTTCTTATTTTTTACACCTTGAAAATGGGAAACGCGTATTAACTATAACTATTATACTATAGTTTCGTTAGATCCACAAGAAGGTTTTTTACACACAGGCAGTGGAACTCCCCGACACCTTTAACATGTTGATGTGGAATATCAGTGAAGGTTCCCTTTAACCTCACAGTAAACACTTTGGGGTTGCTCCTTCACAAACAGTGCTTTCACGTGCACTCCCAGCTTATGCAGGGCATCAGAGAAAGTGTCCACATTAATGGTTGTGGCTCAGGATGTACTGTAGTGTAAGTTGTCCCCCTCATCATAAGATTGTGAATCTGGTCTCCAGTTCCTCTAGTCCGCAGCGCTCTTGGGCAAAATAATGCAGATCCATTTACCACACAATCCAGTTACTATAAATCCACGCATACTTGCTGCATGTCAGTTTTTGGTTTCCTTGAAGGACAGATTGTTGATGGAATTAAAAGTAATATGTATAGTAGCATCCCTCCATCCTTTTGCTCATCTTTTTCTATGGAAAGTCTTTGACCTGCACTTGTAGACATCCAAATAGAACTCTGCTTTTGTGTACATGGATGAGTTTAAGAAATCAGATAAAATGAGATGGATCAATCTACATGGAGACTTAAGTGCATCTTAATGCACTGAAAGAACAATGTGCTGAGCAAGATCTATGTAATCTATAGTGGATTACAATACAATGTGCAGGGTTTGAGTCCTAATCCCGGAAAGCACACTGGCAGTTTCCTTCTCGCGAGCCAATCGTTTTTTTCCATTATGTTTTTGGTTGGATGCCTGAAATAAGGTCTATAAAGAAAAGGCGGTTGCTAACAAGTTACTAAATAAGACTATTTAACTTCATCACACCAAAGACAAGTCCACTTTTAGCTTAGCGTTGGTGATGTGAAGTCATGTTACCGTCGGGTAGTTTATGTTATTAAGTGACGATTATCCAGTTTAACAAAATGTGTAAATATGATATTTGTGTAAATATTATAAATGTGAGTTTGCCACATATCTTATTTTGTGCAGTATTCCATATAGCAATGGAAGAATCCCATTCCTTTTAGTACAGGGAACCCTTGTAATGCTAACTTTTTGGTCGCCCTAAAATAAAACGTCATCACTGCACCACTCTATAGAGACATGTTTCACATTAGAAAATCCAAGAGACTACTCAAATCCACTTAATTTCACTGTATTTCCATCTTAAAGGGGACCTATCATGCAAAATGCACTTTTGTACGTCTTTTATACATGAATATGTGTCCCCGGTGTTCCAGGGAACTCACCAAGTGTCAGAAAACACAACCCTCTCTATTTTCCTCCATACCCAAATCTCTAAAAAAGGGGCTGCAACGGATCTGATAAAAACTGATCCAGATTTGAACACTGTCCTGACGTCAGGACGGTGGCGCTACAGCTATTGGGCCAACTTTCCACCTATCAGGGGAATGTGGGGTTGGGCCACGGCCGGCCATTGCCGCTCGAAAGCGCTGGAGACGCTGTAATACATATGCCAGGCCTGTAAGTGGCGCTGTAGTCTGCCACAAAAGCAGCGAAGAAGTCTTCCCGTGCATGGTTACCATGGTTACCCTTCTGTTTATTCTCCGCTGTGGCTTTTTTTCTCCCTCCCCGAGGCAAGCGTTTGCTCCCGCTGCTGTAATTCAATGCAATCCCTCCCCGTCGAGGCAAGCACTGTAATTCTCTCCGGTTAGTCCACCAGCAGATGACAAATACCCACCTCTCCGCCTCTTCCAAGGAACGAGGGGACCGTGCGGCAGAGTTTCAGTTAGATTTTCTTTCGCCGGTCAAGATGTCCGTTAAAGTTTAAATCTTCCGGACAAAATTAGAAAAGTGCCGGTCAAAGGTCTTCTTTGTTATTTATTGAGCTTTAAAACAAATGAATAACGACTCTACAGTATATAATAAAACACGGAGGACGGAGATCTATTTTTCTCCCCCTCTTCTGACTTGATCAGAGCGGCTCCCCTCTCCTGCAGGGGGGCGTGGTCAGCTTCAGCTCACAGAATCAGCCCCCTGCAAAAACAGGGCTGGAGAACAGCAAATAGAGCGAAATGAGGCATGGCTAAAATGCATGATCTGTTTGGTATTTTGAAAACAGAAACGTATAAATATACCTTATATAGGTATGGCCCTACAATATATCATTTAAATATAGCATGATAGGTCCACTTTAAATGAAGTCATTATTGCTATAAGAAGACTTTAACCTGTTAGTGTCGAGGTTAAGATACAGTTCACCCTGAAGAAGACGGTAACTATCTCCAGTGCAGTGCAGGTGATCCTCCACTAGGGGGAGCTGCTCACCAAAATCTTTATTGTGGAGAGCAGAGCTTGTCATCAACATCTCTGGCAGAACTGGCAATAAGACTGTTAAATCAGACATGTCAGTAATATCCTTTACATAGTTGTTCTAGTGTCTTAGTTATACCATGTAGTCAGTATATAACATGTTATTGTCATGACCTTAATATCACTCGTGTTACAAGCTAAGGACAATGTTGTCTCAAGAGCACAATCCTCTCCCAACACTAAACTGTAGCTACATTGGAAGATTATAGAGGAGCATAATAAATAGAACATTTTAAGAGAAAACAGTCTTGCAAAAGTTTACAAACTTGAAGGGTTTACAGTGTATTTAAAGCAGATCAAACAAATAAATGTAAATGGCATTGAATTCAAAAGAAAGGGAAAGGATGTGTTGGGAACAGTTATGTGAGTTAACAGGAATCTCAGGCAGATTAGTCACCACATAAATATCCACACATTTATGTGATGTAACATATCATCAACTAATACAAATATATCTGTTTCTTAGAAAGAAAAACAGCATTCATTATTACTGAACATATGTTACTGAGATTGTTATGTAACTGAAAGAGGTATTTGGGTCTGTTCACAAATCAACAGCTCTCTTCTATACATAGGACTTTTATTTAATGTGTTTGCTTGCTTAAATACATTTTGGCCGGTTAGTGAGACATGACATGTACAACCTCCGCCTGCTACAACCAACTGTTTATTGCTCAGATGTGTATATATATATATATATTTTTTTAAACTATCCAAAGTGTGTATTGGATTTTGATTGGTTGGAGAGTGTGCATTATTTTTTAGCTTCATAATAGGAAGGGGCCAGTCGTAAATTAAGCTTCTCCAACCACTCAGGTTTTTTAACTAACACAAAGGTTATAGTCTAGTTGCCAGCTAAAATAGTCCTGTTGTGAACCTGGAAATGTTGAGTACCCCAAAGTTTGTTAGAAATGTACAGTACATGTCCCCAGCACATAGAAACTGTAAGATACAAACTTGCATATGTTGGGCAATTTGCACAATAAGCATAAGTTGCATTAATTAGCATATGCAGACAATAGTATCAAATGGCTTGGCACATGTTTTAGTGGTTTTGTTGATGTTGAATCAATTTCTGAGAGTATGATCTCACAAACGGCAGTTTTAACCAGAAAGTGGCCATATTTGTAATCTCTGTGGGCTATTTTTGATTCATTTTGGGTCGATTTTAATAAGGGGACTCTAAACTGCCATTTTTTATCCTAAAAATGGCAGAAATAGATTCAATCTCCTCAATATTTCTCAAAATCTACACGAAAACTGTCCAAATTGGCCAAGCCAATTTTGAGCTATTGTCTGCACATGCTAATCGCTGCTAATTAATGCAATTTTTCCCAATTGTGCAAATTGCCCAATGTATGCAAGTTAGCATCCGGCAGTTTCTTTGTGCTGCACTATACATTTCTGACATAAAACTTTGGGGTACTCAACATTTCTGGGTTCACACTGCTGGAAAGTAGACTATTTAGGGAAAGTGAGATAATTTACTTTAACCAAGCTGTTTGTGGATGCAAACCTTTTTCTCTTTGGACTGAAAGGGGCGTCTACGCTATGCTTTACTGGTGACAGCTGCATGACTTGTTTCAAGTACATAAACATCTAATTCCTCTAAAGGTCTTTATAGCTCCTCCTCCTATCACAAAAACCCCAACCTATACATTGGTGAACATTCGCCATTGGCTGGACATGCTCAGTGGTCCATGATAGCATGAGAAACGGATTAATTGAAACACAGACAGCTGCCACAGTTTCAATTATAGTCTGTAAATCCATAGGAAGGTGTGATGCAGGATTGTTGGTTGGAAACATCTCTGTGCTCCATAAAGCTGTTGGAGGCGAGGCCTGCTCTTTGGCTGCTGCGCTCTGTTGCCTTATTGATTTCTTGCCCTGTAGAATCAACACTCTTGGAGCTTGTTGTTCTTGTTGGCAGACAGCTCCAGTTTATCTGGCAGGAAGCTATAAATCTGTAAATCCTTGAGTTACAGAGAGACAGTGAGCCTGACCTTTCAGAGGGGAAAACATTTCAGGACAGAGAGATAGGACATTGAAAAGTCATGCTCACTGTATAGAGTGGTTAAGGAACGAGTCATAAACCAGGAAATGGGTTAGCATTTTAGCAGTTCCAGGCTTCTTCTTCTCGCAGTCAATATTTAATGAATGATTTTATTGGTAAGATTCTCAAAGTGAGGTCTTTGGTTTTTCATGTGTTGTTCTAAAATATGGCATTTAGTACCCGGAGTAGGAATTTCTTGAGCCTCCATGTACAAAATGGCGGTTGCAAAAAAGTGGCTAAATGAGACTACTCACGCTGAACACTAGCCACCTTTAGCTTACCAGTGGTTGCTGATGTGATGTAGTTTGTTTTTAGCCCAATGTTAGCTATTTACCTTTACCCATGCCTGCACCACTCTGTTACTATTGAGTATGTTAGCATGCTGGCAATAGCATTTTGCTCACTGCACCTCTGTGCCTCAGTACGGCCTCGGCCAGCTGTGGTATCTGGATTCATTAACTTCATATTGGATCCTTCAGACGTCCCACAAATAAACAGATCAGTTGTGACTATAGGTTAGGACGTGTTCCTACGAGATGATGCTATTTCGGTGTGTGTCAGCTCCTGTACAGATTGACATATCACCGGGGGGAGGAACTGTGATGGGCTGCCTTTATTGATGCTCTGGACTCACACCCAGGCTTGATAACAGCTGCTGATAAATATAATCAGAGAAAGACTGTGCAAAACACATTACTATGTATCCTTAATATTCTAGATAAGATACATACAATAACATGACAATTATAACATGACAAAAACATGGAGTTTGGAGTAATCCAAAAAAGAAAAGTGTAGAAAATAACATTGACATCTACGGAGCCCTGGAGGGTTCATAGAGAGAAAAATTAATAAAACGAGGCCACGTTTTATTAATTTGTGCGCACGAGATGTAATTCTTGGCCTCAATTTAAATAAAACGAGGCCACGTTTTATTAATTCGTTTTATTAATTCGCACGATATACTTTCTCGTTCGCACAAGATACTTTCTTATGGTTAGACACATCGAACTGCCCGATTATTACGCCATATTATTAGTTTTATGAAGAAGATGTCCGGTCGCCAGGGCGTGTGTGTATGTTTGTGTCTGTGTGTGTGTGTGTGTATGTGTGTGTATGTTTGTGTGTGTGTGTGTGTGGGCATTTGTTTTCAGAAGATATTATGATAGTGGCGTTCGTTCCGGTGCACTCCGACAGCATTTAGCACTAGCCTACATCGAGATTAAGATTAAGCAAACTTCTTTCACTTGGGAATACACATATGGAGTTAGCCAGATGTGTGTAAATGACTGTTCATGGTAATTTGAAAACAAATGCCGGTGTCGGACACACACATGTACCGAACACACACACATCATGTAGCATTTCACGTTTCCATAGCAACAACAACTTCCTGTCAACAGCGTAAACTCGCCTTCAAAATAAAAGCATCTAAATAAAACAGGAAGTTAACCTAAATTACATTTAAGACATATACAACTGCAACGAAAGTAGTTTCACAGAACACAAATTGGGTTATTTACACATCATGCGCCCTGGTGACCGGACATCTCCTTCATAAAACGAGTAATGGGGGGAATAATCGGGCAGTTCGATGTGTGTAGAGGTGTGTGTGCGTGCGTGTGTGTGTGGCTAAAACGTAGCAGCCTCGATCTCTATTCAGCTGTTCTGAAGGTAAACACAGTGAAGGCGCTGCGTCAAAGACACAGCTCTCTGCGCGCAGATACTGTGAGAGTCACGGACATTAATTCATAGATCAAAGCAGACTGGTTTACAGACTCTCCTGTTTTGCCAATCCGGTGCTTAAACAAATAGCTCTACACCTCTGGCCGAAATGTCCCTAAAATTAAGTCTGAGTTTGAAATATATCTCAAATGTATGCACTGTCATTTCCCCACATAAACATAACAGTCTGCAATGAAATGGTTGTCTCCTGGGCGCTCCACTTCCTACTTGGCGCACCGGTAACTTTCTCGTGCGAACGAGAACGTATATCGTGCGCACAAATTAATAAAGCGTGGCCTCGTTTTATTTAAATTGAGGCCACAAATTACATCTCGTGCGCACAAATTAATAAAACGTGGCCTCGTTTTATTTATTTTTCTCTCTACGGGCTCCGTACACATCCTTTCAAATAGAAATAAAAGTAAGAGTAATAAATATTAGAATAGAAAAAAAGATGTATTGCACATGATATTGACAGTAACATTAATGAAAATTAGTATTGCATATGAAGGTGCTCTGTTATGACTCCAGTGTGGCAGGCAGTAGTTGTGAGGCGTAGTTTCCTCCGCATCATTCTCTCTTGACACCTCATTACATTGCATTTAGCTGACGCTTTTATCCAAAGCGACTTACAATAAGTGCATTCGACCAAGAAGATACAAACTTGAAGAAAACAGAATCATATAAGTACATCAGGTTTCATAGAGCCAAAACATTTCAAGTGCTACTCAACTGGCTTTAGATAAGCCAGTCCTTAATTAGTATATAAGTGCTTTGTTAGAAATTCTATCGCTCGAAGTGGAGTCGAAAGAGATGAGTTTTCAGTCTGCGCCGGAAGATGTGTAAGCTTTCTGCTGTCCTGATGTCAATGGGGAGCTCATTCCACCATTTTGGAGCCAGGATAGCAAACCGACGTGTTTTTGCTGATGGGAACTTGGGTCCCCCTCGCAGTGCGGGTGCAGCGAGCGGAGTGCACGTGCTGGGGTGTACAGTTTAACCACCATCCTGGATGTAGGAAGGGCCAGATCCATTCACAGCATGGTACGCTAGTACCAGTGTCTTGAAGTGGATTCTAGCAGTTACTGGAAGCCAGTGAAGGGAGCGGAGGAGCGGTGTGGTGTGGGAGAATTTAGGAAGGTTGAAGACCAGACGAGCCGCTGCATTCTGGATGAGCTGCAGAGGTCGGATGGCACATGCAGGTAGACCAGCCAGGAGGGAGTTGCAGTAGTCTAGGCGTGAGATGACGAGAGCCTGGACCAGAAGTTGCGTCGCTTTCTGGGTCAGGAGGGGACGTATCCTCCTGATGTTGTAAAGAGTGTATCTGCAGCAGCGGGTTGTAGCAGCGATGTTTGCAGTGAAGGACAGGTTGTTATCTAGGGTCACACCCAGATTCCTTGCAGTCTGAGTTGGGGAAACAACAGAGGGGATGTTGATTGTTAGGTCAGGAGTGGGACACTCTTTTCCTGGAAGAAAAATCAGTTCAGTCTTGTCAAGGTTGAGCTTGAGGTGGTGAGCAGACATCCACCGAGAGATGTCTGCTAGACAAGCAGAGATGCGTGCGACAACCTGGGTTTCAGAACGGGGAAAAGACAGAATTAATTGGGTGTCGTCAGCGTAGCAATGGTATGAAAAACCATGCGGGCTGAGTTTGTGTACAGAGAGAAGAGGAGGGGACCAAGGACAGAGCCCTGAGGGACCCCTGTAGTTAATTGACAAGGGTCGGACTCGGACCCTCTCCAAGTTACCCTGTAGGTGCGGTCAAGTTCTCCTGTCTCCTTCTGATACAGCCTACGGAGGCAGAGTAATCTGAAACCTTTTGCAGGTGACAGGACTGTGAGCACCATCTAAAGTTCTAAACAGTCTTCATGCCTCTCACTATTATGTCTCAAAATGCCGACCTGTGTTGGCCATACAGGTCAACACAGGTCGGCAAGTGCAGCAACCTCTTTATTTCCAGTAGCTCAGTCCTGAGCAGGGTGGAGGCGACTGTCGTAGTTGGATATGAAGTGCATGGGTGGGGGCTAAAGGTGCATTTTGTTACCTGTTATCATCGTCTGTCTTTCCAATGTTATACCTCCATGTGGCCGTATTAAGTCTGTCCCTCAGAGCGTGATTAATTGTGTATGATTGTGTGTGTGTGCCGTTTTGATTGGACAGCGGCTGTCTCTGATGGCTCTGACTGATTTGCCAATGTTCCAATCTTGGCAGCTGACCCCCTTTTTCAACTGGCTGCAGTGACATATGGGGCCATAAACAACACACACACACACACACACACACACACACACACACTCACACACAACCAAAGATCTGCAACTTGGTTGCTAAATAAGAGGCAGTAGAAGCACTGCAGATGATATCAGAGAGGTGATGGCGTAAATCTTTATGGCATAATTTTCTCTTCACATTGTTCTTTTCATCACAGAATCATTGGTGTTACACAGTTGCTTCAATAACTGAGCTATAAGCATGCAGGGATAATGCTGCGTTCCATTTACATTGGAAGTCTGAGGTCGGAACTGGGAGTGACTTCACATCTGATTCAAATGTGTTCCAGTAACACAAGTCGTAAAAAGATGGACGCCCGCAGAAAGGTTGTTCACCTTGTTAACAGCTTAAGCCAGTGGTTCCCAACCAGGGGGGCGCGTGAAGCTTGGGAAGAGGTTGTAAATAGGGATGCTCCGATCGCCAATTTTGGGGCCGATCGCCGGAATCAGTATCGGCCGATACCGATCGAGTGGGCGGGGCCTATGGGCATCTTCCATTTAAGGTGATGTTTAAAACTCAGTTAATGGGGCTCATTCACTGGCGCTTCCACAAACAACAACCAACATAATTATTACATTCAAATGAAGTACATTATTCAAGTTTACATTAACTTTGGATAATAACACGGGAGAAATGAGCGGAAGCGCTCTCTTTTCCTCTCTCTCCCACTCTCCTGACAGCCTGTCAGTATCGTCTCATGCAGCTCACTGATCCAGTAATTAGTGACTCGACAGTGAAGAATAAATATATTTATAACTAGTTTAGCTTGTTCCAGAGGTAGATAAAATAGCTAAATGTGTTAGGTCTAACTCTTAATGTGTGTTCTGCTCCGCTCACCGGTCCGTCACAGCGGGTGGAGCTGCAGGATTTCTGCTCAGACACGTTGCATACCGCTATTTTATTGTCATTTTCGGACACTTAAAATACTGCCAGACTGGTGAAGCCATTTTGGCGAGCTTGTTTTGCCGCGCACAGAGAAAAGTGTCATGTATTTTACGTCATAATTTTACGTTATGCGATCGGCTCTCGCGATCGCCATTTTTAGAGAGCACCGATTGATCGGCAGAGAGTGAGTATCGATCGGAGCATCCCTAGTTGTAAACAAACATTGTTTGCTCGTAAAATCAATAAAATTGACACATTTGTAACACAACCGGCAGTTAAAAGAAAAGTGGAAAAGCCCACGACAAGCCTTTCGGCTATAATGCCCAAATCAACAAAGTATGATGAGGCATAATATATCTCCCTTGACATCTAACGTGTTCGGTGCGGAGATCTCTCTCTCTCTCTCGTCTTTGTGGGGGGCGGGGCCTCACAGACTCGCTGCACTGCTGCAGCGCCGTGCACACAGAGATCCGCCGGTGGAGAACATAGCGTTCAAAAGTGACAATCTAATCTACAGAGCTCGATGTGGTCAATGCTCGTTTGCCATAAGTATTTTCGCGGAAACACGAGCAATCTGTCCATCAGCTGGCCAAAAGGCATCATATTCATATTCATTTTCATATTAATGCACCGTTTTCAACTTCCTTAACTCTGAGTTCTGTTGCCCCAATTACGTGTAAGGTGGGAGAAGTACTCAGATCAAGTACTTAAGTAAAAGTAGTATACTGCCTCTGGACTGTAGAGGAGCAGAATTACAAAGAAGCAATACTTACTTACTTAATACTTAAGTACTTCAAAAGAGTAAATCTACTTACTACCACCACTACAAGTATGTTATGTGTGCTAGCAGCCCATAATCCACACTATACATAAAATTAATCAATGTGAATTCTGTTTCTAATTTGTTTAGTTTTTCCCCTAAATAATAACAAAAATAACTTGTAAAAATACTCTTAAAGAACCGGATCGATAAAACGTTTTTGTAATTGTTTCAATTAGGCCTCATTATTTCACAGTGGCACAGGATCATCTGCCAATACAAGCACTTTTGTTCATGTTCAATCCATAATAAAATATAAAATTATAGTTGGATATTTTATGTCTTGTTATTATTAGCAGAGAAAATGTAATGTTTGTACAACTATATACAATTAATTCTACCAATCTCGGTGGGAACCAGATTAGGGGGGGCTCGAAAATATTTCCAATTACACAAGGGGGGCCTGACTGAAAAAGGTTGGGAACCGCTGGCTTAAGCAGTCACCTCGGGTTTACCATTGTTAGCAATAGAGGTTGCCTACGCGTTATTTTGTATTTTGTGAATACAAACTTCGTCGCAACATGTCCACAGATACAAGATGATCAGTACCATATGTACAGTTTATTTTATTTGACAAAAAAAATAAAGCAGAGCTAAGAATGTTATATTATCAAAGTCTTTACTGAACACGAAGACACTTTCTGAAAGAAGGCAAATATTTTCTGAAATGTCAAGACTTTTCTATGAACACAAAAGGCCTATTTCTCTCAAATATTTTCCACAAATGTGTCTAAATCTGTGTTAGTGAGCACTTCTCATTTGCTGTGATAATCCATCCACCTCACAGGTGTGGCATATCAAGATGTTGATTAGACAGCATGATTATTGCACAGCTGTGCCTTAGGCTGCTCACAGTAAAAGGCCACTCTAAAATGTGCACTTTCAGCACACAGCACAATGCCACAGATGTCGCAAGTTGCAGGGAGCGTGCAATTGGCATGTTAACTGCAGGAATGTCCACCAGACTGTTACCCATGAATTGAATGGCGTTTCAGAGAATTTGGCCTAACATCCAACCGGCCTCCAAACCGAAGACCACATTTAACCAGACCATTTAAACATCGTGCATCTTCACCTGCAAGATCATCTGAGACCAGCCAGCCGGACAGCTGATACAACAGTTAGAAACCACTTTGGAGAGGTGTTCTCTTCATGGATGAATCCCAGTTTTCACTGTCCAGGGCATAATGTGGGTGAGCGGTTTGCTGATGTCAACGTTGTGAATCGAGTGGCCCATGGTGGCGGTGGGGTTATGGTATGGGCAGGTGTATGTTATGAACAACGAAAACAGGTGCATTTTATTGATGGCATATTGAATGCACAGAGATACCATGACGACATGCTGAGGCCCATTGTTGTGCCATTCATCTACCACCATCACCTCATGCTGCACCATGATAATGCACGGCCCCCTGTTGCAAGGATCTGGACACAATTCCTGGAAGCTGACATGTCACCCATTTAACATGTTAGGGATGCTCTGGATCGGCGGATACGACAGCGTGTTCCAGTTCCTGACAATATCCAGCAACTTCGCACAGCCATTGAGAGGAGTGGACCAACAATCCCCAGGCCACAATCCACAACCTGATCACCTCTATGCGAAGGAGAGGTGTTGCACAGCGTCAGGCAAATGGTCTAATCAGCATCTTGATATGTCCCACACCTGTGAGATGGATGGATTGTCTCAGCAAAGGAGAAATGCTCACTTACATAGATTTAGACAAAGTTGTGAACAATATTTGAGAGAAATAGGCCTTTTGTGTAAATAGAAAAAGTCGTAGATCTTTGATTTCAGCTCATGAACAATGGGTGTAAAAGTGTTGTGTTTATATTTTTGTTCAGTGTGTGTATATATAAGGTAAATCAGAGCATTAAGAATAAATGTGTTAATGTGTTTCTGTACAGAGTGGCGTGTTGACAGTGAAGGTGGACAGAGAGCACGGCACCTACGTCATCAACAAGCAGACTCCAAACAAACAGATCTGGCTCTCCTCCCCCTCCAGGTGAGACTTGAGTCGCACCACACCTGAACACTACATGTCTTTTTGATACATTGAGTGAACACACACACACACACACACACACACACACACACACACACACACACACACACACACACACACACACACACACACACACACACACACACACACACACACACACCAACATACGGCCTCAGGACTGATAAGAGCAGTAAAGTCTTCATTTCCCCCTTTTTCACTGAAATTGGTTGTAGTTCTATGCTGAGCAGGGTTGCAAATGTCGTCAAACTCCTAAACCAATCGTTGAACATATTAACAATCAATGAATTAATTAATGATTAACCCCCCCAAATAAAATAAAAACATACAAAATACATGTATTTTTCCAAATATACACTCATTGCGCATTTTTAAATGGCCTTAATAAACAAACTGCTGTATAAAAGGAAGATAAAAGAATACTCATTACCTCTCCACAATAAACATATCCGCGCAGGTCATGACTCAGGAGTGAGTTGAGCGCAAAAAAAATACTCTGAAGCTCACGATAACATATTTAAAGTTACATTAACATAAAGTACTGTGCATCACTGCTTAAAAGGAAAATAAAAAGTAACCCTGAGTCCGACTCCAAACCTCTCCACAATAAACGTATGCAGTCTGGAGGACTGTGACTTTGGCGGCGCTTTGCTCCGGCTGAGTCACGGCTCCATGTTCTTCAGAGGTCGGTATTACTGTGTCTTCAGCTCAGGCCATAACATGGCTGAGTTCATCAGGAACTGTGCTGTAACTTTCTGCAGTCCAACAGGCAGTAGTTATAGCCACCTTGTCAATGAAAAGTAGCTGTGCCTTGAGCACGTCTTTATTTTTCGCGTACCGCTTCTTAATGCGGCTGGTAATTGTACCTCTTGAGGGGATGCCATAGCCTGGTTCAATGCAGTTCATTAGCTCACGAAATCCCTCACAGTCCACCATGTATATCGGCATCATGTGCTATTCCACCATAAATCTAATCTCTGCACATCACAATAACAACAATGGCAGGCTATTTAAAAGCTGTACTCATGTTGCTATAAAACCTACGAAGCCAGATTATATTGCATGCACAACTTCTCCATATGTATACTCTCCTCCATTTGTCCCCTTATGAGCACACTTCCCATATTATACTATTTTTAAACAATATATTATAGGTCTCAGATATATATACAGAACATGTCTCTGAAGTGTTTGGCTGAAATACCAAACAGATCATGCCGCCTGTAGCTTTAAATGCAAACGAGCTGCTGCTGGCCACGCCCCTCTGCAAGATGTTTGGCTTACATTGTGACATCACAAAGTGGCCAAATCTGATCAGTTTTTGTTTAGATGGATCAGGACAGAAAGAGAGAGAATCTTTTCCCCTGAAACTTTCAGAATCTCTTTACACAGGGGGGATCCATATTTATGTGTAAAAGACATGAACAAGTGGATTTAGCATAATAGGGGACCTTTAATGCTGAGACACTCTTCACTGTAATGGTTCATTACACATGGGGAAAGCTGGCTTGTAGTGGCTTTTTGAAGGATCATTTGTCTTTTGTAATGCCTTTTGAATATCAGATCACATTTTATGGATGAATCACTCATAGCTTATTTGTTTTCTTGCCAATGTAATTTTCTTTTTTCTGACAAATCTGAAATGACAGCATCTGAGCTAATTCCTTTGCTTCTCTTTTTGCAGTGGACCCAAGCGCTACGATTGGACAGGTGCATGCTGGGTGTACGCTCATGATGGTGTGAGCCTCCACCAGCTGCTTTCTAAGGAGTTTTCCATCATCTTCAATAAAGACATTGACCTGTCTCACCTGACATATTCCTGAGGAACACACCTGCACTGAAACTACTGCGACCCATACAAACTACTGTGAGACAAAACGGGAGCCAAAGATGCACAACTCCACATTCACCCATCACCATTAGCCCTGAGGACAGCAGTTGTATATAATGAGTAATGTATATGTCCTATAATAATGTATTGTACATTTGTATTTCATGGTGATTTCATTAAATATTTAAAAATAATCAAACCAAAGGCTGCAGTAAGTCTTGTACAGAGAAACCAGTCATGTGATGGGTGAGGGCCATTAAACATGTATCTATGCACTAGTCACACATTTGAATACAATCTGATCAGACACACAATTGGGAAATATTTTCGTTGCAGCAGCATAAAACAAAACAAGTTCATAACAAATTAAAAGAGTATAAATAAACAATTCTAAAATATAAACATCTCAAAATAACCAGCATTAGACAGTAAACAAATATACAGATGGCCATGAAGATAAGACAAATCTATAAACAAATATTCAATTACATTTAAATGTAAAATGTACAGAATGCATACATCACAATGTTTAAGGAGTTATCCCCTAATAACATTTTATTTGGGTGTTAACGTAATCGTTCAGATCTGGGACAAAATAGTCAGTGGCCTGTGCATGTTTAGTGTATCTGGGTTTTGTAATTTTTCTCTTATTCGGCACAAATGAAATAGAAAAATGAAGTTGGGGATTGTAGCCTATGCAGACCATTAACATGCACTCAAACCTATAGAACACACTTCAGGAAAGGGGAAACCACAAAAAGCATTATAGGGCCCCTTTAAAGAATACATATCTTAGTAATTAGACATTTAGTGCCAACACACAAACAGTCACTAAGCTATAAAACACTCTATTGTAGGTAACTTCATCTTAATAAAAACACACGACCAATCATGTTTTTTTAGTTTAACAGCAGCAGCAGCAGCTGTGGAATGGTTTTCCAAACTGATATCAAATGATCTGATTGAAATGACATTTTCCTAACTATTCAGGGCTCTGTACACTGCGGCCCATTTCCAAACCGACTCTTAAACCCCTCCCCTTCCGCATCAGTGCTCCATTGTTTGTGTCCCTCATGAAACACAGTGTAAAATAAGAGACATTTAATATTGTCATACAGATGTTAACAACGTCAAGGTTACATTGCATTTAAATTATTTCCCTTAGATTCATATCCCTGCGTCTAGTCTACAAAACAGTAGATGATGTTTGCATTTGATTGCCACGGTTATTAACAAGGACTGTTGCAAAAACCAAGCAGATGTTATTGTAATTATAATTTGAGATTTTTTGCCTGATGGATTCTGATTCTAAACTCTGGTTGGACCTCAGAGTGGAGTTGGTCCTAAGCCTGCCGCTGTACTTACCCTCTCCACCCTAAAGTAGGAACCCTCATTCAGCTGAGAGTGAGACTGCTGGCTGAGTGCCAGGATGTAGGGGTCGGATTGGAACTGGACCTGCAGCGGCTTTCTTCTGGAGTGACATCACATACCTCATTTCCCAGAATGCTGTCCGGAGTGGATCCCAACCGTGCTGAGGTTACGGTGACAGAGGATTCAGCTCACAGCAGCTTATGATGCAACAATGACACAATCCCACACTGCCCCCCCAACATTCTTTCTCTCTCTCTCTCTCTCTCTCTCTCCTCATCCTCTCCTCTCTCTCAGCGAGGGGAAGAGTCGCTCAGCTATCTGATCTCGATACGACGCGCTATAGCGAGAGAGCTATCGCCTCGATAGATCGAGCTCTCTACTCTCTCTCTCTCTCTCTCGCTAGATCTCTCTCTATCTCTACTCTCTCGTCTCGCTCCTCGCTCTCTCTCTCTCTCTCTCTCTCTCTCTCTCTCTCTCTCTCTCTCTCTCTCTCAGGTATCCCTGTTTCATTAATCTGCCAGCAGTAGAACAAAGCTCTTAACTCATCCAGGGAAACTAGAGTTTGATCCTCCAACAGACCCACTGCACCCAGCACCACACACTCTGAGAACTCTCTTACACAGAAATCATGTAATCCTTTTTGTAAAACCTGTGGGGGTAAAAAGGAATGATATTTTTCACGTAAAGCCATTTAAACACTGTTTCCCTTTTCAGATTGTATAATAACAATAAACCACAAGGGGAAGAATATAAATGACAATGCATTTTTTGGATTATCCACAGCAACAACAAATCCCTGCAAGAGTAGAAAGCCTCCAATATATTAATACAACTCACAATTGGAAAATGTTGGACAGCAAATTATGGGATTAGTTTAGTTTCATAAAGATAAAGCAACACTTTCTCAGAATCAAGCAAAACTAACAGTTTAAGAGAAAAAAAAACTGAGTCAAGCAAAATAAATTTAATTTCAAAAATAAAACTATAAGTTGCAAACAAATCAGGGACATGCACAGGTACGGGCTAATGTTGCCCAAAGAGCCGGCTCTTTTAAGTGAACGACGGGAGCTGGCCCGCGAACGAGACATTTTTTTGTTTTTGTTATTTTTTGTTAAGTAATACAAGACAGAATGATATGATGATCTCCGCGCTACAGCTGCTCCGTGCATGCATGCAGTGGCATGTAATATCCAAGGATTAGAGACCGTTGGATGCTGCTGTTTTGAGCATTGCAATACATTTATTTGTATTATGTTATTTATTTATGATTATCCTTGGGCTCAGCAAAGATTTGATGTCAGCTGTTGCTGTCTTTTTTTCTATAGTTAATACTGAAATAGAGCCCTGCTGTTTTGTCAGGGCCTTTTCTTTAAATAAAATTTTAAAATGTCGATACAGTAGCCCCTTTTTTTAAATGTCTATGCTTAAGTTTTTATAGGTGTTGCTATCTGCTTTGTGTAGCGTGGTTCTACAAGCAAGTCAGTGCATTCATTGGGTGGTATCAGAGAGATACAAGGGTCTGCAAATGCAATGAAAACTGGCCACAGCAAATAATTGATATTAAACATGTAATTTTTACTTTTGAATACTTCAGTACAAAGGATGTATTGAATAATTTAAGTGATATGTGTACACATATAAATCATTAGTCAAAACAGGGCTACATTTGATTGAATTATAAAAGGTATAATATGTGGTAAACTGAAGAGCCGTTTGGGAGCCGAAAGAGCCGGCTCTTCTTGGTGAGCCGAGCCAAATGATCCGGCTCACCAAGAAGAGCCGGAATTCCCATCACTAGTAACTTGCTGGAGCACGGGCACTAATTTAGCGCGGGCACTTATTTTGTGAGCGCGCTCAAGCCATTTACTGTGGGGTGAGGTGAGGCACAGATGAGCTCTGCCTCACCTCAGAATGCGTCACCCCACAGAAACTGGCTGGAAAGCGGGCCCTAAGCGCATGCCTGTTCCCATCTCACTGTAGGTCACCAATGTAATGTTTGTAGATCCCTTTATTACATTTATCCTCGCCATCCATAGTCTCTAAATAACTTATTTCACGTATATATTATATTTAATCTCATTCTGACCTCTGACAGGTCCAGGATCTCCAGTAAAGGGGTTATAGCATGTGGTTTAAGTGATCATTATATGATATTCTGTACCCGCAAAAAGCTAAAACAAAAGGCCGGCTGTCACAAAACAGTCATATCTAGATACCTCAAAAACTACTCTAGCGAGGCCTTTAACCTAGAATTGGAGAGCCTGGACTGGTCAGATGAGCTCAGTGGTACACAAGTTGAAGAAACATGGCTTGGTTTCAAAAACAAATTCTCTGCAATACTCAATGATTTGGCCCCCCTAAGAACAACCAGGGTAAAAAATCGCGCTGAGCCGTGGATGCACTCCGGCATACTGACCGCCATGAAAACCAGAGACAAAAAATGCTCTGAGTTTCATAAAAGTCAGTCAATGCTTTCCAAAAGCACGAGCAGTGAACTCCAGGCCCACGTGACTGAACTAAAAATTGAAAGAAACAGACTAAGAAATGACGTAAGCTCCATGATCAAAACTGCCAAAAAGAATTTCATCAATGACAAAACTGAGGAAAACAAAAAGAAACCCCGGGAACTTTGGAAATTACTCAATAACCAGCTTGGCTGCAGTAAAAAACTCAAAACGAGATTTGCAAACTTAAACATAAAGACAGATAACAGGCTCATCACAGACAAACTGGATGTGGCCAAGTACTTGAACATTTTTTTCACAAACATAACCACAACTCTTGTAAATAAATTACCCTCCCACTCCGGGCTTTTTGGAGTAGATCACATCATGACCTACTACAAAAACCTAGGGGTACGCAAAGATGATTTCAGTCTAGCAAGGGTAACAACAGCAGAGGTACTCATTAAACTGAGCGCCCTCAAACCTAACAAGGCCACTGGCCACGACAATATCCCCTCCAAATTCCTCAGAGACACAGCAACTGCCATCTCACCAGTCATAGCTCACATAATTAACCTCTCCATAAAACAGGGAAAAGTACCCAAAGACTTCAAAATTGCAAGAGTAACCCCCCTGCACAAAAAGGGCAGCAAATTGGACCCAGGCAACTACCGCCCTGTTTCTATACTTACCTCCATCTCGAAAGTCATGGAAAAAATAGTATATGAACAGGTCGAAAAGTACCTCGCGGAAAAGAAACTAATCTATGAATTTCAATCTGGCTTTAGAACATCCCACTCCACTGACACATGCCTTCTATATTTGAACGACCACATCAAACAAGAGGTGGACGAGGGTAAATACTGCGGCATGGTGATGCTGGACCTACAAAAGGCTTTCGACACTGTCAATCACCCCATTCTGATTGACAAGCTAAAAGCAATTGGTTTTGATAAACTATCGGTGAGCTGGATGCAATCCTACCTGGAGGGGAGAGAACAGATGGTGGAGGTAAACGGTACTCTGTCCCCCCCCCTCCCAGTGAGCTGTGGTGTTCCACAAGGAAGCATATTAGGTCCGTTACTGTTCCTAATTTATGCAAATGACATGTCATCAGCATGTGACTGCAACTTGTTCCTGTTCGCGGACGACTCAGCCCTGCTGGTCTCTGACAGGAGCAGATTGCAGGTTGAAAAACCCTCAGCTCCGAGCTCGGCAGAATCTGCACCTGGCTCGCCGATAATAAATTATCATTACACCTGGGTAAAACAGAGTCCATTCTCTTCGGTTCGAAACATAATCTCAGCAAATCCGACGACTTCTCAGTTGCAGTGGGTGACATTATTGTCACTAGTAAGAAGGAAATTACATACCTAGGATCTATTCTTGAGGCAAACCTCTCCTGTGACAAAATGGCATCCAATGTAATAAAAAAAGTCAATCAAAGAACTAGATTCCTATACCGGATCTCCTCTCTGGTAAACAAAAGCACCCTGAAAACTCTGGCAGGAGCACTCATTCAAGGGTACTATGACTATGCTTGCACGTCATGGTACCATAGCACCTCCAAGGCGCTAAAAATAAAACTTCAAACATCGCAAAATAAACTGGTCACACTACTGCTTGACCTTTCATCTAGAACTCACCTCACCTCTGCCCACTTTGACAACCTAGGATGGCTTAGAGTAGACGACAGAGTACAGCTACTTGCAATGGGCCTGGTCTACAAGATCCACTACACCTCTATGGTACCCATGTACATGTCAAAATGATTCCCAAAGGTCAAGGAATACCATGATCATAACACCAGAGGGAGCTCCACAAATCATGTAAAACCCAGATTTGGCACAAAAAAGGGGGAATACACGTTTCGCAATTATGCCACATCAAGGTGGAACGCTCTTCCCACAACTGTAAAGGAAAGTAAAACTATACTTACCTTCAAAACCTCTCTTAAAGAGCACCTTCGGGGGAGAGCATTGCAAAACTGGCCCCGGTAATGGTACAAATCTCAACCTGTCGTACAATGGACAGCTTCCCCCCCCCATCTATGTATATACTCGCATTTTAGACTCTGTTACTAACTGTATATCTGTAGACTTGGTAGGTCTTAAATGTCCGGTTAGGATGTATTAGAACGAAATCTAAAATGAAAATTGTAAATAAGCCATCTGTATGTAAAAAACCACCTGTATGTAAATTGTGAATAAGTCATCTGTATGTCAAATATGTCTTATATGTCTTAAATGATATGATGAATTGGAAATGGGGGACCCTGATGTAAACAAGACGAAAGTCTTTCTCTGGTCTGCATCCCCTTAACAATTGTATGTTTTGAGCTGTACTGTACTGTACCCAATATACAAGCTGTTAATACACTTTTCAATCAATCAATCAATCAATGGTCTCATCATACAACGGCAATGAAAAAAGCACCAGGGGAGGCAGCCATAACCTCTGCCGCACTGAAGGGGGCGCACGTGAGCCCACAGGTTCTTGTTGCTACTGTTATTCTACACAGAGACGGTAGACGCAAACAACAAACTAGACTTTTGAAACTACAGGAAGATAAGGAGGACTTTTACAAAAAAGTAATAGAGATTGTTGTCCAGAAGGATAGCATGGACTTCATCTTCAAGTCAAGGTAAGACCACATTTGTAATGAAAATGAGATCTTACTAAGAAAGAACAATCCAATATTTAGATTTTGGGTATCCTTTTGTTGAACGGTCTGTTTAAAATGAATCGAAGCATCAGACTAAAAAAGCTTTTGAAAATAACCGAATATTTCGATTAAGGTCAAAATATAATATTTGTAAATCTGACTCAAAATATAATATTTTTAAATCTGACTCAGTGAGTCAGTAGCAGTGCCTCATCAGCCATGAACCTCACCGCACGTCACTGGTTAAGACCACCTCTAGTGTCGGATTTTGGAAAATGGATTTTGAGTTTTGTCATGGCAGGGACTTTACTTCCTCTTGACACCGTCGGTTATTTACAAAAAAACAGCTACATATACTTGTTATTGTGCTTCTGTCTTTCTGTGTCTTTTCATCTGCTCCGTAAACTCCTATTAAACATCCATGGTAAACTCCCTCAACGGGGCCGCTCGCTCTCTTTTCTTGATCGCCCTCTCACGGGAGAACAGTTCACTGTCTCGCTTCATTGTAGGATGTTTTACCATCTCTGTTATTAAGTTATGGAATACTAAATAAAGAAGTAATTAGATACCTTACAGTTACTGCGCTCATAAAGAATGATAAGAATAAGAATAATGCGTATTGAACTGGTTTCATTAATTAGTGAGTTAATTTAAGGTAATTTAGAAGCCCTAATTTATCAGTATGTCTGCACAGCAGTTACAAAGGTCAAACTACATTGAATTGTCCCCATTTTTTCTTTAATAGTTACTAACATTAGATATTTTAATGAGATATGGACCGCAAAACAAAAAATGTCCCTGGTTTTCATTTTAAAAATCAAGTCACCGAATGCAAGTAGTTGCCTTAGCTTATTTTGTTATGAGATGATGATGTGAATTACTGTTCAAATTAGTTAATGTAATAATCGCTTTGGTCTTGTATTTCTTTTCGGGGGGAGGCCCTTTTTCCAGTTTAGAGCAATAGCCCCTCCAAAGGTCAACAAATCATTTGTGTAATCATGTAAACTATAAGTATTTTTTCTTTGTTTTAACATATCTTTTTGTTTGCAGTTCTCTTTGCATATTTCTCAATGATCAGACTTTTGCTCTCGCTGCAGCTCTCTCGTTTGCGCTCCCTCATTTTTTGTTTGCGATTCTGACACAAACGTCCCAGGTAGGCGGGACTTTCAGGGGTGCGTCCCCATTGGCTACTCAGTTTTTGAGTGACAGCCCAGTCCTCCAGCGATTGTACAGTGCAGGCAGCTGCGGTAGCTGAGCGTGGATAGAACACCCCAGAAGAACCAGCATTTCAATTATTATAATACTACAAGTGAAAATATATGTAAGTATTGATCATTTGTGTTGTTTGTGCTGTACTATACGGTCTGTTTCTTTATTGTGTTAAGTGAGAAGTAAAGAAAAGCTGTGCTATGAAAGTTAGCTTTTGCTACCTTTAGATCCATAACAATGCTAGCTGAGCAACCTAACCCCTAGATTCCACCGGGTCCGTCTGCGCCGCGTTACGGCTGCGCCGCGGTTTTGGTCCGTCCTCCTCCGGCGTCACGCCGCCTACACACGGCGGCGTGCGTTGCCGCTTGGCGGTGGGCGTGTCTTGAGCTTGGGGAGTTTACGCGAGCAACGCGACCAACAACCAATCACATGAATCTCTGCTGTCAATTGCATCAAAGGTTTTACATGTCACACTTTATATGATGAACATTTATGACATTAATGTCTATGGTGCTATTTTACGCAAGATTCCATGCTGGCTACATACTGTCTATGCCTGCTAGCTGTCCATTCAAACGAAGTACACTGGATATAAACTCCCCAAACAGGCGAAAACCTACCAGTTTCACCCACTGTCTCTGCCACCTCCCTCCATGTCTGGCTCCTCCGGTTTGTATCCTGTAGGTGAACAGGGACTGAAAGCACCGGGTGATTCCCTACCGCTACGATTATTTTCTCCTCCATTTTTTGGCATATGAGGAAATGAACTGCGGTCTGGCTCTCCCAGCATACACACGGTTTGATTGGCTAGCGCTTGTACTGGCAGATTTGCATACGCGAGATTTGATTGGCTGACGCCTCCGCCTCAGCTTCAAAAGTAGAACATTGCTCTACTTTTGCAGCGAGCACCGCGAGAAAAGCTACGCTTTGCTCCCACAATGCAGTTCGGCGAATCGTGACGTCACCCCATTCAAAGTGAATGGGCAGAAGCGTTGAAGCGTCAACGCACGCCGCCGTGTGTAGGGGCCGTCATACCCTACCAGGCGCGTTTCAGAAGCATTTCAGAAGCGGAGCGTCTTGCCTGCCGGCTCGCAGTTTTTGTTGATTTGGGCATATTTCCTGGACAGGCTACTTTATACAGACAAAGTTAATAATAACTGTAATATTCCAGTTATAAACGACATGAATCAAAGATGTGTTGCTGTATTTTAGTGGTAAAAAAATGCATTCATCATCATAATTATTCTATATATATAATTTACACAGTGCCTGTAAACCGGAGGAGAACGTTGGCATTTCTCCTCCTACTTGAAAGACTACGGAGGGATAGGGTCTGCAAAATTAGTTTGTGTGTGTGTATATATATATATATGCTATATATGCTCTGAACGTTCCACTTCCTGCCTGCCCGACCTTACGTTACGGCTGCGCCGCGTCAAAAATAGGATTCATCCTAATTTTAGAGGAGCCCTGCGCCGAGCCGCTTCTGGGACACTTCTGAGCCGTAACGCGCCGCGTGTGGTGGAATAGCACCCATTGACTAGAGTGGAGACCCTATCCCTCCGTAGTCTTTCAAGTAGGAGGAGAAATGCCAGCAGCCGTAACGCGCCCGTAATGCGCCCGTAACGCGCCCGTAAGGCGCCACAGACGGACCCGGTGGAATCTAGGGGTTACAGCAGGGACAGTTAGCTACATAGCTAGCAGTGAGTGAGCGTTCAGACACCGGCGCACGCACTCAAACGGACTCGTGTGCCTGACTCACTCTACCAACATGCTTTCATGAATCTGTTTAGATATGCAAGTATAAGCCATGATAGCTTATTTTATTAACATGCTAATTTGATATGAAAATCAATGGAGGCTGAGGGTGCATTCACACCTAATAGTCCGCTTCTGTGGTGCGCACCAGACCACAGTTTGTTACATTGTTTCATTTTTCAGAAGGTTCGGTTTGCGTTCACACGGGCAAAACTCAAACGGACTATAAACTTTAAACACAAGTCATGTGCACGGAAATGCTGTTCAACCATTGGTCAGACATTAAGCGGGTAAAAACGCAAATCCCGGCAATTTCTACCGGAGCCTCCGCCATGGAGCATCGGCACTTTCGGCAGGTTATTCTCATGCTGCCGTCAATCTGGAGATCAACAGACACTAGCGGCCCGCGCATATGATTATATAATCAGACAACGTCCGTTAAAAAACATTATAACACATAAATGAGAGACGTTCTGCAGTAAGGAGGGGCGTTTCACCGACGACAGGTGTTCTTCATTTTATGTAGTTGACGGAGCATTTTTACTTTACACGACACTGTTCAACACTTAATTCTGCTTCACTCTTTAACTAAACAACCGCGGATGTCTTGAAAGACTCTTTCGCTGAAGACATCCGCGTTCTTGTGACACGTAAATACTACGCTTCCTATGTTTTGGTGCGGACTGCGTTCACACCAGCAATGAACCGCTCCAGAGTTCGCAAGCAAGCGTTCCGAGACCACCTATTTTAGCGGACCAGAGTCCGGTTGTTTAGTTCACTTAAGAGGTCTCGGACTGTGTTCACACCGACCCAAATGAACCGCACCAAGCGGCTAAACGCACCAGGGTTCGATTCAACCGGACTATAAAAGGCTGGTGTGAATGCACCCTGAGTTTACTACTTCTCTTTGTAGGAAAACCTACCGTCCATGATGCCCCTGAGCTGTGTTTTATTTGTTAACTTCATATCTTTCATTTCCTAAAACATTTATTTTCCTCTCATATTAACAGTGTGGATCATTGAGACAGCGTGGTGTCCAGAGGTCTTATCCCGTTTCCCCACTTCCTCTGAGGGGACAGCACGGAGGGGGGGCATGAAGAAAGACCTGCACCAGCTTCATCCACGCTGGGCGTTGCTGTTATCACTTGCTCAGTGTCATTTCATTTGACCAAATGTCTTTACATATACATTTAATAGATTTTATTATTATCCACCTTTTTCTTTTATGTCCTTTTATTTAAAACCTTCTTTGAGACTTCATCTTCTGGTTCAAATTTCAATAAATGTAATTTGTATAATCACTCTTTTGTCTTTATTCTACATAACAATGTTAGAGATTCCATTCAAATCTGTTGATTATTCATATCTTCCTCAGGAATAGTATGTCGAATTTTTAATGCTAAATGTATATCATTTTCTCACAGGATATAGAATGAGACAACACAGTTTTTATCCATTGTGTATGAATAAATGCTTCAGCTCTTCAGACCAACATAGTAAGATGTGGTATGCAACCTAGTTCTGGTCTGTTTAATAAAGCGAATCTGCCACTTTTATATTGTAGAATTTGTTAAATTAAGCAGTCTTTAATTGTTTGTCCTAAACATAGCAATATATGCTTTTGAAATGTAACATGTCTTTGAAAAAATAACAGTATACAGTTTATATTGTGGATCACCTTTAGCTTGAAAATACATAGATGTGTTTTTTTATCTATAAAATAAATAAATAGACAGACAGACACTTTATCGATCCCAAGTTGGGAAATTATTTTACAGCAGCAGTGTGTTCAGGTATTAAAATATTTAAAGTTGGAATAAAGTATAAACTACACAACACAAGTATAATGCACAGGAATCCATAAGATAAGTCCGATATTTTCATGAAAACTCCCCAGGAGACACCAGGGTTGCGGTCGAATAATCCAAAAATCAGCTCCTATCGTCTATCCCTATCGTCTATCCCTTGACCTCTGAGTGAAATGTCACGGAGTTAAGGGATAGTGGATAGGAGAATTCAAAAGGACTTAGGAGAAGAGACTGCGGTACTTTAGAGAATCCGACTGCACTTTCACTATCCGACGTGTTTATGATGCGCCAGCGGAGGTCATAAATGTGCGCCTGCTGCTGTGGGGAAACTATGGAAACTACAGTTTTCTATACAGCGGACTACAACATGGATATACGAGGGACTACTGTAAACTCATCTAGAGACTCTGCACCGTGCTCTGATGCTGTTGTTTTATGCTTTATGAACAGAGAAACATATTCTTCATGACCAAAGTTGGAATTGAAATAAAAAAGGAAATTGAAACTAATGCTCGTCACCCTCTCCCTCCGGTCCACATTAATACAAATGATCCCAATACGTATGATTGTATGAAAAGATCTTAAAATCAATACAAATGTATTTATTATAAACGTTAGTCCTTAACATCTATCACTGTGTATATCACCATTCAAACATCTTTCAAACCCCACACAGCTCAGTAAAGACTGTGAAATGTTGACTTTATTTGATCATTTCAGTAAAAACTAACGTTCATATTTCTCTTTTTGATTATAATACTGATGAACGTTCAAAACAAAGCACTTTGGCAACTTACCACATACGTTTTAAAATGCTTAATAAGCACCCAGAGTTCCCGTTAGAATAATTATTTGCCGGTCAACATGTCCGTTACCGTTTAAATCTTCCGGACAAAATTAGAAAAGTGCCGGTCAAAGGTCTTCTATGTTATTTATTGAGCTTTGAAACAAATTGATATGATTTGATATTAAACAAACTAATTATAGTAGATTAATTAACTATTCAAACGTGTACAGTAATTTACAATAACACGGGAATAATAAACGGAGCGCTCTCTCCCTCTCCTGGCAACACACCAGTATCATGCAGCTCGCGGATCCAGTAATGAGTGACCCGACAGTAAAAATAAACATATCTATAACTAGTTTAGGTAGTTTGAGAGGTAATTAAATAGCTACGTGTGATATTCTAACCTGAAGTGTGTGTTTTGTTCCGCTCACCGCTGCAGGTGATCATGCAGAGATGCGTGTCGACTCGTCAGCAGCAGCTGATCTCTCTCTCGTCAGATTAGACTTTACTCGCGTTTATCTCCATATCGATCAGATCTAGCTAGTTCTAGCTAATGATATGACTACCTGCTTATTAAAAGACACCTAAACAGTAAGCTTCGCTATGCAACCGGGTGAGGCCACAAAGTATAGCGCAGCATTATGCATTTGTTTACATGCCCACCGGAACCCGAGGCATTACCAACAGATCAACGGCACAATCAACCCATACAGGACATCTCTTTCTCCACATTAAGTGTTAGACATTAGAATTGACTATTCTTGTCTGTCACATACTCTTTTGTCTGTCACATACTATTCTTGTCTGTCACATAAGTGGCGCAACTGATGCGGTATTGCGCTAAGGGGAAATTATTTTGACCGGACATTTTGAGACATTTTGAGAGATTTAGATTTGCCGGTCTTCAGCATATTTTACCGGTCATAGTCCGGTAATTACCGGCTAACGGGAACTCTGTAAGCACCGTAACTTTCATGATATCATTTCTCGTTCATAATCGGTTGTTTCCGTGAACGGCCGACTGTTGTGTGACGGCAAATGCTGCGGCCGCAAGGCATTGTGGGGCAGCATTTTCTCCTCTCCTTTCGGTTAGGGAGGTCCAGTGGTTCCTAAGCTAAAGGAGGTTATAAAGGAAGTTTGAAACCTCCTTTCCTTTCATCTAGAGAATTCGAACGGCACTTATCATGGCTGCCACTGAGGGACTTCCGGGTCATTTCACTCCGTTAGGAAGGTTCCTAAGCTAAATGGACTATTCGACCGCAACCCAACACTAACGTGGCCGAGTGGACTCCGGAGTTTGCTGCATGAGTTGCACTGTACGATCTTTGGTGTAGTGGGCTGTCACTCAAAAACTGAGTAGCCAATGGGGACGCAACCCTGAAAGTCCCGCCTACCTGGGACGTTTGTGTCAGAATCGAAAACAAAAAATGAGGGAGCGCAAACGAGAGAGCTGCAGCGAGAGCAAAAGTCTGATCATTGCGAAAGAAGCAAAGAGAACTGCAAACAAAAAGATATGTTAGAACAAAGAAAAAAGGCTTATAGTTTACATGATTACACAAATGATTTGTTTGCAACTTATAGTTTTATTTTTGAAATTTAATTTATTTTGCTTGACTTTTTTTTGAGTTTTTTTTTCTCTTAAACTCTTAGTTTTGCTTGATGCTTTATCTTTATGAAACAAAACTGCTTCCTAGGAAATGCATTAGGATAATTTTGCAGTGACAACAATGCTTATTCTTCTCAGAGGAGTCTGACAAAAAGCAATGCCACTTTTTATTATTTTTGCCGGCCCAAAACTCTTACATTTCGAGATTTTACAACGCGCTGCACTTTGAAAAATGCTGCAAATACAAAATGCTACAATGCCAAGGGAAACGGGGACACTAACAAGTGACGCACACATCTGGGACTGGAGCGCTGGTTGACGTTTTGGGTATTATAAAAATGTCCAACTGTCACTGTTGGCATATTTAATCTGTTTCATGTTTGTTTTGTCAGTATATTAAAAATGACTAGGTAAGCTACGTTAGCTAGCTAACTTACCACAGATCTACAGTAATGAATCATGTGATCACCCAATACAACTTACATTTTAGGCAAGTTTCCAGTGACAGTGACAGTTGGCCAACTTTATAATCCAGAACATCACCAAGCGCTCCGGGCCCAGCTGTGTGCGTCACTTTATAGTGTCCCCGTTTCCGTTGTGTTTTGAGCTTCTTGCAGCTCTTCGTATTTGCAGCGGGTCGTTTTTGCCTTGTCTTAAGTAAACGCTGCGCACGTTTCGTCAAGTTGGTGAAGATGTTTCTTAAATTCCATGTGTTTTGGCACATTTGTGTTTTTATATTTGAATCCTTTTTTAAACTGCTGCGCGATTCTCCTAATGGAAGTGTTTTGGGCTGTTGTAGTGCGTGTGCACCTGCCGGCCACCGTACTCTATGCATGAGAAAGAGTTATTCATCTTTTAGGATGAGCATGATTTTTTTTATTTATTGAGAATTTGCAGATGATCTTGGCCTGCTGCCCCAGGTGAACCCACAGACACTGGCAAGTCGTTGTCCAGATTTCTTCTTCCTTTGTTCTGATGGTAATTATCAAAACAGTCCATTTTTTTGTCATATGTAATGATACATGACAGTGTGCTCCCTGATCAAACTTTACAAAAAAGAGAAAGGGAGGAGGCTGGATGTCGCGGATTACCATGTTAAGCACCCAGAGGCTTAGTACCACTATTATCCTCCTGTGGTGGGATTTTCTGTGTGAATTATGTAACAGTAATGCTTCAACACAAATCAGTACACGTCTGTTTTGACTTTTGGCTTTCTCCCACTGCTGCTCTATCTCCTCTGTGCAGCGCTCAGCTTCCACACGACGTGCTCCACTCCTCAGCGCTGCAACGCAAACACGTCCTGACAGCAAGGCTGGACCCAACTGTAGGCAAGCTGAGGCGTCGTCATGGCAACAGATTGACTCGAAGCATTGATGAGCAGTACCATGAAGTATAAGAAGTTCATCACCATCATGCAGGCAGCTCTCGGAGTCGCCCCCCTCAACAAGAGAGAGCTGATCCCACCGCCACGCAAACTCTGGAAACCTGCACGGTGAGTTGTTGTTGTTGTTGTTGTTGTTGTGTGTGTGTGTGTGTTTCCCTTGAGTGTGTGAGTGCATGGGACACAGGCTGGAGTAGGGTGGTCAAGGAATCAATGTAAAATCAAAGAGAATCTATTTATGTTAATGATGCCTCAGCTCCCTGCAGGCCTTCATATCAAAAGCAGACATTAATGTTTAACAACCACTCAAAGCCTTCAACCACTTAAATGTTTTTGCTTAGCAAGCTTGCATGTTTACTATAGCTTACTAAGCTGCAAGGTTGTAGTAGTGTGCTTTTATTAGGAGGTTTCACAATGGTTATGTAATTTCTACAATTTCACAAGGTGTTTAATTTGATAGATTATTGAATAAGAGAAGATCATTACAATATTTTTAATTATTCAATTAATTGCATTAAGATGCCAAACTAGGTAAATGTATGTTTACCAATTCATATACTTTACTTTATGTTGAATATTTTTGGGGTTTCCCCTTTCCTGTAGTGTGTTCTATAGGTTTTAGTGAATGGTCTGCAAAGGCTAAAATCCCCGTGTTCCCTCCAGAGGGAGAATTAGAGGCCATTTTCATCTGCAGTCCCTGAAAGGTTAATGCCATTAAAAGAGAACTGACAAGAGCAAAATAGCTATGAAAAACACACACAAAAGCATAATTACAGCACCGAATCAAAGACACACGGGCACAATTTAGGCACAATTACAGCACATATAAATGCACCTGTATGCACAATTAAAAATACAAACACATATACACACAACAGCAAGCTACAAGCTAGGAGCACAGATAATTATTCTAAAATAATGATATAACCCCTACTCCAGTTTATGACAGTTTATGTCTAGGTTTTAATTGGAAGACTTGACCAAGGAGAACAGAATATGTAAATACAAACAGAGAAGAGTTCCCGCTGTACGCCACAGTCATTTCTGCTGAACCCTCTTTCGGTCTGCATATTTAACTGGCCATAAACATGTCTACACGGCATAAATAGAGGCACCTGAAGATTAACATGGACGTCACAGCTGTTACTATCTGCCTGGTTTGACCTAGCACTGACCAAAGACCTACTTAAATGACTCCAAACATGAAAAGGACATTTTAATATCAAAATATGCATAAGTTACTTAACCCTCATAGCTCAGGGGTTATCAGTCGCGGGCCTCGTTCTGTGGCTTGCTGCGGTGGACACACTTTCAGATCCAGCCTGTGGTTCCTTAACGCGTGTCATCCCCTCTATCCCCCCGTTTAACACTGTCACTCTCATAAAGGCTAAACTGGTCCCAAAATAAATACAAATATCATTCAATAACATCCAAATGCATGCTGCACAGAAATGATGGGCAGTAAAAGAACAATCCATTAATAATAATAATAAAGCTTTATTTATATAGCACTTTGTATACAACACGTGCAGCTCAAAGTGCTTTACAAAATGACACATCACAAGTTAAAAACAAACAACAAAAATTCCCCTCAAATATCACTCCAGGGTGATAGCAGCACAACCCATCTAGTCACTCAGAGAATATCAGGACAATCTGATGTAGAGTTTCAAAATAAAATACCTTTGAAGTCTCATATATATGAGCTATCATCCCTCTGTTTTTAGATAAGAATACAACAAAAACTCTCAAGTATCAAAGACTTATTTCACTTCAGGGTGATAGCAGGACACCCCATCATCAGATGATCCTGATATTCTCTGAGTGACTAGTTGGGGTGTGCTGCTATCACCCTGAAGTAAAATAAGTATTTGATACTGGACAGTTTCTGTTTTATTATTATCTAAAAACAGCGGGACGATAGCTCATATATGAGACTTCAAAGGTCTTTTATTTTGAAACTCTACATCAGATTGTCCTGATTCTCTCTAACTAGATGGGGTGTCCTGCTATCACCCTGGAGTGAAATAAGTATTTGATAATTGACAGTTTTTGTTTTATTCTTATCTAAAAACAGATGGACGATAGCCCATAATGAGACTTCAAAAGTATTTTATTTTGAAACTCCTTAAGTTTTACATTCACTCAGTTATAATGTGGTAGTTAGTTATACGTAGTTTGTTTTAAATAATTATTGATCACATTATATAGTACATATTTCTTAATTTAAGCTCCAGTATATATGAATATGTTTGGTATGTTTTTTAGGTATATTTGTTATTGACCGAGTAAACGCTTTTATTTTGAAGGCAGTTTTTCCAGGCCTCTACCGTAATGCATAGGATATTCGCGCACCGCAATACAATGTGCGGGCTGGCTTGACTGTGTTTTCCGAAGTGGAGGCTGGCTTGACCGCAGTGTAAAGCCCTTAAGGTCAAATAATGAGATGTGGGTACGGAGGAAAAGAGAGAGGGTTTTATTTTCTGACCCTTTGTGAGTCTCCCTACACACCGGGGACACATATTTATGTATAAAAGACATCAAAAAGTGCATTTTGCATAATAGGTGACCTTTAAGTAGCTATTTCTCAACTGGAGACCATTATACAACTATTAGCAAACATCACTACCGTAACAACACCTTATGACAAATGGAAACTGCCCTTGTTCTTTAGGTGTGGTGAAGACGGAGAAAAGGCATTTTGCTGATGCCCCAGTTACTTGAAGTTGCTCAGCAGTGTGAGACAGCGGGCAGATTCACCACAGTAGGAACAGAAAGAGCTGCAGTATGATAACAGATATGCTCTGTGTAGAGCACATTATACAGAGGGGGATCACAGCGGCTCTCTGTCTTGGAGAGACAGAGGCTTTGTGGATGCTTTAGCTAATTGTCCGAAAATTATCAGACTTAATGCCAATAATGAACAAATCATGCTATAATAAAGGAAAAAAACACTCTAATTTCGCTTACCACTTTGTCATGCATCTTCCCCCCAGTTAATACTATTTTTATGAGATGATTATTGTGATTGACACAATTACATTTTGAATCGATTGACACCACCAGATATAATGCATTTGTAATAAGGTTTATCTGTTAAAACTGCATGACATCATGAACACCCCTAATAATAGCCAGCTATTTTTATACACTCATTCACCCACCATTGATTGAAAGCAACAAATTCACGCCCCTTCTGACGGCATTGCTAAAAGGCATTGTGGGAAATGTCAATCACAAAACAAACATCAGAAAGAAAGAGTGGAGTAGGCGCCACTTAAATGTTATCACTAACCAGAGGGTGTGTGTGTGTGTGTGTGTGTGTGTGTGTGTGTGTGTGTGTGTGTGTGTGTGTGTGTGTGTGTGTGTGTGTGTGTGTGTGTGTGTGTGTTCTACTATAGTATTATGAGATTACCATTTCAGAGTAGAAAGGTTTCAATAATGAATGCATGCAAACTGCTAAATTTATAATAACGTGGGTATAGAAAAGGCGTGTGTGTGTGTGTGTATGAGAAGGTGTACTGTCCTCTGGTGCTTGTGGGGACATGTCCTCCTCTCTTTTCACACCCTTATTATGCCTAGATTGACATGGGGGGTTCCTGGGCCGTGACTATAAATGAGGGGAGCGTTCCATGTCGGGGGCCTGAGGATTACATCGCTGTTTTTGCAGATGATGTGGTTCTACTGGCCTCAGACCGTGACCTCCAGTGCTCGCTGGGACGGTTTGCAGCTCAGCGTGAGGAGGCCGAGAGGAGAGTCAGCACCTCTCAGTCCCTTTAGGATTATAGGTGATCCGGGGTTTAGCCAGAATATGAAGTTGTTGAGCGGGGGGTGGGGGGGGTGCTAGTAGCAGACTCTTCACGCTAATGAAGGATCACTTCTTCTTCAGGGCAGGGAAGGCTATGCAGTACGCAGGCTACTATCCCGCTGCTGCTGCCTCTCTGTTGGACTCCGGTACTGCACATTACTCACGAGACGTTTAAAAAAATAAATAATTGTTTTACGTGAAAAATTCGGGGCTTTTCAGAAAACATCCGAGGCTTGAGCCCAAGTAGCCACCCCCTAGCGCCGCCACTGGTCCAGCGCTTCGTCTTTTACCCTCTTTTCCTTTCTCTTTCTTGATCCTCCTTAGCAACGGTCATTATAGTCCTTGACAGCGGTCTCTACTACTGTATTAACAACGTGTCACATGTTCAGAATTGAGTATTCAACTAAGCCGTGTAATAAAAGTTGTTAGTAGCCTTAAGGGCCTACACAGTTGTTATGCTATTCAACATCGCCCTTCACTGGATGTATAATGAGCTGCACATTTAAGCATTTAAAATACCTAGCCCTTCTTTTGCTGTTATTTTGGTGAAAGTAACTCAAAAGTAATATAAAAGTGTCTCCAACCAACAGTCAATGTAAACTCTGACAATAGACAAGAAGGCGCCATGAAGACAGCAACTAAATATTACATTCATATATTGTATTATATATTGTCAAGACATGCATAGAGAGAAGAAACATGACATGTTATTAAGACAGAGATGAAAAAAGGATCTCAGAACTGAATTTACTCCAGGTGGAACTAAAGTCTGATTTAAGAGTTGATTATATTTCACATCATTCATCCAGATCTGTAAAGTAACTAAAGGTATTAAGTAAATGTTGTGGAGTAAAAGTAAATGATTTACCTCTGAATTGTAGTGGAGTAGAAGTACAAAGTAGCAAAAATTGTAACTCAAGTAAAGTACAAGTACCTCAATAGTGTACAGTAAGTACAGTACTTGAGTAAATGTACATAGTTACTTTACACCAGTGTTTTTAGATGACACTTTAATCCAAAGCACCTACATACATAATACTGTAGACATTGTAGCAGGTTTGATGAGTTTCTATTCTAATTCCACAATTCTGATTTTCAATCACAATTCTTAGCGGCCTCTGTCAGCCTTGTGCCAGCATTTTTTCATTAACAATAAACAGCTAAGTCATTAAGTTAAATAATGCATGTTGATAGATAATTATTAAACTAGTCCCCCTCTATTAATTCTTTACTTCTGTCCTTGCCTCAGTTTATGTTTCTCTGTCTGTACGCCACTCTGAAAAAACGTTAACTTTAAGTAAATGTATTATGTCAACAGATTTCACCTTACTGTATTCGGGGTGGTACACAATACACAATTACAGAATTAAGTTCAATTTGACCAGTATGCTCTCGCTATCTCTTTCTGTCAAGTTGGTCAAATGTATATTGCAATAACATTTCATTTCATTAGGCTGACTTACTGTAGACATGTCTACAGGAGCTATAATGGCATTCCGTATCTTGAGACTTTAAAATGTTTACTGCTGGGGCTGAGGATCAAACTACTGACCATCTAATTAGAAGACATCCATTTATCCCATAGCCACGGCCGTCCCTCAACACTATCCACTGTCCGGTAGCCATGAAAGCAACACAAACAAACAAAACACAACCAAGCAATATGTAACATAACCATCACAAGCATACAGTCAGAGCAGCTATTTGGCAAACATGTTAAAGGGGCAGTCACAAGTAAAATGGTAATATCCATCCCATAACACATAAGCTATGCACATAGTTGTCAACCCTCAAATATGGAACCGCATTGTTGAATAATGCAGATGAATATCTGGCAACAGGGAAAGGACATAGGACAAGTCAGCAGCAGATGAGCCGGCACTCAGAACAGAGAGCATGCTGTCAGGGCGTACACATCTATATGTTGTTTGAAGGCGTCTGATAAAGGTCAGGTTGTGGGGGAGTGTTGCCACTTTAAGATCTTTAACATCAGGCAGGTGTCCATGTATTTCACTAGATCTTTGGAGAGACAATGCGCTTAAGAGTATAACTTTCACTTGAGATGAGTCGTTGATCTTGAGTCGTGGCTGTCCCTGTTGCTGTGGTCCTGCCTGACGCTCACCTTACTACTCCTTTGATGGCAGCAGGAGGATTGTTCACATCCACCTGGATCGATCTTCATCTTATTTATAGACACATGCATTTTCAAGCATTTGAACTACTTATGTTGTAAATGTATTATCTTTTTAATTTACACACGACTATTGCACGTCTGTCTGTCCTGGGAGAGGGATCCTCCGCTGTTGCTCTCCCCGATGTTTCTTCCATTCTTCCCCATTAACTGTGGGGTTTCTTTGGGAGTGTTTCCTTGTCTGATGTGAGGGTCCAAGGACAGAGGGTTTCATATTCATATTCTGAATCCAGTCCTTTGAGACCAATGTAAAATGTGTGATATTGGGCTATATAAATACAACTTTGATTGAGTTGAGCTTGTGCAGTGTGTTCCACCAGTGGGGTTGATCATTGCAGTCATGTATGGTTTTGCTGCTTTAGTGGCTAGGCATTTTCTTATATACTTCAAATTAGCTGTAGCCTATTTCACAGCTTTTGCTGTATTTCACAGCTGTATTTCATCAGCTTTTTGTTTGATGATTAAAAAAGAGTCAGTCTGTATGTCATCATTGATGCCCTAGTTACCATTTGTATACGTCTTACCAGAGATGGAGTACTCAAGTCCTGGACTCGAACTCGAGTCGGACTCAAATGCCGATTTTCGTGACTCGTGACTCGACTCGGACTCGCACACTGATTGACGCGGACTCGACTCGGACTTGTGAATTCTTGCGCACGATGACTCTGACTCGGACTCGTGAATTTTTAGCCCACGATGACTCTGACTCGGACTCTTTAATTTTTCACCCACGATGACTCGGACTCGACTTGTACATTGACGCTCCGACTTGGACTCGGATTCGAAGAAGTTTTGTCTCGAGTCAGATGTCCTGGCGTGTGCACCTGCGAGGCGAGTACACGTACGTGGCGCACCCCCGCTATTCCAGTCCAAAGATGTCCAGAGACACACCCCACATCGTGCTGTATGCTTTCATAGATTTCGCTTCCACTATAGCCGCTTTCACACCAAGTACTTTGACGTACTTAGTTCCCAGCACTTAGTTCCCAGCATTTAGTTCCCCCATGGAACTAAAGAGCAGATCGCGTTCACACCGGAATAAGTCCCTGAGGGAAGATTACGCAAATGAAGCCGCTGATGTCACTTCTTCTTCTTCTTCTGCTTTGGGTTTACTGGCAGGCCGCAAACAACTTCACGGCGTATACTGCCACCCGAAGTCCCCGGCCGGAAGTCCCCGGAGTTGGGGACTGGCTTCAGTAGAAGCTGCTGGGACTCCCAGCAGCTTCTACTGAAGCCTTCAGAGTAAATCGTCAGAACGCCGACACCTCCTCATCACTCCACCGCTCCCATGTTTGTTTTTGTGTTGCCATAAGTTATTCTCTCTCCGTTGGTGCGCGGGGCTAATGCTAATGCTAATAATGCTAATGCCAGCAAATACAATGGCGGCTTCACAAAACTTTCCGAGTTTTACGGGGCGTGGTTTGCAATTCGCCCAGCCAATCAGAAATTGGAACTTCTTTCTCCCCAGGATAGTACCTGCTCTCTAGCAGGGACTGAAAAGGGGGGAAAAGTTCTCATGAACTAAATTCTCTTTTTGGTGTGAACGCAAAATCCCAGGAACTATCGGAACTAAAAGGGAAAAGTACGGGGAAAAGTACTCCGGTGTGAAAGCGCCTATTGGGAAAGAGCAGCGCAAAATGCTCGTTATGTGGAAAAAATATTGAGGCTCCATAACACATTACTCTAAGGATCGAGTTCAGACATGTAGGTAGGCTGTCTTGAACACTATCATCAGAGTAATGTGATCAAATCAATAAATAAAGATTCAGCCGATAACACGAAAGCACATGGCTACTTAACATGCAGAATGTAGTCATTTTGCATGCTAAGTAGCCATGTGCTTTCTGGGGCTTAATCTTTATTGATATAATTTAAACATTCACTATAATAATTGTAGCATCCCGGGCTGAATGATGGTCAGACTCTCCAACTGATGGTATCTGTTTATTGCACACCCTTGCTTTTATACAATCATTACCAACGTAAGAACTTATGCCCTATGTTAATTTATTCGTCATCTATCCGCAGGGCTGCCCCTCCCTACAGGCCGATCACGCAGACTGCGTGGGGCCTCACCTCGCGGAGGGGGCCTCATGTTGCGGAGGGTGCCTCATCTTGTGGAGGGTTCTTCATTTTGCAGAGGGAGCCTCATCTGAAGCGCAAATGCGGCGCACCTACAGTCTAAGCGCGCCACTAGCTCCACTAGCACCACCCCCCCGTCCCGTCCCGTCCCGTCGACGCTCGCAATACAGAGGGCATCATCAAATAACTTTGCGCGTGGGGCGACAAGTTGGCCAGTGGCGGCCCTGTCTATCCGTCATTATACATGTGTGTTTACACCACACTGCTCCGTTGTCCATTGACTTCCGGTAAAAGTTCCTTCAAAATAAGAGTCCCGATCTTATTACTGTAACGTCCGAGGTGTTAAGGCTTCAAAGATACTTCTGTGTAACAAGAACTCAGGAACTTTAGTACTTTTTGGAGCGTCACAGACAGCGCCTCCATTTATTAAAGTAGAGTCACACACCACACTCTGGCCGTGTCTCAATTCAGGGGCTGCACCCTTCGGAGTACGCAGCCTACGCGGTCCACGGAGGACCCAGCCCACGTAGACCGGGTAGGCTGGACCGAGCGGCCTACGAAATGAGACGGTCTAGCCTACGGAGCGCTTCGTGTTTACGTCACGTGATACGCGCTCCAGCAGCCTGCTAGCAAATTAGCTTACAAGCTAACTCCGCTGAAAAGGATCCAGAAACGTTACTTTTATACTTTAACAATTTTTTGGAGATCACCGACGGTGATGAAATAAAGAGGACCATGGCCAGGTAAATAAGATTAAGCTGTTCCTTTAGCCCCCAGTAATGTTACATTAGTAAGTTAACAAGTTAATTATATATAGCTGATGTAATTTAATCATATTATTTCATATTTAAAATAAGTCTCAGCCACAAGTCTGGAAATGTCCGCTGCATACACCTCCAAACACTCGTTCGCCTGGCGGGGCCGTGCAGATACACACGTCTGGAAATAAAGGAGGAACTGTCTCTGGCCAAAAGCCTCCGCCAGCTTCTCCTTCACACGTTCGTAATCACACTGCACATCTGACGGCAAGCTGTCCCACAGTAGGAAAGCTGCGCCATCCAGTCTGGTAGGTGTTAGGTGGTAGAATGTTCAGTAAGGTAGCTGCGTAGCTCGTGCCCCTAGCATCCCTCGTCTGAGCACGAACAGCAGCTTCAAACTGTCTTATCCACGTAGCGAACAGCCTCTGGCCGTCGCCCCTAAACGTCAGCGGCAGCTCCACTTTAATATCATTACTCACAGAACCAGTCCAAGAAGCAGTACATCCGTTATAATCGTCTTCCATATCACTGTCACTCTTCATTCCTCCGAACATGACGCTTCGACGCTAGCACCGTTAGCACAGCTAGCCAGCAGAGCCGACCAGAAAGTTCAGTAATTGTCCACAGAAAATAATAATCCAAGAGCAGATAAAACACACTCCGATACCGCTGCCACCAATGTAACGTCCGAGGTGTTAAGGCTTCAAAGATACTTCTGTGTAACAAGAACTTTTTGGAACGTCACAGACAGCGCCTCCGTTTATTAAAGTAGAGTCACAGGGTGTTTCTCAATCGCGAGTACGCTTGCTTGGTAGCACATGTCTGCCGAGAATCTTGCTTCAGAAGCGAGTCAAGAATACTTCCTGGCATTCGGAAAACAAAGAGTGGAACAGGCTAGCAAGTGTGCAGGTGTGCGTCATATGAGAGGCCCTGCCTTACATCTTCCGCCACAGATTTTGGAAATTGGTCCGTGCGCAAAGCATTGTGGGGATTTTAAGACCGCGGAGTCTACTCATGTGCAGCCTCGATATTTCTCGAGCTCGGTAGATTTCCAAGTATGCTGGAGATTGGAACAGTACTTCGGCGGCACTCGATGATGTAGTATGCTTGAAATAGTGGCTCTGGAGCAGCTTTACTCGCGATTGAGAAACACCCACACACCACACTCTCTTTTACAACTTCAGGACAGACTGCACATGCTCAACCACATGACCTCTCACCCCAATACTTACATTAATATCAAAATAAAAGTGCAAAACGACAACTTAACCATAGGAAAATATTGGCATACAAATATAATCACTTTTTTTTTTTTTAAATATAGTTAGACATATTAAAGGTCATTTACAATAATACAAATAGTAATAATAATAATAATAACAATAATAATAATATTATTATTAATATTAGTAATAAGCTTTATATTTGTATAGCACCTTTTATACAAGACTTGTAGCCAAACTCGCTCCACAGCAGTTCAATAGACAGATTAGTATAACATGACAGGATAAAAGTAATGTGGAGGAGCAGCTGCATTTCAACACATATATCCACGAAGATGAATACATGAAGACTTGTGACTCAGACTTGACTTGGACTCTTCTTGGGTGACTCGGACTTGGACTCGGACTCGAACACAGGTAATGATGACTCTGACTCGACTCGGACACTCCTTGGGCGACTCGGACTTGGACTCGGACTCTAAAAGTGGGGACTCGAGAGTGACTTGGACTTGTGAATTGATGACTTGACTACAACACTGCGTCTTACAATTCAGCCTGTTATGGACAGGGTGACCAAGAACTACCGTGTTGTTATCAAATGGAATTTGTTGAGGAGACACTGGCGCAGGAGAAGGTCTGGGTTGAGAATGCTGCCTGAGCTTGAGCTGTGACAAACACACGTTTATGATACTCACACGTTTTGTTCAGCCGGATGATCTCCACATATTAATACCTGTCTGATTTTTTAAGGGTAAATGCAGTCATCAGATGAAAAAGCTAAAGTTAGGATTTAAGCTAACTACATGATGTTTGCAAGACTTCACGTCATCACCGCTAAGCTAATGTTGGGCGTGATGACATTTAGTAGTTTATTTTAGTCACTTGTTAGCAACCGCTGTTTTATGACATATACAAGTTCCAGACATTCACCAGTGTTTACTGACATATTTATGTCTCTTCAGCTTGTGTAAACCACAGATCTTATTTCAGGCATCTAACCAAAAATCTGTACAAAAAAAGCGGTCAAATTTGAACTCTTCTAACTTTTAGGACTCCTGCACCACTCTATTGGGCCCGTGGTTGTTAATAGTAAAAATGTAAATGGTAACCGTGAGAGATCATAAACACTGAGGACTGTTGATTTAGTTCATATTTTGAACTGCTGCATCACTTTGAGCCACCACTACAGCTATGTGGCTGCTTCATTCATCTCTTGGCCATGTGGAGGGTAAGGGGAGAGGCAGGCACAGATAAGGGTTCAGATTTCAGAGGCTGGAAAGCAAAGGCACAGAGCAACTCTCAGCCAGTTAGATAGACTGGTATTATTACTGTGGGGTATATGGGCAATAGCAATGGGCGAGAAGGTGGATGTAGGTCAGGTGACAGACAGCAGTGGGAAAGTCTGAGGGCATCTGGTGGATGGAAGGAGAGCAGCAGGTCTGGAGAGCTCCTATGAAAGCATGGGCCTGTGGAAGTGAGTAGTGGCTGGAGACAGGGAAACAGAGGAAAAGATCAAGTTGATCTCAACATCAAAAATGTGTATCGATTTACGTGAATCTTGGCAAATTCATGAAATATATTGGTATGGCTGTTTTGTTTAAATGCTGTTGTGTGTAGTGTTCATACTTGCCTTAAGAAGAGAAAAATCTCCTCTTTATATCTGTGTGTGTGTGTGGAAAAAGCAGTGAAAGATATTCATCTAAATGTGTACCTGCCTGTTTGCTTTGTCATCCTATCCTAGCTTAGATGAACACACACCTGCACACACACACACACACCTGCACACACACACACACACACACACACACACACACACACACACACACACACCTACACACACACACACACACACACACACACACACCTACACACACACACACACACACACACACACACACACACACACACACACACACACACACACACCACACACACACACACACACACACACACACACACACACACACACACACACACACACACACACACACACACACACACACACAGTCTTGCATGCAGCAGCAGTAGCAGCGCAGCCATCCTCCTCCATCTCTCCCCTCTGTGCTCCTTCCTCCCAGCCCTTTTCTCTCCCCTCTCTCCCTCTCTCCCTCTCTCCCTCTCTCTCTACTCCTCAGTCTTGCCTGGTCTCCGCTCTGTCAACAGCTCCTGCATCCTTCTCTGTCCCTCCTCTTTTTTTTTTATCTGTACATCTCTCTGCCGTCATCCATCACCATGCGTCTCGGCATGTCCTCCTTCATCACGGATATCCTGAGCACCTCCACTAACATCTGTTTCTGCTGGAACGAGGTCCAGGTAGAGTCAAAACTCCTCCACCTCCACCACCCTGCTGCTGTGCTCTGGAGCAAGGCAGCAGCAGCTCAGGGCTCTGGCGGCCGCTAGGGACTCTGATTTGATCACATGATGTTCCAGTGGGCTGCTGTGGATATACTGTGGTGTGTGTGTGTGTGTGTGTGTGTGTGTGTGTGTGTGTGTGTGTGTGTGTGTGTGTGTGTGTGTGTGTGTGTGTGTGTGTGTCATTCTTATGAAAGTTTGACTTGTTCTGCTGTTTACTTTCGTATTGGTTTAGTTGATGGTAAAATAGGTGACAGTATATTGGATGAGTTTGTGTAGTTATACTGTACATGTTAGCCCTGGTGACAGTGTGCTGTGTGTGTAGAGAGGGACTGTGCAGGGCTTCATCTGGTTCAGATGCTACTGCAGATCTTTTTGTACTAAAGATTAAGCCTCTTCATGTGCTCATGGAGATTGTTGTACTGAAGTTCTATCTTTTCAAATATACATGCAACGTTAATGCTATAACATTACCTGAACCCTAAACATCATGTTGTAATTACCTTCATTTCGATGCATCCAGTGAGATACCTGAGATACATTTTCATTAAATGTATTATGACAACAGATTTCACATAACTCAATTAAGTTAGTTGAACGCAATCTAAACAAAATTGAAATTTGTTAACATCATACATTTAATTTAAGTCAACGTTTCAGTTTTATCAGTGTGGGATGTTTTAGCTTAGCTTAGCACAAAGACAGAAAACAGGGGGAAAACAAGCCCCAAAGAAGTGCTCCAGGCGTTAAGGCAAAGTTAGATTGTAGCAAAACGGTAGTACAAGGTCACGTGAGAACATTGGGCCCAAAGAGAGGCTGTCTGTCAATAAGTCTGTAAATCAGAGAATATCGTTTTTTAAAGTAAATCGATTTCATAAAAAGAATTTGGTCCTAAAAGTTGTAAAACAATCTGATAGATGAATCTAGAGTTATTTGCCCTTTACATTCATTAATGCGAAGACCGGACATGACTTAGCGGCTGGGAGGCGGGGCTTAAGGAAAACACAAGTGCGCATGCTCTATGGGCAACATTTATAGTTTTGAACAAGGCCCCGCCTCCACTGTTGTATCACGTACTCTTTATCCACCCATAGGAGGAACTGCTAGCAGCACTACCCTGACTCTATCAAAAGGGGGAAAAGAAGCCTTTTCTCTTGTTAGCGAGGAAACTTATCACCAATTATCAGTTATTACCATAACTGACAGAAGACCTGCTGCAACATTACATTAATGTTGACCTACTGTTAGGAGCCTCATTCCTACTTAATCAAAACTCTCGGAACTATTGCACCTGCTGGAGGATTGTTACGTATTTCTTACAGAAAGAAAAAAATATCTATATTCAAAAAGAAACAGACAGAAGTCGTTTGAAGGATATATCCAGGATGTGAAGCGGTACAGACTAGAGTGTAAAGGTGTCTGTATTTGCTGTTACAATCATTTAGTATACCTTTAGTTGCTAGCTTTAATGATGTGCTGCACTCTGATAATGTTACCTACAAATGTATTGGAAACAAGTATCTCTTGTCAACCTGTCCAGGTAGGAAGTATCATTGTTACATGAAACAATGCAGCGTTTCCTCATTAAATGGTTTAGGATTTAATATTTGTCCGCATATTCCTACACATATCAAACAACTTGTCAATATGTTCTTATCCTTGTATATAGACTCGTACTGCACTATTCCACATCATAACTTTATTTCATTTTTATAACTATTATTATTTTTGTATTGCTCATGCTCTTATTGTTATTATGTTATGTTATTATGTTGCATTGTTGGAGAAGCCTGTGACATAAGATTTTCAACTGCATAATTACTCTGTAGCTATGTCAGATTGACAATAAAGAACCTTGAACCTTGATCACATGCACAGTCTTTTTAAAGTAAACCTCAGATTTATTTCATAAGTTAGGTATAGTTACATTGGTAGGTATACCTTTGACAGTTGAGAACACTACTTTGCACTGAAAAAACTGATACGATGAATTTAATTAATTGTATTATGTCAACAGATTTCACATAACTGTATTAGGTTAGTTGAAAGCAATTGTATCAAGTTCAAATGCAAAATATTAGGTTCAACTTAATATTATTGCTTTCAACTAACCTAATACAGTTATGTGAAATCTGTTGACATAAAACATTTAATTAAAATCAACGATCAGTTTTTCAGGTGTCCTCTGGTCATCACGACCTTCTGGGGCGTACATTTGGAGTTATGTTAATTGTGTCAGGTACATTTTTCATTTGTGTTTTGGACACAAGTTCCTCTTGTCAGTTCATTATTGCATGCAGTTAAAGGTTGTAATACAATGTTTGGTCGTAAAATGGCTATTTATTTTACCTGTGTGTGTCTCAGCGGCTTAACAAGGCTGTTTATTATTCCATGCTCTGTCAGCAGTATCAGAGATGCAGTGTGTGTGTCTGTGTGTCTGTGTTCCTGGTGACAAAAGGATAAAGAGATGACTAGATGATATTGACAGACATTCTTTCAGTGTGCGTGCGAGGGATAGCTAGACAGAGAAAGACAGAGAGACTTTTGAATGTAATTTAACAGTGACACTGCCACTTCGAATGTTACCCAGAGGGAGCTCATGTGCATGTGTGTGTGTGTGTGTGTGTGTGTGTTAGATTGATGGATTTGTCCCGGGACTGGAGCGGTATTAGATTCAGTGCTGGGCGTCGACGGGGGAGTGCAGAGGCAGCTGCGGATCTGTGGCTGATAAACCAATCAAACACTACGGCAGCGCTCTGTCCACACGGCCGGAGAAACATCGTCAATCCTGCACTATTTATCGGTAGTCATTACTGTAACACAGCCCAGAGGCATCGATTCAGCTGAAGCTAAGGTGTGGCAAGGTCACCTGACAGTAAACACTGCCGACACACACAGAGGAGAGGCAAGTGTGTGCACCTGCATTTGAGTTAAAACATGAAGTCCTTCCAAACACCTTGACAAGCACCTTCAATATGATGGATTGCATACATATTATAAACATGATATAACACAAATGCCAGTAACATCACAGGAAAGTGAAAACAAAGTGAATAGAGAGAATAAATAAATGAGACATCTGTAAAACATATAACTTTGTAATTCTTTAAGATACTACCAACCACAAACTTAAGGTTGAAGGTAGAAGTAGAAAACAATACATCTGTATATGTTTTTATGTGTATCTATACTCGCTCTTGAAATAATACATTTAATTAAGTCAACGTTTCAGTTTTTTCAGTTTAAATCCTGTCCAGCACTTTTCACTGCTATTTAACTAAAGGCAGTACCCGTGACCTTTTACAATTACAACTTCTGCTTATACATTTCTAACTCTCTGCCGCCCCCCCCTACAATACTGACCCCCGCCCCCTGTCCAATCTTGTTTCAAATTGGAACATGCCAGGTGTGCCATTCTAATTAAATGGAGACATGCTTCCCCTCTGACACATGACAGATGGATACAGGAAATGTTGGAATGCATTAAAGTAGAGAAATTAAAATGGTCAATGAAAGCATCCCATAAGCCTTCAGAGATCCAGGATGCCCTTCTGAACTTTATTAATAGCCTCACTATCACTCCTGAGACTGATAAGAGTGAACCAATTACCTTTTTTTGATTAGACAACTTAGACAACATACTGTAGCAACTTTGAAATACATACCGTGCAAAAATACTGGAGTGTGCATGGTGTCCATTTTTGTAATCCCCCGAAAGACAACAGTAACAGCACAGAAACTTTCAAAATAATAAAGAAAAGGGTTGAAATATCACGTATAAAAAGACTATTTAAATAAATAAATAAGTAATAACAGTCAAGACATTATAATTATCGACAAACAATAAACCAATTGCCTTTAAAACGAAATAAAACAAAAGAGTGGTGCGGGAATGAGTCCTCAACCTGAAAAGTCACAGATTTTTACTAGATTTTACGCTTTATTTTATGACATAAAATACGTCAGTAAGTACACAACTCATGAATGTTCAAAACTTGTATTGGTCTTTGCTAACGAGCGACTAAATGAGACTACTTCACTTCATCACACCAAACATTAGCCGACTTTAGTTTAGCAGTGATGACGTGAAGTTAGTTTTATAGCATTCAGTTAGCTATGTATTCCTAGCGATTGCATTTACACTTCAAATATTATAAAAGTAATGTTCATATGTGGAGATCCTGCTGAACAAAACGTCTCAGTATCATACATTTGTGTTTGACACATGTTATTTTGTGCAATATTCAAAAATCTCACTTTCACCTACAAAAATACACCATCACTGCACTCATGATGAATGCAGTTAAGTCACCTATACACTTCAATGCATTTACTTGACACTGAAGAAACTGATACGTTACATTTAATTAAATGTATTATTTCAACACATTTCACATAACTTTATTAGGTTAGTTGAAAGCTTTAGTTTTTTCAGTGCATACTACTGGGGGAATAAAAAAATGCGCTTAGTCATCAACATCCAGGTAGCAGTTGTTCCCCAGCCATTAGCAGCACACATGTAAATGTTTTATGCGTCATGCAGCCCCTGATGTACCACCACTGTGTGAGTGCAGAGTCTTCCTCTTACATCTGCATCTGCTAAGCAGTGCACTGACCCAGCACCAGCCACCTGGCCCCAAACAACATTATATTTCCCTATATTAAAACATGTATTTACACCTTGGTGTTGTGGGTTGTTATGCATCATAACATTTGGATAAGCACCTTTATACGTTTTTCTTGATTTTGAGGACAACATGAACGCACTGCTGTTACACATTCTGCCCGTTTCTGGCCTGATTCACCTTGACTGCTAATGTCTTCATCTATTTAAAGACTGAGAGTTGAGCCTTGTGGCAGACAGTAGCTCATAGTGGAGACAGTAAGAGTATTTTCGGTTCTCTGCGCGGTGAAGACCGTTTGTGTCAGCACAGTGACACCCTAGACTGGAGCTGAGATATGGGGGGGGGGGGTTGTATTTATTTTGTGTGTGTGTGGCAGACTGCAAGCATTAGCCAGGGGTGGGTGGGTCCATATTTCTTATTCTAATCAGTGGTGTCCTGTCGGGGCTATAGGCGAGCACTTCTACAGATTAATGTTCCTCTATTGATTGATCCATTTGGCCGTCTGGATATATGGCACCCTAAGGTGACCCACTGGCTACAGTCTTCACTATCTCTCCGTTTACACACTGCTGCGCACCGGGAGACACTACAATAATACTGCCACACACAGGCGTACCTCATACGAGCAGCAGAGTGCTGTCGGTGGGTTAACCAGCAGCAGGCTGTGTTGAACAGTGACCCTGAGGTGACAGTTTTACTGGCTCCCTGCACGCTCTATTGACCATGTTCCGTTTCATCGACTACAGGAACCCGCTGCACAGTAACTCTGATAGCACCCAGACCTTTCTGAAGTCATGTTTTGAACCCTGGCTTTTGTTTCTGGTTTACCTCTAACAGCTGCTCTTTATGTTTTTCACTACAATGCTAATTTGGTCATAGTGTTAGAAGCTGCCTTAGGCTAGCTAACACCAACTGCCATGGCACACTGTGACAGAAGCTGTCAGACCCCTCCTCTGATGCTGTTCACACATGAAGTCCTTGCTAAGACACAAAGCCCCCAGGAAGTGTGCCGGACGATGAAGCAAATGTCTTTAGTGGTGGTACTACAACTTCCGTGTCACTCCATGACGTCATTTGGCCCACAAATACTTTTTCCCATTGACTTACATTGGGAAAGAAATGTCTGTAAATCAGTGTATACTTTTTATTTAGCTGAATGAACTACCCAGTCATTGAATAGAGCATAGGCAGGGGCCTCTTAAATTATCTAGGGTCTCTTACAAAATATACAACGTCACAAATCCTACAGCTGGAATACATATAGCAACAATGAGGTATTTACCAACACTTTTTTAGGCCTTATTAGGGTCTAAAAGTCGTAAAATGTGCTAAAAGCTGAATCCAGTTATTGTCCCTCTCCATTCATCTGACTGAACGGGGGCCCGACGCTGTATCCAATTCTCTTTATACATCCATGACAGCCTCGAGTTTTGTCCGTCCCCATCTTTAGTAATCTTTACCAAGCAGGGACAGGAGAGGGTTGAGCTACAGAGGCATTGCTTCACCTCTATTCTTATTGAAAGGTGGCTGTTGGGATGACCTGTCAATCACAAAGTAGCCACGCCCTAAAGCGTACCCTGCTTATCATTTATCAAATGAACAGCATGGGGAAGCAATACGATCATTTGAAATCAATAAAATCATCGTTAAATGAATATTGTGAATGAAGTCATTTTCTTTTTTTCTTTTTTTTTCTTTTTTTTCCTTTATTTATCCAGGTTGTATCCCATTGAGATCATTGACCTCTTTTTCAAGGGAGACCTGCTCAAGTAGGTTCCACATGAAACATTAAAAACATAAACAGAACAACAAAAGGACATCATACAGTAGCATTACAGGGATTACAATTTAATACTATCCACATGCACAGGCACCAACAGCTTCCGATTCAGTAGCATCCAACCGAGCTTTAAAAACATTTAGTGGCACCAGATTGCTCAGTTTCCATTTTAATTGCAGACTATTCCAGGACAGTGGAGCTGCGCATCTAAATGCTATTTTCCCTAAGACAGTCCTAGCAGTTGGCACATTTAATAAAACCACAGCATTCGATCTCAGGCAGTAGCCACTTACAATTCGCCGTGAGATCAGGGAGCAGATGTAGGAAGGAAGTTTCCCTAACATGGCTTTGTATATAAAAATGTACCAGTGACTGAGCCTCCGTACAGTTAGTGAAGGCAGACCAGCCCTTGCATACAGGGTACAGTGATGGGTTAATGCTTTACAGTTTGTCACAAATCTCAGTGCACTGTGATACGCAGCATCTAACTTGACCAGGCAATTGGCAGGTGCATTCATATAGATCAGATCACCATAGTCCAGTACAGGTAAAAAGGTCACAGTGACTAGCCTTTTTCTGGCCTCGAGCGAGAAACAGGACTTGTTCCTGTAGAAGAAACCTAGCCTAACCCTCAGTTTTTTAAGCAGGTTATTGACATGACGTTTAAAAGTGAGACAATCATCAAGCCAGATACCAAGGTATTTGTAACAGGCAACCACTTCAAGTTTTATTCCTTGCGTAGTTAAAATAGCTAAAACAGGCTCTGGTGTCTTTTTGGCTTTTGAAAAGAGCATTACCTTGGTTTTATCAACATTTAAAAGAAGCTTTAGTTCAGAGAGCTGAGTCTGAATAATGTTAAAAGCAGCTTGCAATTCAACAACAGCCTCCTTAATGGAGGGACATGCACAGTACATAACGGTATCGTCCGCATAAAAATGTAAGGTTGCTCCATCGACATTTTCACCTAAACTATTGATGTAGATGGAGAATAAAAGTGGACCTAAAACAGAACCTTGAGGAACACCATTAGCAATGTTTAACCACTCTGAAGACAGCCCATCAAAATGAACACATTGGGACCTTTCAGAGAGGTAGTTCACAAACCACCCCACTGCATGGCTGGATATGCCAATACTGACTAGCCTCTGCTTTAAGATGCGATGATCAACGGTATCAAACGCTTTGGAAAGGTCAATAAACAGAGCTGCACAGCTCTGCTTATTATCTAAAATACTCGCCACATCATTCATCGCTTTCATTGTGGCAGTGATGGTGCTATGTTGCTTTCTGAAGCCTGACTGATGTTTAGACAGGATGTCATTTGTACATAAAAACACCTTTACCTGCTCACTCACTAGGCGTTCAAGAACCTTAGCCAGAACTGATAATTTAGAGATTGGCCTATAGTTATTTAAAATAGTTGCCTCCCCTCCTTTCAGCAAAGGCAGGACATACGCTGACTTCCACAGTTTTGGAATTGTGTTTGTGCTGAGAGAGAGGTTAAAAAGAGTAGTGAGAGGTGGAGCAATAAAATCTGCAGCTATCTTTAAAAAGAAAGGTTCTACGTTGTCCGGGCCAGCCGGTTTCTTAGGATCTAACTTGGTTAAAGCTTCACGAACAACATCAACAGTAAAAGGAGTAAAACTAAAAGGGTTTTCCAGACCACATTGTTCAGAGTCACCGACTGTGGTGTTCACAGAAGCAGAGTTAGTCACAGAATCAAACAGAGAGCCACAGGACACAAAATGCTCATTAAAACAATTTAACATAGTAGCCCTGTCCGATATAATGCCAGATGCTGTGGTAAGGCACGGAGGTAGCTCATTTCGGATCTCACCGGTGGATATCGATTTTATGGCTTTCCAACATTTCCTAGGATTATTTAGGTTTTCTGTAGTAACTGACAAATAGTACTTCGACTTAGCACTTTTGACATGTGAAGTGAAGCTATTTCTTAGCTGCCTAAAACGCAGCCATTCTACCTCTGAGCCTGATTTCCTAGCCTTTGCCCAGGCCTTGTTTCTCTCATGTAGGAGACTGGATAGTTCAGCAGAAAACCAAGGATTGTCTCGTCCCTTCACTCTAAAAGTACGTAGGGGTGCATGTCTATCTATAATTTCCATAAAACCAAGATAAAAATAAGACCATGCAGTTCTACATCAGCACACAGATCGATTTTTCCCCAATCAAACCCAAACAGATCATGAACAAAACCCTGCTCCACAAAATGTTTTATGTGTCTCTTAATAATAATACGGGGTTTAATCTTTTGGACCTTAGTGTCCCTAATTGTGGCTACAACACAGTGGTCACTCACATCATTTGCAAATACTCCCACAGATGGGTATTTATAGGGAACATTAGTTAGAATGAGATCAATTAGGGAGGATTTATTAGGGGACTTAACGTTAGGGCGAGTAGGACTATCTACAATCTGAGTAACATTTAAAGAGATACAAAGGTTTTTAAAATCCTCTGATACTGCAGTTAACCAGTCCCAGTTAAAATCTCCAAGTAGCACTATTTCCTTGTAGTCTAGTTGCGATAAAAGTTTTGCTAGTGAAGACAAGGAGTCCTTGACAGCTGAGGGGGGTCTGTAACACCCCACCACCATGACTTGTTGCCCCTTTGCCACCTCCATATTTAAGGCTAAAAATTCGAATTGCTTACTGACAGATTTGGAAACCAATGTGGTTACACTGAACTTATTCTTAACATAAATGGCAACTCCACCACCTTTATTAGGCCGGTCGGTACGATACACATTATAACCATTTAAGGATATGTCAGAGGCCAAAATAGTTTTATTTAGCCATGTTTCTGATAACACAATGACGTCAGCGTCAGTCGAGCTTGCCCAAATGCGGACAAAATCTAGTTTACCTAACAGACTGCGCACATTCAAGTGGATGAAACCCAACCCAGACCTAGCTTTAAAATCAGCAGGAGTAGCGATCTGACTACTACTACTGGGCGGACCAGGGTTAGGTTGAACATTTCCTGACAGTAATAACAACAAAAAAAACAGGCATCTTTTCCTCTTAATCGACACACACACATTGTCATCTACTTTAGAATCACCGGAAAAGTCTGCGAGAGTGTGATTTGAGCTTAAGAAGCAGTCCTGAAGTACCATCATCGCAGGCAAACAAAAAAGACAAACATATTTTGTCGAGCAGATTGTCTGCGACACGGTGACCGGTAACTGTTTGTGTAACACATCCGACCCTTTGCAGGGGATGCCTACTGCGGGTGGCAGAACAGACCTGAATCCAGTAGGCTTCTCAGGATGACTAGAGATCTTCTCATAGTCCAGAACAGTTAACAGGCACAGCAGAATCACGACATTAGTTTATTCAGTGGTTAGCCGTGTAGTAAGCGGGGTAAAGTGCACATTATTCCAAACGTATAGTGCATTGAAAGTCACCTTTGACATGGTCAAAGTTAAACTGATGAACTTCAAAGGCTAGTGTGCAGAGTAGAGCTGCCTCCAGCTGTGGAGTCGTCTCACCATCAGACAAACATGGAGCACTGATCATGTATGCAGGCCTTACATCCTGCGTTACATCCTGTCTGCAGGAGGCCTTCCAGCTGCGTGTTTCACTTGTCTGTCTCAAGCCGGAACACATTCTATTTTAATCTGTCTACACAGGCTGCAGTTTATTTTTAAGCTTCAAGTCTTTATTCTCTGGTTCGATTCATGTAGCTACAGAGCAGTGAGGCGCTCTGTGTCTGTGAGCAGGTGTTCTGATGCTGACAGAGGACTGAGGCTGGTCTTCAGCCTGTGGACACGGCGTATCTCCTTAATGCTTGAATATCTCCCAAATGTCATTAATATCATCCAATGGCATAATGATTATTACAATTTCCAGGAGACATGCTGGAAACTGTGGACATTGTGTGTACATATTTATACCCCCTATATGGCAAATATATTGTAGTTGAAGTTGGGACTTTTTGATCACTTGGGGTTGACTTCGTACCATCATATTTATTGGAGCTTAAAACTCATGTGTATATCTTCACATGATGGCTGCTGACTTTGACTTTTCTTTAGTAAATGATTTGCACAATTTGTGCCCAATATGTCTGATGTCAGTCATTGAATAGAGCATAGGCAGGGGCCTCTTAAATTATCTAGGGTCTCTTACAAAATATACAACGTCACAAACCTACAGCTGGAATACATATAGCAACAATGAGGTATTTACCAAGCCTATACTTGTATATAATCAGCTTTACACCATATTCCTAAAAAACGTTTTTACACATTTAAAGTAGTTCTCCATTGCTCTCAACAACTGAACTAAAAAAAAACTGAAACTTTGACTTTAATTAAATGTATTATGTCAATAGATTTCACATAACTGTATCATGTCAATTGAAAGCAATAACATTCAGTTGAAGCTAATATATTCAGTTTCCTATTATTGCTTTCAACTAAACTAATACAGTCATGTGAAATCTGTTGACTTAATACATTTAATTAAAGTCAACCTTTCATTATTTTCAAAATCAAATCAAATCAAGTTTTATTTATACAGCACATTTAAAAGCGATTTTTGGTCGAGCCAAAGTGCTGTACATGTAATATAAACACATTACTACAATCACAATAAAAGACAATCATTTACAACAGATATATAAAAAACACAGGGAATAGTCAGGAGTCGTGCTCCGCTCTGAGAAGGCCAGGGAGAAGAAGTGTGTCTTTAGTGAGGATTTAAAAACCCCTAGTGTCTCGGCCGACCTCACATGAAGTGAAGTGGAGCTTCACTGTGCTGCCCCCCCCCCCCCCACAGCAGACTCCTGAGACTGACCCCTCCCCTCTGCTGCTGGTGACGCTGCACACCGCCGTGTCAAGGAGAGGGTACCAGACATGGATGTTTACATGGATAAGTGGAGTGACATCATTCAGTGGGTTGAGGGTGATGAAGATTGACTTCCTATGTAGGTCAGCTGACACTGGCAGGATTTAGTTCCTTTAGGTCAAGGACATTTGAGCGGGGAGGGGGGTTTTGATGCCTTCACGCTGACCCCGGTATCTTGGAGCAGGCTTGGGGGGTAACGAATTACATGTAACGGGATTACATAATCAGGATCATCCGTAGTCCTTTACAGTTAGAAGATAAAATATGTAATCAGATTACTGTTATATTTCAAAAAAATTGGCGACAAGTAGTATTACTAAAAATATCATATAGTGTCAGATTTTATTTATTCTTATTAAGCTGTACTTTTTTACTTGTTCTTTTTTTTATTCAGTAGGTGAACCTATATGTTTATAAAATAGTGTGTGTGAGCTTGACTGTGTGTATTATACTAAAACGGAGCATTTTCTGTCAGCTCAGATTTTATTTCTGCTTTTTCAAACTGTATGTGCTCATGTGTTTCAGTGTTGGTGTATAGGCTACTGGCTGAATATTTTATATCAATAAAATCTCTGAGGAACTATTTTGCTCTCAAAATACAGACAAAATGAAAAATGTGACTTTTAAACAAATTTTGCCTATACATTTATACAGATTATATTCAAGAGTATGACAGGATTTACACACACTCATTCGCCACACTTGCACAACTTTCAATTTAAGAATTCTGTTCCGTCCCAGTCCTCTGCAGTTTGGATTAAAGGCAGCTCAGTAATGACCTGTCTCACTTTCTCCATTTCATTCAAAAGGCATAGAGGTAGAGAATCCTGCAGACTCATCGTGTACCAACTCCCAGATCTTTACCTGCTGCCCCGGTGTGCTGCACATTTAATGAAATTATGCAATGTCTCGTTTTTTATTTAGTGATATAGGAGTTACAAGACGAGTGCATACATATACATAGAAGACAATAAGGAGCATTTACAAGTATACAAGACAAATAACAAAATATACATGGAGACAAAAAAACTGTGTGTGTGCGTGCGTGCGTACGTGCGTGCGTGCATGAACGTGCATGAACGGTAAGTCTGTAATATGAATATCTTTGCATAATGTTTGTTCAATGTCTAACCAGGAGGTGTCAGAATGATTAGGATTAGTCCATTTGTAAATGTATTGTAGTTGCTGGGCAATGAAGTAATGCAGACTGTTGGTGCTTCTAAGCCACCTTGACTCTTGCGTTTTTGAATAGTAGATAGTTTGATTCTAGGTGTTTTGTTTTTCCAGTAAAATGTTGAGATGGCAGAGTCTATAGATTTGAACCAAGTGGGTGGGGGTTTGATAGGGATCATTGAGAATAGGTCATTTATCATTGGGAGTATGGTCATTTTGACTGTTGCAATTCTGCCTATAAGGGATATTGGGAGATTCAGTGCAGCAACGTCTCATTTTAACATCTTTCTGATACATTACATTTCATTTCAACAAGTGCAAAAACAATAATGAGTCAAACTCCGAACAGCAGTGCAGCTTTTTTTTTGTATAATTGAATTGCCATGGTACATTCGATCAGATAAATGAGCTTCTGTGGTCCAGATTTCAATAGGGAACTCATTCCACCACACTGAGAACACTGAAACGTTGACTTAAATGTATTACATCAACAGATCTCACATAACTGTATTAGGTTAGTTAAAAGCAATAATATCAAGTTTAAATAAAACATTATGTTTTACGTTCAAATAACATGATATAGTTATGTGATTTATTTTGACATAATACATCAAGAGTCAAGTTTCTTTCAGTGCATTTATGAGCCATGATACAAATTCACACAAACAAAGAAGCTGCAAACACAAGACAGCTAATGTTGAAACACACTTTTAAATATTCTTACATGAATGCAGGCACATTTTGAAACATTTCAGGAGCCATGCTGACACACACATACAGGCCAAAAATAATACACGAGATTCACCTCATCTTTGTCTTTCTTTGTGATGCAGGAATGAGTCCTAATACTTGGAAATGAGTCAGTGTTTCAGAACTTCTGGTTCCGAGTCTCAAAGTCAATGTTTTTTTTATGCGTTTTGGTTAGATGCTAAAAAAACGGTCTATGATTAACACAAGCTTAAGAGATTTTCACATTTTTCTACGACATATAATATGTGAGTTAATACCCCTCTGGTGAATGTGTGTCATAAAAACAGCGGTTGCTAATAAGTGACTAAATAAGACTACTTAACGTCATCAAGACAATCATTAGCCGTCTTTAGCTTAGCGGTGCTGATGCTTAGCGGTGCTGATGCTTAGCGGTGCTGATGCTTAGCGGTGCTGATGCTTAGCCATGCTGATGCTTAGCGGTGCTGATGCTTAGCGGTGCTGATGCTTAGCGGTGCTGATGCTTAGCGGTGCTGATGCTTAGCGATGCTGATGCTTAGCGGTGCTGATGCTTAGCGGTGCTGATGCTTAGCGATGCTGATGCTTAGCCATGGTGATGCTTAGCGGTGCTGATGCTTAGCCATGCTGATGCTTAGCGGTGCTGATGCTTAGCGATGCTGATGCTTAGCCGTGCTGATGCTTAGCGGTGCTGATGCTTAGCGGTGCTGATGCTTAGCGGTGCTGATGCTTAGCGGTGCTGATGCTTAGCGATGCTGATGCTTAGCCATGCTGATGCTTAGCGGTGGTGCTGATGCTTAGCGGTGCTGATGCTTAGCGGTGCTGATGCTTAGCGATGCTGATGCTTAGCCATGCTGATGCTTAGCGGTGCTGATGCTTAGCGGTGCTGATGCTTAGCGGTGCTGATGCTTAGCGGTGCTGATGCTTAGCGATGCTGATGCTTAGCCGTGCTGATGCTTAGCGGTGCTGATGCTTAGCGGTGCTGATGCTTAGCGGTGCTGATGCTTAGCGGTGCTGATGCTTAGCCATGCGACCGTCATGTAGTTATTTTATAGCCAACTTTAGCTTTTTACTTCTGGAGATTGCATTTGCCCTTCAGAAATCAAACAGTGGTGTTAAAACGCCTGTTTGCTAAATATCTTCTGCAATATTCAACAGTCCAATAGAAAATCCCATGGCTTTCATCGAGGGAGCTCTTGCGATGCTGACTTCCAGGTCGGCCTATAATACTGCACCACTGTTCAGAGTTTAGAGCACAGTTTCAAGTGGCATCATTATGTGGATGTTGTTGGATTGATGACTAGATACAGTATGTCTCTTAGTGCAAACTTCTCTGTGTTTTAAGTGGCATCCAATTAGTTTGATTACTCCTTTATCTTTTCAATGTCTTACTTCTTAAATCCCTGCATGCTTATGATATTTTAGAATTTTGTTCCAATTGTTGTAGACAATTGTGGTCATTGGCTACCAGTCACAAATACATAAATGATATCTAGATGTTAAATGTGTTGTACATGTATGTATGTAGTAGTTAACACAATCCAGCAACAAACATCTGCTCGTCTGTCCTCCACCTTCCATTCTGCCTTTTGTCCGTTTTTCTTCCTTCTCTCAGTTCCTTGTCCTGCACATGCTCAGAGGTGTGTGTGTGTGTGTGTGTGTGTGTGTGTGTGTGTGTGCGTGTGTGTGTGTGTGTGTGTGTGTGTGTGTGTGTGTGTGTGTGTGCATCTCCTGCAGCACTGTTAATTAGCAGAGTCCAGATGGAGGAGGTGATGGCGTGCTACTGTACCCTCTGCAACGCCACTCCCACTGTTATCCAGCACGTGCACACACACACACACACGTGCACACGCACACGCACACGCACACACACACACACACACACACACACACACACACACACACACACACACACACACACACACACACACACACACACACACACCACGGACTCTCTCTGGGGTTTACATAACCCACACAGTGCATTGCAGATGTGCCCTTATTTACAGTTCTATCTCTTCTGGGGTGAAAGTGAAATGTTCTACTCTCTGTGAAGTGTTCTACTCTCTGTGAAGTGTTCTACTCTCTGTGAAGTGTTCTACTCTCTGTGAAGTGTTCTACTCTCTGTCTGCAGATGAGTAGACAGTGCAGCTGCAATCTTTCACTTTTCAACTCAATTTCTGCTTTTCTTTTACTACTTAGTGCTATTTCTGGTAGAGGCTCAAAACGTGACAGTTATAAGAGAAGATACGTTTCACACCTTTCTAAAAATAATGTGGGCAGCAGCCATTGAAGAAAGTGATGTAAAGAGAGAGGGAGACAGAGGTAGAGAGGAAGGTAAATCAGGTTTCAATATTCATGATGTTACTCTCTCTCTTCCTGCTCAGACGCACTGCAGCAGTCTCTCTCTCATTCTTTCTTTCTCCCTATCCCCTCCGCTGTTCGGCTTCCTCAGCAGGTTGCCACTACCCCATAAGCATAATCTCACACACACACACACACACACACACACACACACACACACACACACACACACACACACACACACACACACACACACACACACACACACACACACACACACACACACACACACACACACACACACAGTGACCTTGACAGACAGCAGAGGCACAGGCTGGAGGCAGAAGTTGCTCTTTGACTCTTAATCACTGATTCAGGATCAGAACAAGCTGTATTTACCATACGCTGTTTAATTACAAGGTCAGATCTGAAGCAGTGCTGTGAAGTGTATTGTTACACAGAGATAGATAGATAGAGAGAGAGATAGAGAGATAGATAGATAGATAGATGCTATCGATATGTGCTATTTTATTGAGTTACACATTTCCAGCTCAACCACTTTATATGCCTGTGTTTTTGTAGTCTATAGTAGTGCAGGAATGAGTCCTCAACTTGGAAATGAGTCAGCGGTCCAGTACTTCTGGTTCACTCGCCTTGAAGTCAATCATTGTTTATGTGTTTTGGTTAGCCGCTAAATTACCGTCTGAGAAATTTAAGGAACGTAAAAGATTTTCAAATATTTTTCTGCAACATAAAATATGTCGCCAAATACCCTGCTGTGAATGTCCGAAGATTCTATGCGTCTTTAAAAGGGTGCTAACAAGAGACTTAATGAGACATTAAACGTCATCCTGCTGAACATTAGCCTTTAGCTTAGATTGACGCGAAATAATGCTAACTTGAAGTAGTTCATTTATAGCTATTTACTTCTCGCGATTGCATTTACGCTTCATCAATTAGTCAAGTAGTGTTAATATTTGGAGATTATCCTGCTGAACAAAATGTGTAAGCAACATAAACGTGTGTTTGTCAACGGCGCCCTTGCGATGCTAATTTCCGTGTCGGCCTACAACAATTTGTCACCCCTCCACTGCCCTATTGAAATAGGGGACAGCAATGCCACACTAAACTCATACTATATGCTTTACCCACAAAACAAAGCAATTCACAACAATAACCTGTGTTCATGTAGAAGCACATTATAATGACATACAGGTACTGTAGGTACAAAGAGCAGCAGGGGAATCAGCTGACTGGACTGTTTTCACATTGGTGTGACTGCACTTACAGACTCTATCACATCATGAATCTTGTGTGGGGGTGCCTCTGTTGTGTTATACTGCAAAGTGAGTTGGAATGACTTTTTCTGCAGATACTGGCAGAGCCTAAATGTCAAAAGCCCCATGAATGGAGATGAGGTGTGGGGATTGCAGGGAGCAAGTTCAAACTGAGATGTGCTGACTGCAGCTTCTACAGGACAGTGCACAGCAGAGGGTGTGTCTGCTGCAATACTATTCTCAGTTTATACAACAGAGTCTGATGTTACAACCTGAAGCTAACCCAACATATCTATTCCACTCCTCGCTAAAGGCAGGGGCAGTTGAATGAGTAACAGCATCTGCATTATTAACAAAAACACAGCAAGTGCCTTTCTGTGTGTCTGTCTATTAATGCGGCAGTGCATTAGCTCTGTGTCCCTGACAGTGGATCTGCTGCACAACATGCCACTCTAACCCTGAGGTGTGTGTGTGTGTGTGTGTGTGTGTGTGTGTGTGTGTGTGTGTGTGGGTGTGTGTGTGTGTGTGTGTGGTGTGTTGTGTGTGTGTGTGTGTGTGTGTGTGTGTGTGGAAACAAATCCAGCCCTGTTTAACCATATGACATTGAGACAATGTCTTCATACAGTCTTGAGATTAGTTGCTTTAGAAAGTAATCCTGCAATAGTAATGCAATGACTGACCTACAAGCCACTTTACAATCTCCTGTCATCCATCCATCATCCACCATATATCCATCATCCATCTATACAACATCTATCAGTCTCAAGCCATCCATCCATCAATCATCCATCTACACTGAACACAATTAAACGTTGACTTGTCTATCTATCTATCTATCTATCTATCTATCTATCTATCTATCTATCTATCTATCTATCTATCTATCTATCTATCTATCTATCTATCTATCTATCTATCTATCTATCTATCTATCTACATATCTATCTATCTATCTATCTATCTATCTATCTATCTATCTATCTATCTATCTATCTACAGTATCTATATATCTATCTCTCTATCTATCTATCTATCTATCTATCTATCTATCTATCTATCTATCTATCTATCTATCTATCTATCTCTATCTATCTATCTATCTATCTATCTATCTATCTATCTATCTATCTACTACATATCTATCTATCTATCTATCTATCTATCTATCTATCTATCTATCTATCTATCTATCTATCTATCTATCTATCTATCTATCTATCTATCTATCTATCTATCTATCTATCTATCTATCTATCTATCTATCTATCTATCTATCTATCTACCTATCTATATCTATCTACCTACTATCTATCTATCATCTACTATCTATCTATCTATCTATCTATCTATCTATCTACAGTATCTATATATCTATCTCTATCTCTCTATCTATCTATCTATCTACAGTATCTATATATCTATCATATCTATCTATCTATCTATCTATCTATCTATCTATCTATCTACTATCTATCTATCTATCTATCTATCTCTATTCTATCTCTCTACAGTCTATCTATCTATATATCTATCTATCTACCTATCTATCTATCTATCTACATTCTATCTATCTATCTATCTATCTATCTATCTATCTATCTCTATCTATCTATCTATCTATCTATCTATCTATCTAGCTATCTACTTCATCTATCCTCTATCATCTATCTATTCTACAGTATCTATCTACTCTCTATCTATTATCATATCTATCTATCTATCTATCTCTATCTATCTATCTTATCTTTCTATCTATCTACTATCTATCTATCTATCTATCTATCTATCTATCTATCTATCTATCTATCTATCTCTCTATCTACCTATCTATCTATCTCTCTCTCTCTCTCTACAGTATCTATCTACAGTATCTCTCTCTCTCTCTCTATCTATCTACAGTATCTATCTATCTCTCTCTCTCTCTCTATCTATCTACAGTATATCTCTCTCTATCTCTCTCTATCTATCTACAGTATCTATCTATCTCTCTCTTCTCTCTCTCTCTCTCTCTCTCTCTCTCTCTCTCTCTCTCTCTCTCTCTCTCTCTCTCTCTCTCTCTCTCTCTCTCTCTCTCTCTGCTATTTTTCCATAAGCCTCTGGAATATTGCATAAAAAAAACACCAGTGGCAAATTGCCAGAAGTAAATAGCTAATGTAATGCTATAAACAACAACAACGGTAGATTTCACTGCTCTATGGCCTACAATAACACGGACCTATAGCTGGATAGAATTGGAATAGTGAAACATCTAGATCTACAGTATGTCTATCTTTTTATGTGTGTCCAATTTTGCATTCATCCATCCGTATGTCGATCATACAGTACATCCATCCATCATCTATCCGTGCATCCATTATTCATCCATCATCCATCCATCCATCATCCATCATCAATCCATCAATCCATCAATCCATCAATCCATTTGAGTCTGTCTGTCCTTCAAGCAGAGCAGCTCTTTCTTAAGCTCTGATCAGAGGCCAGGGGGGTATACTACGAATCTAGTTCAACATATCCTGGATATGTTTTGAGTTATCCGGCTGACTAAATCCAAAAAAAAAAAACGCTCTCGCTAAACGGTCCTACGACGCTGGCTATCACCTCGACCGCAAGCCAGCCGTGTCCTATCTAGTTAGGTGCGCGTTCACATAAAATGGGTGGTATTTGGAGCATTCGACCAATCACAAACATGGACAAGCCGTGTACTGACAGCGCAGCGCGTCATATATTTCCTGAATGAAAAGTCAACTAATATTAGACAAATATGAAGACGTTAAACTTTAAACATCCATGACTTAAACATTTTATCCAGGATAAAAGCCACATAGTTGCAGCTGCAAGGTGAATACAGCTGGTAAAAGAAAAAGTGTTTGAATACGTTCATTAACAGTTTTATGATATCACTGCTGCCCCGTCCAAGACACGAGTGGATCTGACTTTAATTACATTTGACTCGAGTGTTTCGTCAACTTAATGTGTTGCTTAAAATAATACTTCTGCATACAGTATGTGACACTGTGAGTGTTGCACGCCAGATACGGCTCAAGAAGTTGACTCAGATTAGGAAATATATGATACATTATGATGTGATATCATGTGATATGAATGATAATGGGGTACGTCTGCACTCACAGTGCCGCGGACTGTAGGTTACTTATGTTGTGGCAGATATTTAAGTAAGCTTTCTTAACGCTAATGTTATAATAGTCAGATTGCTCTGAAGATGGGAGGTGATATTCTATTCATTTTCACGTTCACACAGTCGGTGATTTTGGCCGGCTGTCTTTCCTGCAACGGCAGTTTAAACTGTATTTCCTTTCTCCTCCTGTCATATGAATTGATCGCTTTAAACTCCGCACACTGAGCTCTGATTGGTCAGCAGGCAGTGCTTTTATCCTGGAACCTATCCTGCTCCGGAGGATAGCCGTTCAGAATAAGTTATCTAGCCCGCTAAGAAGTGAACCAGCTTCGTAGGACCGGAAACCCCTGAAGTTAGCTTGCTAAACGAAAATCTTGATTCGTAGTATAGCCCCCTGTACTACGAAGCTGGTTCAACTTAACCTGGATATGTTTGAGTTAGCCGGTTGGCCTAAGCCAAAACATACGCGCTGGCGCTAAGCTGTACTACGACGCCGGTTATCAAGTGGATCGCTCAAGCCAGCCGTGTCCTATCTAGTTAGGTGCGCGTTCACATGAAAGGGGTGGTATTTGGAGCATTCGACCAATCTCAAAAACGGACAAGCGTACTGACAGCGCAGCGTCATACTTCCTGAATGAAAAGTGAACTTTAATATTAGTCAAATATGAAGAAGTTAAACTTTAAACATCCATGACTTAAACACTTTATCCAGGATAAAAGCCACATAGCTGCACCTGCAAGGTGAATACAGCTGGTAAAAGAAAAAGTGTTTGAATGCGTACATTAACAGGTTTATGATATCACTGCCCCGTCTAAGACACGATCTGACTTTAATTACATTTGACTCGAGTGTTTCGTCAACTTAATGTGTTGCTTAAAATAATACTTCTGCATACAGTATGTGACACTGTGAGTGTTGCACGGCCAGATACGGCTCAGCTGACTCAGATAAGGAAATATATGATACATTATGATGTGATATGATATGAATGATAATGGCACACATCGACGTCTGCACTCACAGTGCCACGGACTGTACTTAATGTTAATCTGATCCGGTTACTTATGTCGTGGCAGATATTTAAGTAAGCTTTCTTAACGCTAATATTATAATAGTCAGATTGCTCTGAAGATGGGAGGGGATATTCTATTAATTTTCACGTTCACACAGTCAGTTGATTTTTGCCGGCTGTCTTTCCTGCAACGGCAGTTTTTCTGTATTTCCTCTATCCTGTAATATGACTTGATCGCTTTAAACTCCGCACACACGGAGCTCTGATTGGTCAGCAGGCGGTGCTTTCACTGAGTTGATCTCTTAGCCTGCCACCTAACCTGCTCCGGAGCAGGGGGGTATACTACGAATCAAGATTTTCGTTTAGCAAGCTAACTTCAGGGGTTTCCGGTCCTACGAAGCTGGTTCACTTTTTAGCGGGCTAGATAACTTATTCTGAACGGCTATCCTCCGGAGCAGGATAGGTTCCAGGATAAAAGCACTGCCTGCTGAGATGTGTCTCATTATCATTCATATCATATCACATCATAATGTATCATATATTTCCTTATCTGAGTCAGCTTCTTGAGCCGTATCTGGCCGTGCAACACTCACAGTGTCACATACGCAGAAGTATTATTTTAAGCAACACATTAAGTTGACGAAACACTCGAGTCAAATGTAATTAAAGTCAGATCCACTCGTGTCTTGACGGGGCATATCATAAAACTGTTAATGTACGCATTCAAACACTTTTTTTTTTACCAGCAGTATTCACCTTGCAGGTGCAGCTATGTGGCTTTTATCCTGGATAAAGTGTTTAAGTCATGGATGTTTAAAGTTTAACGTCTTCATATTTGTCTAATATTAGTTGACTTTTCATTCAGGAAATATATGACGCGCTGCGCTGTCAGTACACGGCTTGTCCATGTTTGTGATTGGTCGAACACTCCAAATACCACCCCTTTCATGTGAACGCGCACCTAACTAGATAGGACACGGCTGGCTTGAGCGATCGAGTTGATAGCCAGCGTCGTAGGACCGTTTAGCGAGAGCGTTTTTTTTTTTGGATTTAGTCAACCGGATAACTCAAAACATATCCAGGATATGTTGAACTAGATTCGTAGTATACCCCCCAGGTTTGCCGCTCAGCATAAGTTACCATGGAAATCTAGCCTGCTAAAAAGAGAACCAGCGTCGTAGGACCGGAAAGCCCGAGATTTCCCTGAATTTAGCCGGCTAAGCGAAAATCCAGCTTCGTAGTACAGGCCTCTGGTGTGAAATGCTTGAACATGGTTTTTAAACAGTACACTGTGTATTGAGTCAAGGCTGTTAACATTTAAAGATTTAATTTAATTACAGTCTTCTTTAGTTATGCATAAAGCAAACCAGAAAATATACAAAACAAATATGTTTTAACTTCAGAGGATGAGCAACATAGAAGAAAATGTAACTTTAAGCATCAGTTTAAAGCAGATGTGTATCTCTGTAGTTGGCGTATAACTGTGGAATTCCTTACCAAATTACATTACATTGCATTTAGCTGACGCTTTTATCCAAAGCGACTTACAATAAGTGCATTCGACCAGGAAGATACAAACTTGAAGAAAACAGAATCATATAAGTACATCAGGTTTCATAGAGCCAAAACATTTCAAGTGCTACTCAACTGGCTTTAGATAAGCCAGTCCTTTATTAGTATATAAGTGCTTTGTTAGTCATTCTTTGTTAGTAATTGTATCGCTCGAAGTCGAGTCGAAAGAGATGAGTTTTCAGTCTGCGCCGGAAGATGTGTAAGCTTTCTGCTGTCCTGATGTCAATGGGGAGCTCATTCCACCATTTTGGAGCCAGGATAGCAAACCCACGTGTTTTTGCAGATGGGAACTTGGGTCCCCCTCGCAGTGCGGGTGCAGCGAGCCGTTTGGCTGATGCAGAGCGAAGTGCACGTGCTGGGGTGTATAGTTTAACCATGTCCTGGATGTAGGAAGGGCCAGATCCATTCACAGCATGGTACGCAAGTACCAGTGTCTTGAGTGGATTCTAGCAGTTACTGGAAGCCAGTGAAGGGAGCGGAGGAGCGGTGTGGTGTGGGAACATGTTGGAAGGTTGATTTAAGGGCTGTATGAACATCTTTAGGTTTAAGGAAATGTAGAAAGAAAGGATAATTAGACAGTATGAAGATATGAGGTAACCTGTTTTGCTGATGGTAGATTGTTGTGTTGACTGTTGATTGTGTTTTTGGTTTCATGTTAGTGTAAGTATGTGTGACTGACAGACCGTCCATTTTTGAACAAGGGGTAAGGACAAGCCCTCCCTATTAGAAGTCTCTGAGCTCCCCCCTGTCCACAATGTGTTTTCACTTTATATATCCATAAGCAGCTCCTCCATTTCCATGTGCATGACTCGTGTGTCATCCATCAACAGCACACTGACATTTAAGTTTAGTTTGCATCCTGTGCTCTGCAACAAGCTGTCTTTTCCACACCATTTACTTTGGTCTTGATAAAATAGCTACCAATAGATGAACCAGCATTGACCCTGTTATTTGCACTATGTTGCGAGTCCTCTTTTATGAAAGTGTCCCATCATTCACATTTAAAGTCCCTTTTCACCTGGTCTTCCCACTGTTCTGTCCCATACTTGGGATACTGTAACTTTTGTAAATCCTGGTCAGCCTCCGCCTCGCTTTCTTCATGCTTGAGTTGGCTGTCTGATCTCATACAGGAACGAGTTGTGAACCATGTTTCTCTGGGCGTTCTTACTCTTTGTCCTCTCTTGAGGACACCTTGTCCTCATTTTTTCTTTCTGCAATCCTCTCAAATCTTCATTATCTCTGTAAATATCACTTCTCCTCGTTCTACTTTTCCTTTCTTTTTGTCTCTCGGTCCTCTTTGTGTAAGCCTTTCCGATAAAGGGTGAGATAGGGATCTGTCAAAGTCAGTGTAGGCTAGCTACTGTAGGATGCTGCTGCAGATCTGCTCTCTCTGTCTGTTGCGCGCGCGTGTGTGTGTGTGTGTGTGTACGCACGCACGCACGCACGCACGCACGCACGCACGCACACACACACACACACACACACACACACACACACACACACACACACACACACACACACACACACACACACCAGGTAATTGACTGTGTATATAATTAAGGTTTGGAGTTTTAGGGTTACTTTAGAAATGTAATCTGTTACAATATCTAGTTACATGTCAAGAATTGTAATCAGTAACTACTAAGTATCAACAAATATTATATATTTCATATAAAAAATTATTATAAGTTATAATAATTGTTTAAAAATGTTGTTATTCTTTTATCAAAAGCATAGACTGTATTTTTGTTACAATTTTGTAATTGTAATCGAATACAGTTACCATTTTTTTAGATTTTGATGACCTAATCTCGTTACATGTAATCCGTTACTCCCCAAGCCGGACTATAATGTATATATATTATATATATTTTCACCCAACCTTTAAAATAAAAACCCTCACACACAGGGGAAGGAAGGAGATGCAGTGGTGTGGTCTGATCTAAAGTGACAGATAAAACTGAGCCTCTGCCGATGCAGAGTGTGTGTGTTTGTCTGTGAGTGTGTGTGTTTGTCTGTGTTTGTGTGTGTGTATGGTGGATTGCATGCTTTGATTAAGTGCTACTTCAATCCCTGTTCATCCAGTTAGCCTTATCAAATTGGTTTCCTCCGGTGAATGATTATTCAGTTTTCTATTCAAGCTTTCAACGTAAAGATTTTCACTCTCTGATAACCTGTCAGAAAATATTACGGTATTTCACTATTGTTACTAATATCATTAATACTAGTTGCAATGATTCGTAAGGAGTGAAAACGGAAGTATATTAAAAACAGAATTATAAACCTCAATAGATAGATATATGTATTTGACAATCATTAAATGACGAAAACAGTGACAAAATACACTTACAAAGTGTTGAAGATTCAATTACACAATAAGGCCAAAAGCTTATTTCAATAGTTATACTCAGAGGGGTGCAAGATGCCAAGTCTGGAAAGATCCACATGTGCCAGGATTTACTTTTCTGAAAGGTGTTAACGTGCTTAACGCTTAAAAAAACAATACCATTACAAAAACACAAATGTGCCAAAACACATGCAAATGAAGAAACACATGAACAGGGTTTAATAAAATAACCCAGAACGCTGCAACCAAGTACAGCAAAACGCTGCAGAAGCTCTAAACACAATGGAAAAGGAAATACTATAAGATTTCAACAACAGTGACAGTTGGCCAACTTTGTATTACCTGAACCTGAACGTCAAGCAGCGCTCCGGTCCCAGCTGTTTGCGTCACTTTTAAATGTCCCCTGGGTTCCTTTGTGTTTTGAGCAGTGGCGAGCCGTCAGGGCCCTCTAGGCCTCTCTGAGGGCCTAAGATATTCTACAAAATAATATTTAAAAATATTAAAAAAACAAATATTTTTTTGAATATTCTTTTAAAAATTTTTTTTTTTTAATATTTTTCATTAATAACTTGATTTAATTGTATTTAAAATAACATTTCCAAATAAATAAATCCTTCGAATCTGCCTATTCAGTTTCTGTTGTGAAGGGTTAAATGAAAGAAGCTCCTTTTCTCTGCGAGGTACTGTGAAGACAGGAGCTGATTGGTGGTCCTGCTGTAAATTCACAGAGGGCCCGCTGTAGTAACTGAACGAAAGAGTAATGTCAAATGACAGTACAATTGACCAATCATATCTTCCCTCTAAATGGGTGGGTTTTATTATCGCGGACTTTATGACAAGTTCCGCCCGCTGTGAAGCTTTTCTTGTTTCCATAGGAACAACAACTTCCTGTCAACAGCGTAAACTCGCCTTCAAAATAAAAGCATGCCAAATTACACTTAAAGTGGACCTATCATGCTATATTTGAATAATATAGTGTAGGACCATACCTATATAAGGCATATTTATACTTTTTTTTTCTTCAAAATACCAAACAGATCATGCATTTTAGCCATGCCTCATTTTGCTCAATTTGACATTTTTTAGATCTGTTTTAGCAAGGGTTGATTCTGTGAGCAACAGCACCATCTAGAGGCCTGGCATATGTACTACAACGTCTCCAGCGCTTTCGAACGGCAATGCCGTGGTTGTCTCCTCCTGATTGGTGGAGTTGGCCCAATAGCCGTAGCGCCACCGTCCTGACGTCAGGAAAGTGTTCAAATCTGGATCAGTTTTTATCAGATCCGTTCGTTTTTCACCTTTGTTAACATTGGCAGAGGAGATAAGGCAAGGCAAGGCAATTTTATTTATATAGCACTTTTCAGCACGTGGCGATTCAAAGTGCGTTACAGATTAAAAGCAAAAGACATTTAAGAACAAATACAGTATAAATATATTATTAAAAAGGCATTTAAAAACAGGCATAAAAAGCAAAGATAATGAAATTAAATAAATAAATAAACACAGCAGGTACAGAATACATGACTAAAATGGCATACTGTATTGTGAGTATGGGCAGCTCAATTAAAAGCAGAGGAAAATAGGTGCGTTTTTAGTCGGGATTTAAAAATAGGAAGTGTTTCGGCGGACGTGCACGATTTAGGCAGTTTGTTCCAAATTGTTGGGGCATAATAACTAAAAGCTGCTTTTCCATGTTTAGTGGTTATTCTCGGAACAGAGAGCAGACCCGACCCAGAAGACCTGAGACTCCTGGATGCTTCATAGTGATGGAGTAGGTCGTCTATATACCTCGGTCCTAAGCCATTTAGTGATTTAAAAACGAGCAGTAGTATTTTCAAATCAATTCTTTGGCAGACTGGAAGCCAGTGTAATGATCTCAGAACCGGAGTGATGTGATCCACTTTTCTAGTGTCATTGAGTACTCGAGCTGCAGCTTTCTGAATCAGCTGCAGCTTTCTGATAGATTTTTTTGTGAGCCCTGTGAATACACTATTGCAGTAGTCGAGTCTACTGAAAATAAAAGCATGGCAGTGGCGAGCCGTGACTTTTATACCTAGGCCCTCGAAAAAAAAGAAGAGTTATTACGTCTCAGCGTATACTTCAGCGGAATATCAAAACAGCGGCCCGGGGTGCAAAACGCATCAATGACCCTCTACCACACAAAACAACACCATTTATATAAACACCTATCATGACAGGGCACCCACAGCCAAGTAACAATTACAAATGAATTAAGTCGGCACGGCGGCCCACATTGAAAATGATTTAGGCCTACCTTTGATGATCAATTCACTTAAACACAAAGTCCATCCTCCTGTCCTTTTGGATGAAGCACTTGATGGCGGGGTCATGCAGCTGATCCTTTGCCACTCCAGTTTATCATTGTAACTCAATCTTGAAAATGACTCGGTTAATAATTTCGCAACGATGTCATCACTATCACTGAAATGAGCCATCATGAACGAACTTATGCTAATCATAAATCTATCGATCATAAATCTATCGATCATAAATCTATTGATTAGATTTAGGATTCGAAAATAATAAAAGTAGGGTAGACATGTGGATATTATCCGGCTGAACAAAACGTGCATTTATCTAACAAGTTCGTTTTCCACAGACCTTATTTCGAGCTATTACATCCATGAGAAATCCCATTGCTTTTCTGTCGAGGGAACCCGAGCGCAGCTTACTTCCGGGTTTTAGGACGCGTCACTGCACCACTTGCATAAACCTCACAGCGGGCGGAACTTGTCATAAAGTCCGCGAAAATAAAGCCCACCCATTTAGAGGGAGGATATGATTGGTCAATTGTACTGTCATTTGACATTACTCTCTCATTGAGTTACTATAGCTGGCCCTCTGTGAATGTACAGAGGGACCAACAAGCTCTCCGGTCTTCACAGTAACTCGCAGAGACGGCATTTAACCCTTCACATTCCAACAGAATGGATGTCATTTAAGACCTTAACAAGTGAAGTCTCAGTGCTGTGGTTAGGTCGAAAGCCCGACTGAAACACATCAAAACCGTCAGTTAAAAACATGAAATTACTCAACTGTTGAAAAACTGCTTTTTCAATCAATTTGCTTAAAAAGGGAAGGTTTGATATTGGCCTGTAGTTATTCATTATGGTTTCGTCTAGGTTGTGCTTTCTTAGGAGCGGTTTAATTATTGCAGTTTTCAGGGCCTGTGGAAATACACCTGATTGAAGAGACTTGTTTACTATGTGTAGTATATCTGAGGCCAAGCAATGAAAAACAGTTTTGAAAAATCCTGTCGGGATGATGTCGAGGCTACAGGAGGAGGATTTCAGATGTTGGATAATGTCTTCCAGGTCTTTAGCATTTATCAGACGGAATTGTGACATGGTGTCTGAATTGGCTTTAGGTGAACATAGGGGCAGTACATTTGCTGTACCTGATACAGAGGCACTGACTGCTTGTCTAATTTGCATGATTTTGTCAGTGAAGAAGGAGGCAAAATCATTACAGGCCCTGGTGGATAGAAATTCTGAGACTATCGACACTGGGGGGTTTGTTAGTCTGTCGACGGTAGCAAACAAGGCACGTGAGTTGTTTTTATTTTTGGTAATTATGTCAGAAAAGAAAGACTGTCGTGCCTTTTTTATTTCCTGATTATAGAAACCGAGTTTCTCTTTATATATTTCCAAGTGAACCTGGAGATTTGTTTTTCTCCACCTGCGTTCAGCTTTTCTGCACTCAGTTTTTGCTGATCTCACAGTCATGGCTTTTCTCCATGGAGATATTTTCTTGCCAGATACTTCCTTTATTTTAATGGGAGCGATGGTATCCATGACATTTGTTATTTTAGAATTAAAATGATCAACTAGCTAATTTACTGAGAAGTTAGCATGGGCAATTGAGGGAGTAAAAATCTGGGCAAACATTTCTTGTGCATTTTGAGTTAAGTGACGTCTAGTGGTTACCTCTTTCTTAACAATTGTATGGACGGTAATAGAGCTCTCAAAGAAAACACAGGAATGATCAGAGAGCGCAACATCAGTCACCACAAGCTTAGAGATGTTCAGACCCTTTGATACAATCAAGTCCAGAGTGTGCCCCTTATTGCGTGTCGGACCCTTGACAAGCTGAGTCAGTCCAAAATTGTCGATAACACAAAACAGTTCTTTAGCCCCTCTGTCATCAGGGTTGTCAACATGGATATTAAAATCGCCAACAATGATTAAACGGTCAAAGTCAATACACACTATAGACAACAACTCTGTAAAATCATCAAAAAAGCTTGCACAGTATTTGGGTGGTCTATAGATGTTTAGGAAAAGAGCTCGAAAGGAGCATTTCAGCTGAAGGGCCACATATTCAAAAGAAGCAACGTTTCCATACATAGTCTGCTTGCATTGAAATAAGTCATTAAACAAAATAGCTACTCCACCCCCTTTCTTATGTAGTCTTGCCTGACTCATAGAATTCAAGTTGGGAGGAGTTGATTCTATAAGAACAGCTGTGCTGTTGTTTTGGTCTAACCAAGTTTCAGTTAAAAACATAAAATCCAGGTTGTGCTTGGTGATAAAATCATTGATTAAAAATGATTTACCTGCTAAAGACCTGACATTTAATAAAGCCAGTTTGAGTGTGTTTGACATACCACCACTCTGACTGTTAACGACAGAACGTGGAGCATGTGGAATCATTGCAACATTTGATACATTACATACATTCAGACGGATGCCCTTGGATCCTCTGTTCTCAGTCCGAGTCACCAGCCTGTGTAAGCAGGCCACAACACAAATGGGACGCTGCACTGGTATAGAAGCCTCTGGTCGTTGGGTGGCGCCAGAGAGCGAGACGGCAGGCGTGGAAACAGTGGCCTTGGATGACACCGCCGGAGAGGGGGGTGTGTCAACGTGGCGCTGGAAAAGTCAGGGAGAGGTCTGAACAGCGTGATGCATGTTAGCCGCTAGCATGCGGCTACCAAGCCTGCTGGGGTGGATTCCATCAGTGCCGAAGAGGGCGGGTCGGTCCCAAAATAGATTGAAATTGTCAATAAAACCAAAATTGGCAGCTCTGCAGGCGGATTGGAGCCAGGTGTTGAGGCTGAGGATCCTAGTGAAACGCCCTGCTCTGCGGCCTAGCGTTGGGATCGGACCTGAGATAAAAACCGACTTTTCACAGCTCCGTAAAAGAATAAAAAGTTTCTTAAAATCCTTTTTTGTCAGCTCCGACTGCTAGCGGGCTGTATCGTTAGACCCTACATGGACGATTAGACGATTGACAGAGGACGGGAGTGAGTGCAGCAGCCCCGGGAGTTTCTCCAGGATAACCGGGACAGTGGCTCCAGGGAGGCAGCGTGTGGCCGTGTTGAAAAATCGGATGTTTCTGATTATGGAATCCCCGATTATTAATGTGGTTGGGGCGAACAGGGGACGAGGGGGTGCCGGTGATTGAGGCTGTGGTGACCGCAGAAACAGCTGGACTCGGAGAGGGATAAGGCATCTGACCTTGGCCTTTCTAGTTGTTGTTAGTGTTTGAGACAGGAAGTGATTTGTTTGTCCTAACCAATCAGTAGTTGCTAATGCATTTGATCTGTTTGTATCAATTCTAGAACTTTGTCATTTACTCATTGCAATACTCCAAAGTCCAAATAGAAAAAATGCTTACATTGTAGTGATCACTGATTCATACACTGGGGTTACATAATCCAATCATGGAACTACAGGTTGGGGGTACTGTTTCCACACGGACATATAGGGTGTTTCTCAATCGCGAGTACGCTTGCTTGGTAGCACATGTCTGCCGAGCATCTTGCTTCAGAAGCGAGTCAAGAATCCTTCCTGGCATTCGGAAAACGAAGTGTGGAACACGCTAGCAAGTGTGCAGGTGTGCGTCATATGAGAGGCCCCGCCTTACATCTTCCGCCACAGATTTGGGGAAATTGGTCCGTGCGCAAAGCATTGTGGGGATTTTAAGACCGCGAAGTCTACTCATGTGCAGACTCGATATTTCTCCAAACGGAGTACGCCGGGCTCGGTAGATTTCCAAGTATACCGGAGATTGGAACAGTACTTCGGCGGCACTCGATGACGTAGTATGCTTGAAATAGTGGCTCTGAAGCAGCTTTACTCGCGATTGAGAAACACCCAGTGGTTGTTGGTACTTACTGCGTGCCCTCCCTTTCGCTCTCTCTTCTCTTCCCGGGCTGCGACCTGACAACATGTGGTTTTCTGCTGCTCATTAAAGCACCACTTTTTACCTTCATTGCACCGCCTCCGACTCCCTTCTCTCGGCACTACAACATGCATTTAAAATCAAGACATTTTACATGTATGTGAGTCGCACAAAAAAAAATCTACTTTTGTTCCTCATGTGGGCAAGGACCAACAGACACTTGACAAATGTTTGTCCTTCCCTGTGAGGACAAAGGTCACTGAGTGGAGAGCTCTGAAACACAGTGGGATAACATAAAGAAGAAGAGACAGGAGGCTGACGCAACGTATTTATTGAGATGAGTTTGTAGTTTAATCCTACAGTGGAAGACGAGGATCAGAGAACTGTTGGATTATAGCTCTTGCAGACTTTATGACTTATCTGATGGACCACTACGTGGACTGCTCCATGTTCTATTATTAATTAAATAAACTCATAAGTATTCAGCATCTTATCTTAAGTGACATGAGATAGTGAGTTCAGAGCTCATACTCAGAAATCAAATGCTGTTCCTTTTCAGTTTTGAGAGCTAATACGGCTGTAATATTAAGTCCACACAAGATTCAGATTGTTTTCCGTATGAAATGTACAACAACCGTCAGTTCGTCATTCTTTTTCCTCTTTATTACGCTACTGAAAATACCTTCCCACGTGCACAGGGGAAGATGGTTTTACTGGTAAACACAGACTTGAATTCGACATGTTGTTAACCATTGACCTCAGAAACACAACATGTATCAGCAGAAGCTCAGTCGTCAGTCTGTAGGGACTTGGCTTAGGAACCAGAAGAGCGCTGGTTCGAGTACCCAAACAGACCAAGTGTGGACTAGTACTTTGAGAGGTGCAGGTTAAACTTCAGTATACTGCTGAGTTGCACATGGCCCCAACACTGCTCTTTGGTTGGTGTTTACATAACAGTTCCTAGTAGGATGGGTTAAATGCAGAGTTTGTGTGGTGCTGCTACATGTGTGGATGGATTTGATTCGCCCCTTTTCCATGTCTTCTGCCACAGACTAAAAACTATCAGTCTGCACTTGGCCTAAATAAAACTAATCTTTTCTTGTTGGAATAACTATTTTTATACTTTTTGGGGCTTTCCCCACCAATCAGAGCAGACTGGGCTCTGGTTTCAGACAGAGGGTGAAAAGAGGTGCTGCAGCACAGGCAGTATGAGAACAATAAAGAGCTTTTTGAACATTAAAGCATGGAGACATGTCCCAGTAGAGACACTAAATACTAATGTCAACGTGAACATGAGCAGAATATGTCCTCCTTATCTGTAGCACTTGAAGCAGTTCAGCATATATGATGAAGTTGATGATTGTAGCCATATGATTGAATGCACTTCCCTCCTTATTTGTTCCTCAAATACTAAGCATAGAACTTAGCTTTAAACCAAAGTGTTAATCCTGTATAATTTCATTATTTACACACATATGAATGAGATTCCTCGATCACATATACCTTGCTGTCTGATTTACATGTAGTGTCCTGCTGAATGACTTCAAAATGTGTTTTGTGTCAAGATTTACTGTTCCTTTAATCTCACTTTAAATGTGTAGATGTAGTTGCTCCATGCCTGCAAATCTGTGTGTGTGTGTGTGTGTGTGTGTGTGTGTGTGTGTGTGTGTGTGTGTGTGTGTGTGTGTGTGTGTGTGTGTGTGTGTGTGTGTGTGTGTGTGTGTGTGTGTGTGTGTGTGTGTGTGTGTGTGTGTGTGTGTGTGTGTGCAGCATTAAGGCAGAGAGAGTGCTGACCCTGGTGTTTCCTTGTAGGGAGAGGCACAGCTCAGAGGTGAGTGTGCTGAGGCACTTGGATGGCTTACACACACACAGCCTGCTGTCCCGGCAGCCTCACACTTTCTGCGTGTGTGTGCCTCCCTGTCGTCACCAGGTATTCCACCGACACACTCAACTGTTAACAGTGAACACTGCTGTACTGTATGTCAGTCACATTAACACACACTTCAAAGCAGCTGACTCAACACACCTGGTTCATTTTACAGCAGCTCTCTCTCTGCCTTCAGAAATGTACTTTTAATATACATTTACCTGTAACGCTGTAAAACTGCTGAATGTCAATGGTCTGCAAAGGCTAAAATCCCTCTTTTCTATGCCTTTTGAACATTAAAGCATGGAGACATGTCACAGCACTAAATACTGATATGAATCTGAAAATGAGCAGAATATGTCCTCTTTACATAGATAAATCCCTAAACCTTGACATTTGAGAGGCTTGTTATCAAAATAGTAATGTATCATGTATAGGAGCAAATGGTAGTTATTATTAACAACAGTACTCCCATAGATGTGTTTAGTTTTATTTTATTTTAATAATCAGAATCAGAAACGGGTTTATTGCCAGGTAGGTTCACACATACGAGGAATTTGACTTGATGTCATGGTGCATACATAAAATATAAAACAAAACATCTAAAAAAAGTACACAGAAAGCGAACTATATTAAGAACACTGTAAAAAAATATATAGATAGCAATAAAATAAAGCAGTAATTTACAGTGAAATAGAATGCAGTGGATTATAGAATATAAAATATGTGCAGTAAGCAATATTTAAACATTGTGTGCATTAATGTAATGCATAGAGTCTGCGTTGTGGCTGAGGTAAAGTGTCAGTGGGGGGGCCGGGCCTTGTTTAAGAGGCCGGTAGCGGAGGGGATGGTCTGTTTGTGTTGTTCATGTATTCCCAGGTTTATTGTGCTGTGTTTGTACATTTAACTCGTAAATATATATCCTTAGAAACCTTTACATGACACAGGTGTATGATGTATGATGAGTTTGGCCTTTATGATATTGGACATTTATGATGTTTTTCTTTTACTTGTGAATTCCTCTGTGTTTCCCATCGCTCTCCATTTAAACTGAAGTTGAGCTGTAGGTTCAAACGTTCTCTTCCCACTTAATGCTGGTGTGTCTTTGATTAATTGCGGCCTGTTTGACATCAGGAGAGCAGAAAATAGCTGTCTCCTGTGAACCTGTGTAATTAAAGGTATAAGAAGAAAAGACCAGGAAGTTTAGTATTTAATGATTTGTACTTTTTGCAATTTGTTAATGGTCAATCAGGAGGAACATAATTGGTTTAGGCTCTGCATGTTTTTAGCACAGCACCAAGTGTTTCCTGTTCATCACAAATGAACCCTTATCACAGGAGAGGTCCCAGTGATCAGCTCTAAGCAAACACAACACAGCTCAGTCTATCTTTCAAAAGTGTTTCAAATGTAATCATTTCAAAGAAAGCAACCAAAGTTAAGATGAAGCTCAGATGTATAATTTTATACCCTATCTTTTTATGAAGAGATCTCTTATGAACAGGGTTGAAGGGTTACTTTAAAAATATATTATGTTACAATAACTGGATACATGTAACCTAATCTGAGTATCAAAATATAAAAGTGATGTAACCTGATTACTTTCCATTACTTTTGGATTACCTCAATATTAAATGCAATGCAAATAAATACAAGAGAAAATAAATATCTTTTTTTTAATATAATTGAATTGTACAGGATGAGTAGGGTTATGATTAGATTACATTCAAGATTTCAACATGACACCGACAAAAATAATTGTTCCAACAAATAGTTAAGTGCAGTTTACAAATAAGAAATAAATCTGATCCTTTTACAAAAAACACTATACGCACTTTTTAGATTTTTAGTAACATTGTAATCCTGCTAGTAATCCCCGATTTTAAAACTGTAACAGTAATCTGATTACACCTTTTTTATGTTACTGTAAGGGAATACAGTTCATTTGATTTCTAATCCTGATGACGTAATCCTGTTACATGTAATCTGTTACTCCCCAAGCCTGTTTATGAACAGGAAGGAAAGGAAACCTTTTCCAGTGTTCATACACTGGAGTCTCAAAAGACAATTAAACATGTGGTTTCACATTCAATGATATCATTATTATGGGACTGTTGTATGTTATACTGAATGTCATCATTCTGTACATTTCCTGTGAACTTCCATGGGATTTAACATACTTAAGCAGGAAACACACTACTAGCAGAAAGACAGAGAGTGGTATACAGAGGTTGAAAAAATGATGAAAGCAAAAATGTGTACTTACTACAATAGATTTGAGAATGTGATGCTTGAACACAGTTAATTCACAGAGAAGACACACACCTTTCCCCTGCAGTGTTTCCGGTGTGTTGGTGGTGCAGGCTGGATGCTGTGCAGCAGTATCAGGTCCTGCTCCCTCTCAGCACACTGACCTTCCAACATGTCAGTTTGGTCAATAGATAGACCGCTGCTATCACTGCACACTACACACTCACAGGTTTCACCTTCCTGCAGACATTGATCGTCTCTTTCCTGTCCTCTATGTTCCACTGTGCGCCCCCTGACGATCCAAAACGAAAGCCCCCCTCTTCATGCTTCTCTACAGCAGCATTTACATTGGCAAGCTCAAGCGCGCTGGACTTGTCGTACTTACGTTAACCTATTAGCACATATGCTTTTGATTTGATTTATTGTGACTACAAACAAATGTAGCAGCTAACATATGTTAATGTGTTCCTACGCAGCCTGCTGTGGCCAAGCTGTCCGTCTGAAGCAGAGGAATGCAAAGCAACATTTCTATAGTCTCCAAAACACCGGTCTCTCCTTACATTTTGACCAAGATGGTCAAATGTGTTTCTAAGTCATGTTGAAACAGTCTGATAAATGTCGTCAAATTGGAAAAAATGAAAAGGATTCTGGAGGTGTGACTAGATTTGTGTCACTTTCCAACAACTCCAGAGTGTAAAAGTTCCAAGTAAAGTCCAAGCTTTATTCAAAAAATCATTTACAAAATGTTTTATATAACCAAATATTCGGCTTGAATTGTTGTTGGTGTTTAGCCTTAAAAAACAATATGTTCACTGCACGCACATTTGTTTTGTAGGATTGTATTTGCGCTAATGTTAGTGCTAATGACAGTTAAGTACAGATAAATATTTTCAGAAGTTAAGCGTCCTTCCCATGAAACGCGATATTCACTTTGCTCACCGTGAGGTTGGCCGCAGAGCTTTGTGGTGGAAATAGCTAGATAGTTTTGGTTCTATGTTTGCGTCACATGCTAGCTTGCGCCGCTACATACAGCTGTCATCTGATTGGTTGTGTGTTGCAAGGTCAACGGTAAATTAAATCAAATTTAAATAATTTGAACTGGAAGCGCAACACTCGGATACAATTTTGAGCGATACGCAACACCGAGGGTGGTGCATCTGCCAGCGCAGAGCCGTTTTACCGCGTATCGGGTGAAGCAGCTTGACCCTTTTTTGTTCTGTCCCTGTACAGTACTGACGTTGACTCGTGCTCTGGCTGCTCACGGACACTGACAATAAGTTTGCCCGACATTTGACACCTCAATTAATTACATTTAATTTGCTTCGCCTTGACCAAATTCACTCGCTGCTCAACTCAGCAGCAGGTGGCAGGCTACATTAGCCGCTACTAGCATAATACACCCTAATAGACCTTTTTCCAGCAGATGTTTTGACAAAATTAATATAAAATTAAATAATATTAATGGCAATATCCATTTAGTGGTATGATGTCCTTTAAGTGGTCACTTGGAAGCGATCTTTTCCAGCGGCTATCATTTATGTTAATAATGCTATTAATAAACCCAGAACTAGTATTTGGTTGAGTCACACTACAAGAAACATAGGGTCCAGCATCAGGTCGCCTACTGAATGAAGCATTTCATTTAGCAGTTTAACAGCCTGATATCTTTCTCAGGAATATCAACATTAATAAAACACCCTGCTCTTTTCATCCCGTTTCTGTTATGTCATTGGGGTCTTTTCTATCTGAGAGGGTGAGTGTATGTATTGTGCACAGTGACGGGCACAACAAGAGGACACAGTGAAATACAATCTATTGGTCCAGCAGTTTGTGGATCGATGTGTAGCCCGCTTTCCCTCCGGCTGCATTATCATTCCATTTAAGAAATTGGTCCTTGATTTGAATAATATCCGTCATTGCAGTGACTCTGGAGGCATAACTGACCACATATGCAAATAGGACACAGTGAGACCTTAAAAAGGTTTTCTTAATGCTTAACATGCTCGCACCACATGGTGTTAGTCAGCTGAATGTGTGTCTGTCCACAGCTCTGTGCTCTGTGCACACAGGGACACACTGATGCTCCGGGGAGGAAGATAACACTCTGATTGGTATGGGAGAACATCTCCACATGCAAATCAAACGGCGACTCAGCAGATACAGAGACGTTTCAGGTCACAGTGTGTCACAAGACGGACACACTATGTCCCCTGATATGCATCTTGGCACATTTACATTTAAAGATATCACCAGAAAGTGACCGCTGCGCTGAGAGATAAAGGAAAGGAAACAGGTTTAACTCTATGAATGCTTGCTCTGTTATCGGCACAGCCTGATGGTGTTTTTCCCCTACTCTATAGAAATGTGGCTCATAATGTAATTGACATGCTGTCAGCACATTCGATCTTCAAAGGGGATAAACCTTTTAGATTTGCATGACCAGTCGTCTTCCATCAAGAGCCCCCTATTAGGGCAGCTGTTGAGCCCGGCTACTAATAAAACTCAAAGAGCAGCACTCCCTGAGATGGAGCACACACATGGAAACATTATGAAGAAATGTTCATTTCAAAAATGGAAAAGTTGGAAAATGTGAATTATTAGTTATTATTAGCTGCAGCAGTATTTGTTGTTTGTGGTGCGGTTACACTTGTTTTTGAGCCACATGACTAACTGCTGTCTAGCAGAGTGCTATGGTGATTTTGTTGTTTTTCTCTCTTTGTGTCCGTCACAACATATTTCATCAGCCCCCATCAGAGATAAAGAATCACCTGGGCTCAGTGTGACATTTCTGAAAGATAGAATGTGATGAAAACCTTTAAACTCAAGGACATGCAGTGTGTGTGTGTGTGTGTGTGTGTGTGTGTGTGTGTGTGTGTGTGTGTGTGTGTGTGTGTGTGTGTGTGTGTGTGTGTGTGTGTGTGTGTGTGCGATCGGTTCCTGAGGGCATAACTGACAAAGATAGAGCAGAACAATCATCTCAGAAATGACTACAAACTAAAAAGTGTGATGCGTAAGGGGCTGCACCGTAGGAAATAAAGAACTAGCTGTTATTACAATAACGACAATACGGCATGAATTACAATATTAGGATTGAACATTTTTGCAACATCATTCACATTTCGTTGTAAGATATACTGTATTTAAAATGATTTGTGATTCATTTTAAGAAGATAATTTTAATTAAGTCTGTAGAATACGATTAGAGGGCCATGACGTCTATACAATTAATTTAGGATAACACTTGTCAAGAAATATGGCACCTCCTGCAATTTTAGTATTCCAGTAGCCCTTATTGGGATTCTGAATACATTTCGACAAAGTCCTAAAAACATTACCACAGAGAATTATATAAAGGAAAATAATAGTAGAATCTATTTATGATAGAGTAGTGGAAATATTGAAGATCAAATTACAATGTGAGGGGTGGTTGCTAATTCTGGAGCCCTTCAACCCCACATTTGTGCAGATATACAAATAAAACATACTTATTGGCTTGGTTAGTTATTGTTAAGGTAAACATACTATTATTTGATGATAATTGACCATAAATCAGCTCTACTTCTACTTCGTTGGTGTGTTACCCTCAGTAGCCTCTAGATGTCACTGCTCCTCTGTGACTCAATTAAGCTGAGCTTCTCTGTAGACCCACTGAAGCTGAAAGGAGGGCTCACACACACACACACACACACACACACACACACACACACACACACACACACACACACACACACACACACACACACACACACACACACACACGCACACACTAATAGACAGGGGCTAAATCCCAGCTTGATGAGTTTGCTGTGAATCTGGAGGTCAGCTGATACTGGCTGTGTGAGCCACACTGTAGCTACACACACTGTCATTGAATTAGTCCTGTCACTGCTATGTGTGCATCTGTATTCATTGTTGAATACACTGCAATAATGCAACTTCCTATGGAAAAATCCGGGGTGAACCGTGCAATTGCTAACAAACATTTTATCAACTCCTTTTCCCAAGGTTTTAAAAGTAAATGTACTGTCTGCAGCACATGTAATGTTTTAAAATGTTAATTGATGCATCACAGTTGGAGCTGCATCTCACTGTTGCTTGAGGCGGAGCTAGTTTTAACCTCTTTTTATACTGTTAGCTTTAGTCCAGTCTCTCTTATCCGGAGGGGTCGGACCCCTCTGAAGTCATTCAATAAAGGAACATAACTATGAATGAGGGAGAATAGCAGAAAAACAAAGTTCTGGTAAGAAAAATCTGTGAAGCAACTATACCGTCGTCAGTTAAATGAAGTGAATCAAAAACACTTACCTCTGAATTTTTCAAGAGATTAAGTGTAAAACAGCATTGAATGGAAGAACAAGTGCCTCAAATGTTAATGCAACTACAGTTCTTATTTACTTTCCACAACTTAAGTGTTATTAGCCCTGATGCAAGGCAAGTTTATTTATATAGCACATTTCAACACAAGGCAATCCAAAGTGCTTTACAATAATGAAAAACATTAAGAGCATTAAGAAATAGTACAGCGGAAACACATTATAAAATTACATTTAAAAACATTCATTAAAAAGCAAAGAGAATAAAATAAACATAAAGAAATATGGATAAAGGTTACTGTGCAGTATGAGATAGGAAAAAAGAAAAGTCTTCAGCCTGGATTTAAAAGTATAAGAGTTGCAGCGGACCTGCAGGTTTCTTCGTTCCAGATATTTGGAGCATAATAACTGAACGCTGCATCTCCATGTTTAGTTCTGACTCTGGGGACAGAAAGCTGACCAGTCCCTGAAGACCTGAGAGTTCTGGATGGTTCATCATTTAACAGTAGGTCAGACATGTATTTTGGGCCTAAACCATTCAAAGCTTTATAAACCAGCAGCAGTATTTTGAAATCAATGATATGACAGGAGGCCAGTGTAAAGACCTCAGAACTGGAGTGATGTGATCCACTTTCTTAGAGTTGGAGTTAGTGCCAAAGTGTGAACAGAACAGATGCTGGATGTACTGTTTGAGGTGAAGTCTTGAATTTAACCTCTGGAGAGCATGAATGTGTTCATAAACATTGATGGCACAATGTAACTACCCAACACTTGTTGTGTTCCACCGGTATGACAGGAGGTCATCACAACTGATTCCTCCTCTGGGGACCCTCAATATCAAGTATAAGGTTATAGAAGTCCAGCCGATTAGTTTTCAAGAAATGTTGCCAATTTGTCATGGACCCAAGTGCCGATCAAAACCAACATGCAGACAAAAATGTATATCACTGAATATATGCAATCATGTTCATGCTGTTCTGTTCTAACAGCCCCTCCCCATTGTATCAAAATAGAGGTGGAGGAATAGTACATTCCTAACTGGGAAGATGATGTAAGGTTTTCATTTTTATTTTACTTATGGCATTCTTCTATGCAGATCTGTATCGATATTTAGAGAGTTTACAAGACAGCTGTGTGTCTGTCATTTAATTTGTATAATGCTTAAGTGATTTATTCAGTAGTTCAACTTTGAGACCATGGAGTATGGAAAGGTCAATGACAAGATTTCAGTAAAACCTGAGTAATTTTGACTCTATCGTTAGGTTAATGTCTGCAGTTTTACCGTCATTTACCTTTTATTTTAGAGTTAAGGGGCAGCTGTGAACTCATAGTTGCTGACAGTTGCTTCTGAATTCTGGATTCTGTAAAAAAAAAAAAAAAGTTATATAAATAATTGAATAAAATGTGTATTCTATAGTAACACTGAAAAAACATAATAAGAGAATTTGTCATCAAAGGGTGCAAACTGGAGTTTTATTAAGTGTAGACAGAGAATAGAGTTACATCACAACTGTCCACAGTGCCATTCATCCTCAATGTGTCAGAGCAGGACACACTGCTCACAGATTTTAGTCTATTTTCTCCCTCCTTGTTATCATATTTCATCCTTCATATTAGTAGACACAATATCATTACATATTGTGACACCAGCTAAATAACTCACATTATTCCTATCTCCAGCCTAAATATAATAACTATTTACACAAAATAACAAATAAAGAAAACTATAGGAAATAATAGGAACTCATCCAACTAAAGTAAATACAGGAACTCAAGTCAAGCTTAAGTAGCTCAATAAATATAGTTCTTTTTTTGAGGGTTCCACCAAAAGCAGTGATGACATGAGGGATTAAAGAATTACATTATTTGATAGTCACCCGAGGATTAGGGACCATTAGAATAATTACAGCCAAATTCATCCAGATTGACATTTCTAATCATGAGCATCAATAAAGCCACCGTTTTGATCATTTGACAGGTTCGGTGTGATTGATAGAAAAGACGCAGTTCCCTTCATACGAGAAGGAGATGTAGGGCACGTTTAGCAAGGAAGACATTTATGAGCATGTATATTTTGTGAAGCTATAAATTAGCAGGCCATGTGGACCAGAGGTGGGAGAAGTACTTAGATCTTGTATTTCAGTACAAGTAGAAGTACCAGAGTGTAGGAATACTCTGTTACAAGGAAAGGTCCTGCATTAAAAAGTGTTACCAAAGCTGGTAAAGGTGCAGCTTGAATGACTTTGTATACTGCAGGGTAGCTTGTGAATTTACTCCAGGTGGAACTAAAGTCTGATTTAAGAGTTGATTATACAGTATTTCACATCATTAATCCACATCTGTAAAGTAGCCTAACTAAAGGTAGGCTATTAAATAAATGAAGTGGAGTAAAAATACAACATTTACCTCTGAATTTTAGTGGGTTATAAGCAGGGGAAGTAACTAAGTACATTTTCCTCAAGCACTGTACCTAAGTACAACTTTGTACTTTTACTCCACTTCAATTCAGAGGTAAATCGTGTACCCCCCCGTTGACAGTTCACGACCGCGTCCATAGTGTCTCTCCCCCCCCCCTCCGCCCCATCCACCGAGTAAAAAAATCCCCACTAAACCACTGGGCAAAGTGTTACCGTTCTCAGTAAATATAAAATAATGTTTCCAAATGAAGGAAACGGGAAATGTGTGTCAGTGTGTCCCCATGATAGTTGTGCTGTGGTGTTGGCGGCCGTGAGCCGTCAGTAGAGCTGTCGGTGGGACGGACCTCCCTCTTTGTGCTGCCGCCTCCGTAGGCTGTCCTGTCCGCCCGGAGAAACCCCAGCCTGGCTGCGACGAGGGCGGAGCTGCCCTGGCTGTCACAAAGACATGTTTCATTTAAAAAACTAGCCACTACGCTACGTACTGTCTCTATTTACACGGCTTTCTTTGGGCTTAACATCGACGACAGAGCGCTCGTTCAGCCGACTCGAGCAGAAGCAGGATGCCGGTGAAAGGCGGAGGAAGACTGGCCTCTTACCCGAGCAAGAGCGAAAATGTCGGAGTAAGTGGCGCTGTGCTGTATGTTTGACATGTGTGAAGTTACACTTGGTAACATGTATCAAGTTCGCCATAACGTCCCCACGTTGTCAAATCATTTTACCGGCCTTGTTAAGTGTGTGCGTATGTGTCCTTTAATAACATGCCGAAGTGGCTGAGGCTCGGTCAGGCTGTGAGGTGCATGTCGGCCAGCCAATAGTCAGCGTGTCAAACACCTGTTGTGCTTCAGGAGAGCCAATAGAAAGCCTCGTTACATAAGATTTGCTCTGCTGGTGTTTCTGTTCGCCTGAAACCTGAGAAAACTGCTCGAACTTTCATCTTGTTTTATCCAGTGGTGAGAGTTGGTGGCTGTAATCCTGTCCAGATTGACATCTTGGATTTGATGGGGGTTCTCTGGAGATTAGAAGGTCACTGGATGTAATCAGTAGTCCAGAAGGGGAAGTGTGTGTGAGGAAAGTGAAGGTCATGCTGCCAGTGAGAAAGTCACCTAACCTGTCCAGCAGCCACCTGTGGAGTCAACATGTGTGTGAGATCACAGGCACAGGACACAGAATAAATACTTTCTCTGTAACATTCCCAGTGCCATGCTTACAAACAGTTTATATGTCTACTATGAACATGTGTTGTTGTTTGATTAAAAGTTGTGTGTGTGTGTGTGTGTGTGTGTGTGTGTGTGTGTGTGTGTGTGTGTGTGTGTGTGTGTGTGTGTGTGTGTGTGTGTGTGTGTGTGTGTGTGTGTGTGTGTGTGTGTGTGTGTGTGTGTGTGTGTGTGTGTGTGTGTGTGTGTGTGTGTGTGTCATCACAGACCATCTCTGTCAGAGAGTAACAGATCAAAGTTGAGGATTTTGGCATTTAAGCAGTAAAAGCTGTTGAAATGCTGATTGAAGTGTAAGCCCCTGGAGATGGTTGAAGTGTGTGCAATATAAGCAGTGAAGTGTCAGTTGTATCGCTGACAGAAGCAGTGCAGGAGATGAGCTCTCAGGAACAGATTTTCTTCTCCCTGTTCAGACGACTGACTGGTGAGTGAGTCTTGATCAATGAGACGCTTCTCAGTAAAAATACTAAACTGTACTTAACACAAATCCACTATACTTCCTTATTCATAATTCCTGTTCCTGTGTCCTGTCTAATCTAGTCGGTGCACATTGTTCCGAATGTGGCACAGCACATTCGTGTATTATGGAAAATGAAATCACCCTACAGCCTCTCCCCTCTGTGTATCATCACTTTTCACAGAATGAATCATCACCATCCAAGAAATCTATGATGTATCCTGAGTGTCGTCAGGTTTCTATCAATGCTCCCATGATTCAGTGGGGTTTGTTCATCAGATCCATTCTGTCTTTTACAACAGCAGAGAACCCAGTTGAGCTACAGTGACGTATTCACACCAGCACAGCTGCTGACGGTGAACAGGGAGAGCATTCACACACTGCCTGGCACTCATCACATAGACACTGGCTGGCACAGTCACACACTCATGCACTATTTCTATGGAAACAGAATAATGTGTGTCTCTTGGAGATGTTGAAGCTTAATGTTAACACTAACTGGCACAACTCTGGCCAACAGTGTCACCTTTATTTGTAATGTCTATAGAGTGCTGCTGTGATGACATATTTGTGTTAGCCATCCCGACTGTTGGCAACGAGAAGGCTCCCTAGACATGGAGGAGTCAATACGATTCTTCAATATTTTATGGAATATTGCAGAAAGTAACAAATGTGATGATACTTACTTACTTTTTAAGCAGGATAATCAGAATCAGAATTCCTTTATTCGTCCCACAGAGGATACATTTACATTGTTAAAGCAAAATATAGATAGAGATGAAAAAAATAATGTACACACTATTGAATAAAAGGCATGCACATAGTATATCAAATGAAATATAACATTTACAGAAGTACACATTCAGGGAAAATAAGTAAGTAAGCAGTATTTATAGAATAAGTGTAACATTGTAGAATGAGGTTTGGTAGCGGGTTGACTGCAGTAGTAAATAAAATAAAATAATATATTTACATACACTGTAGTAAAATACAGATTTTTGTTGGAATAGCCTTACTAAGAAGTAGCAGCCAGTATTCATAATCATTTTAGCTATGAACATCATGTTGCACATAAGTGTTGTTGCACCGCAATGGTGTCATAATCTCCACTTCTTAACGCCACTTGTAAAAGTTGAAGCATAAACACAAACGGCAGATGTAAATAGCTAATCTAATACCATAAAGTAACTACATCAGGGTTGTATGACTTTACTTCCTCAACGCTAAGCTAAAGGCATATTGACGTTTTGTAGCCTCATTACATCGCTTGTTAGCAACCCCTTTTTTAAGACACATTAAAACGTTATACATTCAGGAGTGGTCTGTCGTATAACAAGACGTAATCATCTCGTAAGCTTATATTAACCACACACTTTATTTTAGGCATCTAACCGAAAACACGACTTCCAGACGACACAACCCAGGTGTTAAAATGCTAACAAATGTCCACTTTATTTATCTGTTGGCGTTGGATTTAAAGGGCTATATCAGCTTACTTGTGTTTTGGAGTTCTACTCAGCCTGTGAAGAAAGTCAATGTCTTCTTATAGCTTTTCTTTAACATCTCTTGACATCTTACACAAAAGCGTGCCAACTTGTTTTGGCTGATCACCCCTTGAAATGAAGCAGTAGGGGTTTTATTAGATTGTTTATGTTCAGTAACTGGTCTAAGGACATACAACTATGTAATATTTCATTAGAAATCTGGACATCAGAAGTCACAGTGCAGTGCTCAGTTGCATAAACCAATGTTTCAAACTGTATTCAAAATACTAGAATTCTATCCATAGACTGAAGATGTACTGAATCACAATGTATATTGATTAAGACATTATGGACATTGTAGGTTTGTATAGGTGGACCCACAGCAGGTATTAAGAGTCAAGATATCTTTGATTTCAGTTTTAACCATTCTTCCAAGTCAATTCATTGTTTCAGTCTGAAATTGGTGGAAATGCCTATCAACATTTCCCAGACCCTCTTCAAATACGTGTTTTATCTGATGAGCTTCCAATTTATTTTATATAAATAAACCATTATTTGACTAATCATTTCTTCTTGGAGCAGTGGTTCCGCCCCCTCCTCTCTGCATTACGCTGATTCGCTCCCCCCATGGTGCCTCATGTCTGACTGTTAGGACTTAACTAATAATGTTTTGGTGAGTGAGGGAATGCCAAAGTGTGGCTTTAGAGCTTCCATGAAGTATGTTAGATGTGCTCGGGTCTATGAACCCCCTCACCTTCTCCCTCTGCAGCCCCCACCCCCAACCGGTTGTGCAATACACAAACACTCTATAATTAGACTGCTCACATTGGGGATAATATAAAAGTTTGAGGCGGTTTTTGGCTGAAGACCAGCTCCTCATAAAATTGCTGTGGGGTTGTTGGCATACATTTGTACTGAGCAGACACGTGTCTTTTGATCTAAAGTTTGTAAGGAATACTGTTAGCTGATCCAGTTTACCTTGGCCATGTGCTCACCTTAGGGGTGTGAGATAACACATGTCTCCATGCTTTAATGTTCAAAAAGCTCTTTATTTTTCTCATACTGCCTGTGCTGCAGCACCTCTTTTCACCCTCTGTCTGAAACCATGATTGTTTAGCTGGCCAGCTCTGTTGTGATTGGTCAACCACTAAGCGATGTCCTGCCTGCATTTCACCTAATGTTGGAGCGTCAGCCAATAGAAGCGTGAATGTGTGTAGTGATGTCTATGGAACTCCCTCTGGGGGGAACTTTGGGAGTGCCATTGCAGACCATTTACATGCACTAAAACCTATAGAACACACTACAGGAAAAGGAGAACCCTAAAAAGCACAATTGTGCCACTTTAGCTTTTTCAATACCATATTAATTCTCATAAAACTGTTGTTGAACTTATTAATAGTTTACAGCTATGGATTTGTGGCAGGCTCAGATTGATGTAGGATGCTGGAAGTTACAGCGACTACTATGATCAGGGCCAGTCCTAGACATTTTGGTGCCCTAGGCGAGATTATGATTTGGTGCCCCCCCCCCCCCTCCAAGGAATACATAATGGAATATATAAAGAATAAATGAAAAATCTCTACAAAAGATCAATACACTACAAAAACTGAAACGTATTGACATGTTGGTTATATACATAAAGAAGGTTTCAAATGTATTCATTATTGTATGAACATGTTTTAATTGGGGGGTGGACTTCACATCCTCTAGGGGGTCCGGGGGTATGCTCCCCCGGAAAGATTTGTTTTAACATTTTAAAGTAAAATGCTTCAATCTGGTGCACTTTGAGCGCCCAATTACTAGAGACTGATCTAGGGGGTACAACTCTAAACACCCATATGAAAAAGATCGGTTTACATTTTAATAATCAAATAAGTATGTGAACATAACCAATAACCTACCATAGCCAATAACAAATACATGTAACGTATTTTATTTTTGTTGTTCATTTATATCTTATTTTACCAGTTAACATTTATTTATTCATGCGTATTTTTTTAAATCTCCAGTTTTAAACGATATTTTTGGTTTACTGTCCTATAGTATACATTGGAATGATTTCAAACCTGTTGTTATTGATCCTAATAATTATAAAGGTGTGCCTTGGAAATATTTGTTTACATAAATTGTGATCAAACCGTTTGAGACCCACTGAGATAACTTAGACTAAAGTGAACTATCTAAACCCTCAGAGTCCTTTACCTCACTGAGCTGTAGTTATCAGCCTCAATCCAACAACAATCCGCGGTACCGATGCGCGCCCTCTCTCTCTCTCTCTCTCTCTCTTACTCGGAGGCTCGCTCGCACTTTGGCTGTGAGCTGCGGGCGCCTGATAAGTCAACATCCCCCACTTTCATCACTTACAGTGCCCATCGTACAGGGCAAATGCAAAATGTTGCCGGCCCGGGGTGCAAAGGGTGTTTACTTTATTCAATTATTAATGTAAATGTATTACATCAAGGGCAGAAAATTAGGCAGAATAAAAAAATAAAAATAATAATTTTACATTTTTTAAAAGTTATTATTATTTTTCTCCCAGCGCAGCGCCCCTCCAGATCTGGTGCCCTAGGCGACCGCCTATGTCGCCTATGCCAAGGGCCGGCCCTGACTATGATGAATGCAAATCACTGTTCTGATTGCATAAAACACTTCCATTTCTATATTTAGACTTTATGCATATTGTTGTTTATTGCTTATACTTTGTCTTCTCAGCCCCTCACCTTGCATCTTCTTCCTTTGAGTTGCATCTTCAACACTTTTTTAACACACACCCATCCCTTGTAATGGTCAACTTTACTGATTCACACACCTCATTGTTGATTTTGTTGTAACTTTCTTTAGCTATAGTAAGCTTTTCATTGTGCTGGAGACTGGTCACATTGTAGGTCGCCACTGTTTGGGATCAGGTTTCAATAAATAAAAAATGCACTGGTTGCATTTCATGCCTTTTTTTCCTTCAATTGTGGAAACTGTTCGAGCACATAGGTATACAAACTGCATTTACATCAACTGATTGACTCTAAAGAAATTGTGCTTATAAATCCTTGTTCTCGCGCACATTTTTTCAAGCATGGTTAGTTTTGCAAGTAAAATCAAGACTTTCAACATTAAAATATTGTATTGGAGAAAAAGGAGTGAGCAAACAGGATGAGACAAGATGTGTGCTGTTAATGTTATTGTGGTTTAGCGGAGCCTCACCTTGCTCTATGTTCACTCCCATTCCACCTACCATGCCTTGCAGTCTCTATGTTGTGAGATCATTGTAGGTGATTCTTTCCTGTTGCACAACAATCTAATATTATCATGTAGTATGTGATGCAACATTATTTCACATTAGAGATATCCGATCAAACATGATTGGGTTGTCTTTTGTTTTTAGCACAATCTGTCTACAGTAGTACGCTAGTTAATTTTAGATTGTTAGAAGTCATGTGCTCCGGCTTGTTTTTCTCATTGTTATTGTTGTCCAACTCGGAAAGTACTGACGTACTTATGCAGATTTTATCTCATTATATCCCATAACAGGTTTTTAATCATTGGGTTGGCCATGATGGATGGTGCAAACAGTTTGTGAGGTATCAGACCCCTTACATTATCAGATCATCTGAACCCAACATCCGTACCGACAAAGGAGTTTTTCTCAGATTGTTGGGAAATGTGAATTGGGCCTTAATCAGCCCCAAACTCATGTTATCTGATCCTGGCTTTATAGGAAATCACCCATTCCCAGACTAAACCTTTGCCCGAGGACAAAAAAGTAAGAACTGACGCATACGCTACTGAGAGGACAGAGATATAGCAGGGCTGGGGCATAATGGGGCTGGTTTTACTGTGGACTGAAAAAGAGTTATGAAAGTCGAATCTCTGATCCTACCTACCTGCTATAAACAGAATGGCAGAATGTTTGAGATAACAGGTCACAGAAAGAATATGATCATCATTTACATTCAGATTTATACCGTCCTGGTTGGTAGACTGGGTCATTTTTCATGTAAAGTTATTTTCCCTACTTCCTTCATCAATACACGTGTTGGACGGCTGGTTTTACCTGCGAATTCCAACATCGTAAGTTGATGAAAGTCCGTCAATACGATTGAAGTGTTTTATATCCCACTGAGCCATCGTTGTTTTCTATAATTTGTGTCCTTAATTTCAGTTTTCTTTGTTTCACAGCCAACGAGCTGGACATCCGATACGGTACAATCCGGTGGCGGACTGGCCATCGGGACGTTCGGGACGAATCCCGATGGGCCGGTACTGAAGTGGGCCGGTTGGCCGATGTGGGCCAGTCGGATAATTCACTAGCCCCCCCCCCCCTGTTGACAATTCACTAGCGGTATTTACTTGCGGGTACCGAGGTGGTCCGGTCGAGAGTCCCGGGCTGATTTTTAGTCCCAGTCGGCCCCTGGTACAATCAAATACAATACGATGATACGTTATTGTCAGTTCAAGTCTGACATTTTTCTTGTATCACAAGGACAAATATTAAGAAGAACATTCAATCCCTATATGTCAATACCCTTTAACGTACATTGGATTTGGAATTCAAGTACGTAGACCTTTAGTTTTTTATTTGTATACATGTGACTTAATGTGGAAGCAGGAGGCTTAGGAGGTTTTAAAGACCATCATAACTATAACACCAGAGTGAGAAACCATGTCTTAAATAACCCTTTTCTCAGATTATCCAAGCGAGCAGATTGAGTACTATGCCTTTTATATTACACTCCCTCAAGATATTCCAGATCTTCCCTGACCGACGGGAACTTTGCCACATGGGCTGGGACAGCTGCTGGGAGGGGCTGACTGATAAGATCCCTGTCTCCTCAGTGTCTTTATATCTCCTTCTCACGGCCCTGTGGCTGGGGAATAGGTTCAGAGGCCAAGGGTGTGGTACAGTACACTGCTGAAATCCAAGCTAGCATCAGGGAGGACCACATTTAGTGCAGGGCTGCTCTCTGGCCTGTGCATGTAAACAGGGCCCAACTTAGCATGCAAAGCCTAGTGTCATGACATCTGGAATGTAAATGTAGCACACATGAAGTTAAGTGAAATGAGTAGAACAGACACAGACTAGAAGGAGACATTAGTTGACTTTGTACCACCATGATGAATGGTAACAGTAAGTTTATTGAAACAGTTAGAAGCTGTTAAAAGGTTTATTATTTCAGTGTTGTTGCAGCTAGGCTGGCAGTGCCCCCCTCTTTCCATGCTGTGTCTCAAATTGCTTCTGTATTTATATTTGCTGTTTGGAGTTCATCCTAATGCAATTCATCGCATAACAAATGTTGCTGGCTAGCTAGCTATCAGCTGCAGGTGTCAACATTCATGCACTGCATTCATAGTGTAATGTTCATAGAGCACAACACAGCAGTGTACTAAAGTATGCAAATTAGCACGTGTCTTTGTGCTAAGCTAGGCTAAAGCATCCTCGACCTTTGTCTGAAACGGACGCAAACCTGAGCCTTGTCTTAAAATTACTCGACTAGAAAAGTAAGTGTGATGTAGAGAGCAGCTTGATGCAGAACTGCAGGACTCCTTCAGTGCAGAATGTGGGCAGATCAACTTTCGACCGGATGCTGGTTCAACCTCCGTAACACGCTGTCCACTGTAACTGTCAGCAGCCAATCAGGAGAGACGCTCCTTGGAACACTAGGTTTGTCTAATGAACTGTGACCAGGAAACAGTTTTCATTTGTTTAACTGTATTGGAATTCCATACATCTGACATGGTAGCAGTGCTTGAATGTTGGGAGCCTCTGAGAGTTGCTGCCTACTTGATGAGTGTTCGCTGTCGGCATGCCTGTCCTCAGCTGATGAGCCGGCAGTGTCTCTGCAGGCTGGGAGTGATGTGCTGGACTCGTACAACTTAAAATCACGCTACTAAGCATAGCCTACCTCAGCTCTTCTGCTTCACTGCCAGTCACGAATACCAAAACACACACACACACACACACACACACACACACACACACACACACACAACACACACACACACACACCACACCACACACACACACACACACACACACACACACATACACACACACAGACATACACACACCCACACACACACACACACACACACACACACACACACACAGTCTTAGGGATTGTAGTGTTGGCCTATTAATGCTGAATATAACAACAACGCTTCCTCTGGTTAACATTCCAAGCCCCACCCTCAGATCAGTTCACATACTTCAAATGTACCTCTCTGTTGGACTCTGCACTGGTAAAGTGCTAAAAGCTGCTATGGGTGCTACATTTCAAGTAGACAGTCTGACAATAGCTTAAATTCTAAAGAGTGAAAGTCTGCATTATCTGGGATATGCAATATATACATACATACATATTTTGACTGATTTCATTTCAAACCTTTATTTAACCAGATGGTCCCATTGAGATCATAGATCTCTTTTTCAAGGGAGACCTGCAACAAATAAACAAAGTTTACAATCTTACAGAGTTACTTTGTTTACGCAGCGTCAGACTTGAGGTCACTGGAGTAGGGACTTGGCCCAGTGAAAGGCTGGGGGTTGGACTAAAGACCCTGACACACCAGAAAGATAAAAGACTGTTGTGTGGCCTCACATTGCCAGAAATGGCCAGAGTCAGAAATATGCATTTGAACACACGGCAAAGACTGCAGGCTCTTATCACATACTCTCTGTTTGTGTGGAAGGGAAGTAACTCTCGATGACAGCAGGGGACGTATTTGTCATTCAAAAAGGGAAACTGGAAGACCTACAGTATGATTGCAAAAACAAAAGCAGAGCCCATTTTCACATCTCTTGCCCATCACTTGTTTATCTGGCCGGCTCTATTGTGATTGGTCAACTGCTTAGAGTTGTGTCGGTTATGTACCGCCCTGTAGCATATCAAGTGCAATGTGTTGGAGCGCTAGCAAATAGAAGCACGAGGGTTACATAGTGATGTCATTACAGTACCGAAGTAAACACTGAAGTCCAATGGAAGCGTTTCAGATAGGGATATGCGAATACTTTCTACCTTGACTTTGGTAACCTTTTGAATGCAGGACTTACTTGTAACAGAGTCTTCTTCACACTGTGGTTGTTCTACGTTTACTGAAGTACAAGATCTGAGTAATTCTCCCACCTTTGGTCATGTTGACCAGTATACACCTTTACAGCACCCCTAACCAGAACACCTCGCCCCAATTGTAGGCAGGGCAGCAGTTTTATATATCTATAATCTATGTGTTTATGATGACATTGTTAACAAGAAATAGTTGACAAAAGGATGCAGTTCATCATAACTAACTTCTTCATTTAGCTCTCAAAGTGCCCCAGATTAAGGATAGGGGGTTCAAGGTCCACCCACAACATTCTCTAACCACCCCTTGGGAAATGCTCTTCACATCTTCTCTTGGTTACACATATGAAAGTCCAGTTAACACTTTCACAGTGGAGATCTGAGATAATGTTCTCTGGGGAACTGTGTGTACTCTGTAAGTAAAATCTCTCCCACTGAAATGCTCCAAGGCTTCTTTAAAGTTAATATCCCCTGAGGCAAATACTGAACTAACCAGAACAAACAGTGAGAGAGAGTGCTCTGAGAAAACTGAAGCGTTGACTTTAGTTAAATGTATTATATCAACAGATAACTTTCAGTTTTGTCAGTGTGCAGTTTGGTTGCTCTATACTGGCTTTGTGTCCACTTTTGAAATTGTGCGACACTGAATTTGCCTCTGTTTGAGAGTACTGGTCAGCGTGTGTGTGGGTGTGTTTGTGTGTGTGTGTGTGTGTGTGTTCGTTCCAGCACAGATGTTGTTTCCTGTCAGTGAACATGACTATGAAGACGTTATCTGTGGAATTACAGGAAGAGGGAGTGATGGTTTACTTCCTGCAGCAGCAGCCTCTCTCCCATGTTTCCACCTCACCACACCCTGAGCTCTGAGGCCAAGACCAGAGCGCAGTGTTTGGAACAAAATACACACACTTTATCTCGTTGCTGCCTCAGGCCCTCATTGATCAAACGTTCACTGTTAGATATGATCTCTGTGATGGCGCGTGTCTTCATTATCAGCAGCGGAATGTCAGCGCTTGTGAACTTATCAGGATTAAGTTAAAGGCTTTTTCTTCACAGACGTATTATGTGGTGGTAGAAGTACTCAGATCTTGTACTTAACACTGAGGTTCCTCCGGGTCATTTCACGCCATTAGGGATCTTCCTAAGCTAAACTGACAATTCAAACGCAACCTAGCTCTGTCAAAAAAGTTCAAAGTGTGCCTTAAAATCTAAACAAATCAAAGGTTCATATGATAACTTGTTAGCAGGTTTGTTAACCCTGAGGACAGGAGAAACAGCAGCTTAAACAATATCTCCAAAGCTCCTGTATAACAATCATTTCTTTATCATATTTGCTTCATTATATTAAACATCAGAACAGCCTGGCAGATACCAGCTATCAGTTTTAGCTTATCACAGATATGTCAGAAAGTTTGCTTCTGTCAAATATTATTCCATAAGTAAATAGTATGCTGATCAAATGCTCTCAATATCCTTATTTTGATATTATCATTATTGGCTGAGCTATAAAAAAGACTGACCATTATGGAGGTGAGTGTGAGGCTGCAGACACTCTCCTGTCAGAGGAGCTGTTCACAGTGCAAGCACATACAGTACAGTACTTAAAGACAACAATGGAGACGTTGTGGCATTACACACAACACACAGTACATCCACACAGGCATGCGCACTCCAACCCACACACACTGACACACAAACACAGAGTCACGTGGACAAGGGCAAGGGAACCAGTTCCATCCAGCCAGCAGTGAGCTGCATTAACATAACACACAAAACACACAAAACACACAAGTACTGGGTCAGAGTGGGGTTACACTACTGTGGAATTACTCCATAGCAAGTATCAAAAGTATTTATGCACCATTTCTCAGTACATACAGAGGCATGGATAGTGGTGTAAAGTAACTAAGTACATTTACTCAAGTACTGTACTTAAGTACAATTTTGAGGTACTTTTTATTTTTTGCTTCTTTGTACTTCTACCCCATTACATTCAGAGGTAAATGGTGTACTTTTACTCCACTACATTTATTTAATACCTTTAGTTACTTTACAGATCTGGATGAATGATGTGAAAAATAATCAAGTGTTAAATCAGACTTTAGTTCCACCTGGAGTCAATTCACAAGCTACCCTGCAGTATACAAAGTCATTCAAACTAACGCACGCACGCACACACACTAATTACAGTGTCTCATCTCTCAGATTAACATCTTAGTCACAACATAACAAGACTTTGATTACTACAACTCTTTCGAGTGTGACTTGAAGAGCTGGGAGAGATGGCTGCTGGGAAATCAGTTGACAGATGCTGCTGATATGTCCCTGTCTCCTTAATAACATGATATTCATCTCCTTTTTGATTACAAAAACATTTCAAAGCTTTTCAAGACCTCCACAGGACCCCAGTGCTGCGGAGATAACTGATACAAATGTACACAGGGTATTATAACTACTGTTTACAGGCTAATGTTCCTAGTTTTAAAGTGAATGTGAGGAGATAAAGAGTGTTTGTTCATGTCGTAAATATTTTGTTGCTGTTGCATATCGCTATGAGTACTGGCCTCAAACACCCACCACTGGTAATGCCGCTAGGATACCAAAAACCTCATCACCAGATGTTATTATAAACATCTGTATCTGCATTGACCTGCAGTGTGGATGAGGTCCAATACAAAAACAATCTTAGACATGTTTTATATGGGAATGCAGGTGGTTAATATGAAGTAACTCTACATATGACTACAACCTGTCTAACTTCATTCTACAAAGAATTTAAGGCCAGGTTAACAACCTGTACAGTATAGAGTATGATGATTGAAATGTATACAAGTATACATACATGTATAATTCAACTTATTATTAATACAGTAATAAATATAATAGTAAATAAATGTTGAAATAAATAAATGCTGAAATAAATAGTGAAATAAATAAATAGAGGAAAATTCAATAAATAAATACAAATTCAATAAATGAATGCATGCATGAATAAATAAAATAAAAGCAGATAATCAAAAAGGACATGAATAAATACATATTTGTGTATGTATTTCTACATTCACATGTATTATACTTCTGTTGTACAGTGTGTGCACCTGCTGCTCAATAACTGGATGAGCTGGGAAACCACAACATGACTCACCACCAGTCCCTTATTTACATAGGAGACACACACAGCAATTTATGCAGGTGTGGTGAGTCCTAGTAAAGGAGTGTGTGTTGTGCACGCAGGACATAAACACAGCAACAGAGCTGCCGTGACGACGGGTTTTCAGGGAAGACAGGCAGACACGAAGCAGGCCTTCAGGAGCTGGAGCAGCTTCAGACAGGCAGCTAACGTTTCTATTTCATGAAACATGATACTTCAGTACAACACATAATCAGTTATGTGAAGTAACTAAGTACATGTACTCAAGTACTGTACTTAAGTACAATGTTAAGATACTTGTACGTTACTTGAGTATTTCAATTTGTGTGTACTTTGTACTTCTACCCCACTATTAATCTGAGGTAAATGGTGTACTTTTATTCCACTACATGTATTTAATACCTTTAGTTGCTTTACAGATGTGGATGAATGATGTGAAATCTAATCAAGTGTTAAATCAGACTTTAGTTCCACCTGGAGTAAATCCACAAGCTACCCTGCAGTATACAAAGTCATTCAAACTAGCTGCACCTTTACCAGCTTTGAGAACACTTTCATGATCAATCATTATAAAACATATCATATATATTATTCTGAAATGGACCAATCTGCACAATGACTACTTTTACTTTTGGTACTTTCACTATATTTTGATGATAATACTTTTCTACTTTTACTTGAGGAACATTTTGAATGCAGGACTTTTACTGTAACAGAGTATTTATACCCTCCGGTACTTCTAGTTTTACTTAAGAGCTGTTCGATGTCTAGATAGGAAAGGAGCTCTGAAACTTCATTAATAATCTCCTTTAAAAAGGGAAACACTGAGTCATCCTTTACGAAATGAAAGGAGATAATGTCGTCCCACAATTGATTCCGGCTGCAACATTTTTAATTGATGCACTATTTGGCTGTTTATAAAAAAGAAAAGAAAACATCAACACGCAGAATGAAGTAATATATTTGTCACTGTTGTCCGTGTTTAGTAAGCCCAGATAAACAGAATCAGAACACACAGGGTGAAGTATCTATCCCTCGAGTTGTTTCACAGAAAACTGCAGTTTCCTGACAGCAAACGCACATCAGGAACATCTGCCTTCGCATCGTGACGTCACTCAGTGCAGTCGGATTCTCGTAGTACTGTAGTTATCTTTCCCTAAGTCCTGATGAATTCTCCTTCACATATTCTTTTAACTTCATTTTTTTACAGACTTAACACACAAAAAAACATACTTGGAGATGCTTAGATAACTGCACCTGTTACATCAGACATAATCATTCCTGTCATCCTTAACACCAAAAGGACATACCATTTCCTTGATGTTATCAATCAGTATTGTACTAACAGGATCAACACAGTACAGACAGTGTCCTCCCCCCACGTCACCAAAATGACCATACAATACAGTATCTGTACTGTTTGACCCTCGGTTAGTATTTCCCCCTCTACCCCAAGTTTAAGTTTTCATATTTTCAACATCCATTACCTACAGGAACTGCATTTATACAGAGAAAACCTATATCTCATTTGGTAGAGCTGGCAGGCTAGGTCCCCCTGAACTGGACCGGGGTTCAAATCCGGCCTGGGGCCATCTGTTTCCCCCTCTTAACACATCACTTGAATAAAGGCACGGATGGCCCGAGAAATCCTTCAAAAATAAATGCACATCATCAATCATAAAACAAATTCACTTTACTTTTCTGATTTCATATACGTTAGATCAAATACACACGTAAAATATGAATACGAATATTTTTAGCAAATGCATTTACTCAGTGCGTGCAGCTGAAAAAGGTTGATCCAGTTTTAATCAAACACTTCACATACTGTATGATAGACAGACATACACATGTGCTAGAAAGCCTGAGTATCCCATTGTTCGAGATTCGTGAATTTCAATCCCCCCAATACCAGACTAGAACCAAAGAGATGAAATTGAAATTAATTTTCCCCAGTGACGTATATTTTTGACCTCAAACTTTTTTCAAACTGTGAGATTATCTCCAACAAGGCTGCAATAATATGGAGCTATGTGCAGTGAACCCCTCATTAATGTCCGAGTTCCCCCCCGCAGCCCGGCCCTGAGGCCCACCTTGCTGCAGCTCAGCTCCGATGACCTGCTGCCTGTACATCAGCTGTCAGGCCGCTTCAACCTCAACAGGAAGTACAAAGCCAGCTCAGGCCATGCACATGCACGCAGAGTTTACACTGGGCACTGCATATTCTGTCTTTTTCAGTTTTAATGTCAGAGGGCTTCTATTGTTCTCCGTTCTGCTCTGTGCCCGCAGCTGCTCTTCTACCTCAAAGCTCTCACGCCTCATTACATATGTATATATACTGACCTCCTCCCTGTTTACAGAACTGCACACTAGCATATTAGCATACACACACACGCACGCACGCACGCACGCACGCACACACACAAACAACCCATGTTGAAGCCAGTCAATAGGCTGTGTTTGACCTTGGTCTTTTATGGCCTTAATGAGAGTGTGTTCCTACAGTTATTTTTCATTAATGTTTATCTGAATGTGTGTCTGTGTTTAAATAAAGAGTATTTGGTTCAACTTGATATAATTGCTTTCAACTAACCTAATACAGTTATGTGAATGTTTTTGACATCATACATTTAATTAAAGTCAACGTGTAAGTGACGGTACATTGGGTAAAAAGCTCTAAGAAAAGCTGTATCAGCATGTTTCAGTATGTTCATATTGTGGCTGCAGTGAACAACACATCCACTAGTGGGGAGTAGCATGTCTTGAAAAGAAGAGGTGGCATATGATTGGCTGGATGCAGTTATGATGAATACGATTGGTCTCCTGTGTGCTTTGGGTGATACAGCCTGATGTCTTTGGTCTTATGTGTGCTGCTTAAAGAGACTGGGACGGCACAAAATAAAAGTGATCTCATTTCTTTTGAAATTGCACATTACTCTGAGCTGAGTATGCAGATGATATTGTGCATGTGCCTACAGTCTTCTTACAGTGTGAGTTGCTCGTCTCTCCAGCATGCAGACTCAGATCCAGAGCGTCCTCTCCTCTCTGCTGCTGACTCGCCCTTCGCTGCACTGATGTGGGCTGAAAGGGCACCGGCTGATAGGGAATCCCCCGAGCCTCAGCCTCTCCGCTCCTCTTTGAAGATTAAACTTTCAATTTAACGATGGCCAGTTCTCTCTTCCTTCCTCCTTTGCCTCAGCACACTGTGGGACAGAAAGTGACGCTCATATTTAGTGCTTTTTGTAAGACAATGAAATGAGGGACCAGCCTTTCTGTTAGCTGATATTTTTGACCACTAAAATCTGTTGAAGTCTGACACATTTTAAGGAGGACATATTAGTATTCTGTGCCTCTACTGCGACATGTTTCCATGCTTTAATTTTCAAAAAGCAGTTTTTTTTGCAGACCATTACCTATAGAACATACTACAAAAAAAGGGAAAACTCCAAAAAGCTGAATAATGTGGGGCCCTTTTTAGATATCCTACTTTTCAATTAAACAGAAACCTACTTGCCTTAATGATGTAATTCTGAAAATAGCCTCGCTATGGATTGTTTTTAAGGTCAATAATTAACACGGAAAATATTTGACGGGAATATTCTATTATTTGTCCAGGACATTGACATCTTCCTGAAAATGCTGTGATGATGCTATAATGCTATAACACCTGAACAGTTGAAATGGAACAGAACAGCTTTTTGAAAAATGTAATGCCTTTTATTAGTAGTGTCACAGCCCTCTGACAGGGCGCTGTGCTCCATCAGGACCGAAACCTGACGACACACAAACAGCTTCCTGACAGCTACCGTCACTGACAAGGCCCTGCTATGTGTTTGTGTATGCACCATTTGAAAACCAAGCAAATTCCTTGCATGTGAGAGGAAGAGCTGCAGTCCTCAGGCCCGGCACGTTTTATCACTTTCTTTATCTTTCGTCAGTTTTAGATTAAAGGGGACCTATCATGCAAAATGCACTTTTGTACGTCTTTTATACATGAATATGTGTCCCCGGTGTTCCAGGGAACTCGCCAAGTGTCAGAAAACACAACCCTCTCTATTTTCCTCCATACCCAAATCTCTAAAAAAGGGGCTGCAACGGATCTGATAAAAACTGATCCAGATTTGAACACTGTCCTGACGTCAGGACGGTGGCGCTACGGCTATTGGGCCAACTCCACCAATCAGGAGGAGACAACCACGGCCATTGCCGTTCGAAAGCGCTGGAGACGCTGTAGTACATATGCCAGGCCTGTAGATGGTGCTGTTCTCACTGAATCAGCCCTTGCAAAAACAGAGCTAGAAATTGTCAAATTGAGCGAAATGAGGCATGGCTAAAATGCATGATCTGTTTGGTATTTTGAAAAGAAAAAAGTATAAATATGCCTTATATAGGTATGGTCCTACACTATATTATTCAAATATAGCATGATAGGTCCACTTTAACTGAGACTCAGTTTGAAAGAATTCATCATCATGCTAGCATTCAGTGATTTGTTTCCCTACAGTTTGCTGTAGCATAGCGCTTTGACTCTGCAGGGGACTCCAATGCAACAGCAATGCTTTGCTTGTGAATATGCAATGCTTGATTTAAAAGAATAAAAAAGGCATCTTATGGCGAGCTTTTGGTAGAAAACATTGAAGTGCCACAGAGTGCTTGACTGAGACTGGCAGGCTTATAAATAAGAGAGCCATTCACATCATATGCTAACTAGAGCTGAATAATCCATTAATGAATTCCATTAGACAGTCAACATTAAACATGTTACTAATGGTGTATAGGAGCAAAATGGTAGTTATTATTTACAACAGTAGTCCCATAGATGTGTTTAGTTTTATTTTAAAGAATGATGGTCTGTTTGTGTTGTTCATGTTTTCCCGGCTTTATTGTGCTGTGTTTGTACATTTGACTCGTAAATATATATCCTTAGAAACCTTTACATGACACAGGTGTATGAGTTTGAACAAAGATTGTGCAACACAAAAGCTAAACTCTGCAGATCCCCACCTGGTTCGCTTCCAGTGAAGTGAAGCACTCTCATGTAAAGTGTTTCTTGACTCTCACTATGTCTCTGCTATGGGATGGATGTTTTCAGTTGACGAGGTTGGTGGGTCAGCCCGAGCAGGAATGTCCTCTTCTCCTCTCCTCCGCTACATGTTCACTGCTGTTTGTGGACACGTTAAGATGCCGCCCTCTCTTGTTCCACCAAGCGGAGTTCTTCTCATCCCATTAGCGTCCTCTCTGCAGCTCTCTGAGGAGCCTTGTTCTTCGTTCATAATGGAAAGATAATGCCTGAAATATTTACAACAACAAGGGGAGGAAAGGGTTTCAATAAGACATGAGGTAAGACTATTTCAGAAGTTGCTCTCAGCTTTTAAGGGTAAGGATGAAGGGGAGCTGGAGAATCAGGGCGAGACAAAGTCAAAATGTCTGATGGGAAAGTGGAAAAGTGGATCCAGTTTGTCAGGCAACAATGGGGGATTAGGCAGCGTAATCCAGAGTCTCAGGTGCTGAGGAGTTATGGAAGAAAAATAGCTAAACCATTCATGTCATTAGGCAGTTGCATTAAAAGTGTAAATTAACACAGTGCTCTTTTAATCCTTTATTTGATTAATATCCAAAGTGTCATTTCACGTGTGAAACAATATAAAAAGTGCTGTGTTTCATTTGCGACAGCTCATTTAAAAAAAAAGAGCATTTATAAAGAGTGGTACAGAAATGAAAGAAACCTTGAAATGAGTTAGCGTCTTACCTCTTTTGGTTAATTAACAGTTTTTCTAATGCGGTTTTGGCTAGAAACCTAAAATAAGTTATTAACACTAGATAAAAAACGGCACTAAATACCCCACTGGTGAACGTCTGAAGCTTCTTTGTGTCATTAAAGTGACTAAATGAGACTACTAAACATCTTCACGTCGAACATTAGCCACCTTTAGCTTTGCGGTGCTAATTTGAAGTCATGTGACCGTGCTGCTGTAGTTCCTTTATGGCAGGGGTGGGGAACCTTTTTCCTCTCAAGGGCCATTTCAATTTTTACAACATCCTCCGAGGGCCGTACAAATGATTGACCTCTGCTTAAAAAAACTAAAATCACAGCCCATTCATTTGGCCTTTCTTTCATGTGTGCAAAGAAAAAGCAACCTCTTAATCCAGATATCTTACCATGATTCGCGCATGCATGCACGTGCACGGTGCGGCATGACCACCACAACAGAAAGATATGGACACAAGATGTGTGCAAATGCATTTAGTTTCCTATCCATGTGAACATGATTTAAGTAGCGGGTGGACCTCACCTCCTCTAGGGGGGTCCGGGGGCATGCTCCCCCGGAAGATTTTTTTTAAATGTTGAAGTTAAAAGCATCAATCTGGTGCACTTTGAGAGCAACATTAAGAGATCTATGGATACATCTCTCAACACCCATATGAAACAGACCTGTAAACAGATTTTCTTTTTCTTTATGGATATTTTACTAATCACTCCCCTTTCAAACTCTATTCTTGTTTATTAATAACAACTTTCTTTTACTGTCATATAGTATTTGATACCTGTTTTTCCTTTATTCTTTTATTTTTTTATAATTATAATGATCATATAAAGATGTGCCTTTACCTCACTGGTTGTAGAAAAAGCTTCTTATATTCGTTAGCATAGCTAGCTAACCAGATGCTAACAGGGTTAGGGTTAGGGGTTAGTCAAGTTATTGACTGTAAGATCAGTATGACAGATGAACAGATCGCCACTGAGCTTACAACTAAAGACACAGCCACACAAAAACTGCGGCATGTGTACAGCTCCTTATGGGTACTGCAATTTTTGAAGTGCTGGAGCGGCGTTCTGGTGCTCTCCGTCAGAACTACACCCCTGTCAGACGAGACATATACCACGTGATGAAATGGAAGTAGTGTCCGTGACGTCACCCATAGGATTCTGCAGAGTTGCCGAGAAGCCCTTAGTAGGCGGAGTCGGCCACTAACGGCTCGACAGTGACGTCAGAGTCTAACTCCCGCCTGATCCAGCCTGATCCAAATAAGGGCAAAGAGGCGGAGCCGAGGCGGAGCCGAGGCGGGACCTGCTGCCACTGAGCTGGAAGTTCCAGAGCTAGCTCAGGCTAAGAAGCTAAGCTAAAGGAAACCTTTATACAAAAATACATGAAAAGTGATATGTTAGGTGTGTAGGGTTACAGACTGCTTAACAAGCAAAACATAGAACTTAAATTAGTGATGCAATGCTGAAATGTAAAAATGTGACAGTCAAAAAGCATAGGTGTTTTAATGCCATATTCACTTAATAACGCATGAACAACTTTTACAAATATTTCTATATAGTCTGTGTTGGTAAATGTCATCTACGTTGCACATTTCCTGCTGAAATACATGCATACCAAGTTACTGCGTGGCACTTTGGTTTTGATAAAACAGTGTAGTTCCACTATATAAACGTTACATTCATAATCAAACGAGACAATCTGCAAGAGAATTTGCTATTTTTTGTTATTCTTAATGCTTGTCATTCACACGTTAATAAAATAAAAATAAGTAGGCTACCGATACATAGCAGAACAATTGTGGCGATGTTCAGCTTAATAAGCCTTGTTCAACATAATTTCTTTAGTTAATACTACAGCGGGCTGCAGGCGAACCAAGTCCACGTTTCGCTGCATTCCTTGATCTCCAGTTATAACGCCGGACTCCGCCCCCGGGACGCCGGCCGGAGCTAACGGAGCCGCAGGGGGCTAGCTCCGGCGGCCACCACTGGGATAATTGGGTCCCCTTTTAACATTTGCTCCCGTTTAGCATTATGGGCGTCATAGCCATAGACTATAAAAATCTTACCCAAGGCTGAATCATAAACTAAACTGTATATATATATATATATATATCAAGTACAGTAACTACAACTAGCTAACGTTGTAGCCTAGCAGAGTGAACAAGTTGCTGTTAGCTGACAGTGAGGCACGTACCTGTCCATCAAAGTGACCACGCCCTAATTTATGCAAAAACATTAAGACCTAATATAAATAAAAGGGTCGCGTTATAAAACAATTCACTCATCAATTCATAATAATGAAGGTGGAATCTAACTATATCCCGAATAATTTGTATTGCATCCAGGGGCAGAAACATGTTTATTTCTGCTGTAAAGTTGGGCATTTTAACATGGGGGTCTATGGAAATTGATCCTTTCTGCAGTCATCGCCTATCGGCCAATAGATGAACTGCAGTTTGTGGCACTTCCTTATTGGCCTCCCGGCTCTGCCCCAGAGTTTGCCGCTTGGTGATGACACGTTAGGCTCGTGTTGTGTTCAAGGACCCTGACCTTGGCCAGGAAAAACAGGCAATCGCTTGTTTAATTCTTTTGCGGTCTAGATTTCTTTAAAAAAAAAAATGTGCGTGTGTTACACAAATTACCTCAAGGGCCGTATCAAATGGTCTCGCGGGCCGTATACGGCCCGGGGGCCGGAGGTTCCCCACCCCTGCTTTATGTCATAAGCTTTAATGGAGCTTTTTGATTATGGCTATTGCATTTACGCTACAAAAATTGTGTTATTATGTGGAGTTTATCTTGCTGAAAAGAAACTTGTATCGTAACTAGGGCTGCACGATTTGGGGAAATAATCTAATTGCGATTTTTCTGCCAGATATTGCGATTGCGATTCGATTTGCGATATTTGTTTTTAAGCGACCTAACGGAAGTTCATTGTAAAATGCGGCCTTATCTCCGGCTAGGAAGGTCGTATCAACGTGCTCCCGTCTCTAGCACCCCGCAGCCCGAGCTACGAGTGAATGAACTAAACTTACATGAAACTTCCGTTGGGTTGCTTTAAAGTCAAGCTTCAGTTTAAGATTCACCTTGTAATAGATGTAAAACATGTGATGGAGCATTACTAACCTGACTCAGATGCTTTGTTTCACCAAACCATCTAGGAAAGCTCCATTGAAAGCCATTTGGAAAAGTATTTCAAAAATACTTGGCAGGTGATTGGATCAATCTGTCTATCACCTACTATCATGGGCCACTTCTGATTGGTTAACAATGACTGGTACATGTGGAGCACAGCACTTCTGATTGGTGTGGATGACTGACACTCAAGAAGAACAAAAACAAAAAACAAAACAAAATCTCAGGCTTTGCGATTTGATAATTGCATCATTTCAAATCGCGATTTCGATTTAAAATCGATTAATCGTTCAGCCCTAATCGTAACCTTCTGTTTGTCAATTATTTTCTGCAATACTTCAAAATCCAATACGTCAGCCTACAAAAGTCACTGCACCACTCTATAAGCAACGCAGACATGACTCTTGCTTTGTCAAATATGTTTAGCCTTTTTTAGCAGCTTCATTTGTTTTTGACTTTGAAACAGGTACTTGGGCATGGCTGTCGTTTTATTTATTTTTCACTTCATGAAAGATTTTCTGGAAAAATATGACCCTAACATAAATTGTCCTTTAATTTTATGAATCATAGAAACTTGGTGATAATTCACTTATCACTGTATGCCAGTAAAGTGATCATGTTCTGAAAATGACAACTGTAGCTACATGAGAAGTATTTTAATGTTCACCGGCAAAATCCATTTGCCTGGATTGCAGGCTGAGATCTATCTTCATCCCACAACACTGAGTTATTTAAACATGGTGTGCCCCAGAGCGGAGCCTGTGTGTGAACATGTAGTTAACCCCAAAGTCGCACTGCAGGTCCTCACTGACTCTTCATTAGCAGCTAATCACATTAAAGCTATTTCCGGAACAGTGGATGAACACAGCCTCAAGTTCAACTCCACTTTATTTAAAGTGTACATCACCCAGAGAGTCAGTAATAACCACACAATATAAACAGTACCCATACACACTGTGTTAAGGTGAGGTTGGTAATTAAAGAAAAAGAAAGATAACACAGAATAACTGCAACATGATTGGGGTGGCCAGCCCACTTGAGATAAAACAGTCAGGGGCTGTGTCTCAATTTGGATACTTCCCTTAGTACACTGCTATGTTGAATACTGCAAGAGCCATTTAGGCATATTATCATTATGGTAAACATGTATGTTTGGTGAGACAGTTGCATATTCTTTGAATTTAATTTAAATGAATATGATAATCATGAGTTTTTCGTTATACCGTTTTTTTTAATAGTTTTGTTTGTTTCTGGACTGCGCAAGGTGTATGTTTATTTTTGTTTACGACCGGGTTTCATGCCGTAAAGCAGACTATAGTGCGTAAGTCTATGAGTTTAAAATGACGCTTCAGCAGTCTCACAAATGGGAAGTCTACACAGTGGTTGAAAACATTTTTGTCCACATGCGCCCGCACACCTGATGGTATTTGTACTTGTTTATTTATTATATGCAGTTTAAAATGTTTAACCCGGCAGTGGACTGCCAAAGGATCCAAGGAAGTTATATAAATAAAAAACCCAGGATGTACCTGTGACTACATGATATTCATGGAAGGCATTTGGATGCTTAAAACGCGAGTCAACGCTCAAAATCGCATTGTAGTGGATGGCTGTGCGCCATTGTATCTTTGATAATCGACCACTACAAACACTGTTGTGCATTATGACCGTGTGCCCTCACACGCACTAACAATAGAGATTGCTTTTCTTTGACACCAGTATAGTTGTATGTTTATTAGAAAAGGCGAAAAACCCACATGTTTTACTTTTATTTGTATAAAGCTTTATTTACCTGAGCAACCGCTAGTCCCGCATTCAAGATAGCAATATTTGAGTGTGAAAAGTGTCCACCATTCTGGACTCAAGCTTTTGACAGTTACGAGTGAACCATTCACGTACTCAAATTGTGTTTTGCCATACTTAGCATTTGAACATTCTTATGCACTCAAAATAGCACATTTAAGTACAGAAATACGCAAATGTTTGAACAGAAACAGAAGTTTTTTCAGCATAAATAAAAAAGTATCAGCAGAGTTTGCCTCCCAAATGTGCAGTGGGAGATTATATAAGCCATACACATATTGCTTAATTATTATTAGATAATTAAGGCAAGACTACAGGCAAAAACTTGTTTATTCCTCAACTGATTTGGCAAATTTCTTCAATAACATGCATTGAAAGAAGACAAAAATACACATTAAAGAGTTCATTTTACTAACTTTATTTGTTATTTCTTTGTTGTGATTTTTTTCAAGAATTAAGCATAACAGAATGCATTATCTGCAAATGTAAAAATAACATTTAAAGGTTGATGGAAAAGCTGCAGTAGGGCAGTGGAATGTATTGCTTGGAGAGAGCGAGTCAGCACTTGTCTCATGCAGTATGTGTCCAACATGTCAGACCACATCACACCCTACTGCTTCAGGCAGTGCACGATCTGAACATCGTTTGAAACGTACCAGTCAATTTACTGGTCTGAAAGCTTTACGGATCAAAGATATAATTTTAAAGATCATTCACATGTGGTGGATGTAAACTTACCTGATGTGTGTCCTATATTTGTGTATATGCTCTTTGTGTTGTCACACTTCTACAGAGCCATACATACAGAGCACATCACTGTGAACCTGTGCAGGAGAGGAGAGGATGAGAGAGAGTTTATCTAATGTCTTAGTGAGCACTTTTGCTGCATGCATCATTGATAGACCTACCTGAGAGCAGACTGTGATGTGTCATCCATTTTAAAGAATCAGTGTGAAGGCATGGAGATATCCCACTGTGTTCTCCAGGGGGGCGCTGTGGCTCAGGGGGGACATGATCGACCTCCAGTCCACAAGTTAGAGCTTTTCTGGTTCGGAACCGGTTTTTCTTTTCAGCCCCCGTTTTGTTCACACCGCCCAGAGCCCGACTGGTGCTGCCGCTGCTGCGTCATGACGTCACCGTTTACGTCGCTGATTTTCTCCCCAACGGCGTCGGGTCGATGATCGTGTTGCTTTTAATCATCCGAAGCCAGATTAAATTAAATAACTACTTCTCAACCCTAGTACTTTTATGCCGTGGTTCATTGTTTATTTATGTGTTTCAGCGGCATTTACCAACCGCTGCAGTGCTGCCCGCTGTTTGGCATCACAACGCTGTTATGAAAGTTTCTCTGGTATAAAATGGGTGATGTTAGCATAGCAACCGAAGCTAAACTGACTATCTTGACTACTTGTTGCTATCCTATTGTGGCATAAGCCGGCACATTTTACCGGCGTATTTTTCATTATGATTCTACTTGTGATAGTCGGACATGACAACCTGTGCAGCCCATGTATTGATTCCATACGATAGCTGCTATAATACAAAACAAAACGTCTGCTCTCCACAATGATCAATAACAGCGAACGGATGGTCAAAGTAAGGTACAAATAAACAGAATCACACGAAGCCTGGTTAGTGTTGCCTGACTTTATAAAGTGTGTGTTTTTTTTTAAGTGTGTGGTTGCGTTCTAGTCACTTTGGTCAGCGCTACTGCTTGTTAGAACTTTCATTTGCCGTACTCGCCATAAACTGTTATTGCTCAGGTTGATCCCGCCCCTGCCCTCTGACGTAAGCTTGACGTATGCGGTTCTTGCTTCGAGACCGACAATCGGTACCGCGGATTGTTGTTGGATTGAGGCTGATAACTACAGCTCAGTGAGGTAAAGGACTCTGAGGGTTTAGATAGTTCACTTTAGTCAAAGTTATCTCAGTGGGTCTCAAACGGTTTGGTCACAATTTATGTAAACACATATTTCCAAGGCACTCCTTTATAATTATTAGGATAAATAACAACAGGATTGAAATCATTTCAATGTATACTATAGGACAGTAAACCAAAATATTGTTTAAAACTGGAGATATTAAAAAAAATGCATGAATAAATAAATGTTAACTGGTAAAATAAGATATAAATGAACAACCCAAATAAAATCCGTTACATTTATTTGTTATTGGCTATGGTAGGTTATTGGTTATGTTCACATACTTATTTGGTTATTAAAATGTAAACCGATCTTTTTCATATGGGTGTATAGAGTTGTACCCCCTAGATCAGGTCTCTAGTAATTCTGCTCAAAGTGCACCAGATTGAAGCATTTTACTTTAAAATGTTAAAACGCATACCCCCGGACCCCCCTAGAGGATGTGACGTCCACCCCCCAATTAAAACATGTTCATACAATAATGAATACATTTGAAACCTTCTCTATGTATATAACCAACATGTCAATACGTTTCAGTTTTTGTAGTTTATTGGTCTTTTATAGAGATTTTTCATTTATTCTTTATATATTCTATTGTGTATTCCTTGGAGGGGGGGGGGGGGGCACCAAATCATAATCTCGCCTAGGGCACCAAAATGTCTAGGACCGGCCCTGCTTGTGCTCCAACACATTGTAAGTGATATGCTAAGGAGCAGGACATATCCAACACATCTCAAAGCGGTTGACCAATCACAACAGAGCCGGCCAGCTAACCAATCAGAGCAGACTGGGTTCTGGTTTCAGACAGAGGGTGAAAAGAGGTGCTGCAGCACAGGCAGTATGAGAAAAAGAAAGATCTTTTTGAACATTAAAGCATGGAGACATGTCCCAGTAGAGGCACTACATACAAATATGAACCTCAAAATGAGCTTAATATACGTCCTCTTTAACAGCATCAAACCGGCTGTTTGGCGTGATGATGGGAACATATTACAATTTTTTGGAACTCACTGGTCAATGTCCACTTATAGACCCAACATTTTGTTGTACATATATTTTACTACCTTAGCCTTTGTTCAGGTTACAACAGCATGTTAATTTAATGATAAATGCATTATGTGTATTCCAAATGGTCATCGGCTACTTTAGGACAAAGTATAATGTGTCCCAGCAGCTGTGAGAGAGCAGGACAGTGAGAGTAACACAGAAGATAATTTTAGCAGCATTAAAAAGAAGAGCGCATGTATCGATGCTTTTCAGCCCATGTATTGACGCCTTAACAAATGTAGGGCGTTGTTGTAGGAGGGTTGCATAAGTGTGTGTGTGTGTGTGTGTGTGTGTGTGTGTGTGTGTGTGTGTGTGTGTGTGTGTGTGTGTGTGTGTGTGTGTGTGTGTGTGTGTGTGTGTGTGTGTGTGTGTGTGTGTGTGTGTGTGTGTGTGTGTGTGTGTGTGTGTGTGTGTGTGTGTGTGTGTGTGTGTGTGTGTGTGTGTGTGTGTGTGTGTGTGTGTGTGTGTGTGTGTGTGTGTGTGTGTGTGTGTGTGTGTGTGCGTGCGCGTGCGTGTGCGTGTGTATGATTCATCAGTGATTTCCCTCGTGCTTGCCACCAGCGCTGCTTCATTCGGCTGATCTGATTTTGGCGGGCTAATTTTCTAACACCGGGTGAACATCATGCAACTGCCACACTGAATATTCACTTCTCCACTAACTTCCATCATTTTCAACCTTTTTACTTATTTTCATGACACCCTCTACAGCCCTTTGACGCCTCGCCACCTCCTATCAGTCACGCTATATGAACCGCTCAGTACATTTAAGCCCAATGGGTACAAGCTATGTTCATATTCATTTAATACTGTGGACCATTTTCCAAAGCACTGCTGTAACCCTATAGACTAAACATTGATATTAAACAAGTCAACATTTCATTCACTGACACTTAGTTTAAACATTCAGTGATAGGGCTTTTAAAATAGTTTATTTCCACAATGTCTTTGCAAATAATTTACAGTCAGTGTTTTATTCCGTCTTTGGCACTAAAACACTGGGTTAAGTTCAGGGAAAGATGGCACACGTGGTGTAGTCAATGTTATCAGCCTTATCTCCGATTTATATTTATTGGCGTTTATATGTTGCAACATTCTTTTGTTATCAAGGAACAGTTTCTTCATTCCAGAGTCTGTGACCAGATACCACGAGAACTTATACTTTGCTACCAAGTTCATAAAAAAAAACACATGTTGCAAGACTGACGTGGTCCCAGGGAGGATACACATGTTTTAGGGGAGCAGTAAACTCAATATTTACGCGTCCAAAATGCTTATTAGAGGGCTGCATGATTATTTCTAAAATGATTTTGATCAATATTGTGATGGCAATTATTTATCACTACTTTCTTATCAATACTTGTCTCTGGAAATGAGAGTAACATAAATCTAGATGAGACATATGAGGAGTCGAGTTGTCGCTGTTATTTTCCAATATTGAACTATAAAGAAATTAACAGGGAGAGCCCTGGGGCCTCATTTATAAAGCTTTGCATAGGATTCACGTGGGAAGGTGGCTTACGTAGGACAAAGCAAATAAATACGCACACAAATATTCCGATTTATAAAACACTGCGCACGCACGTCCTACGCCGGTATCCCTTTATAAATCACAATCAACTCGAAATGCGGCGCAGCTTTTGCAGGCTTCACGTAACGCCCATATTTGCCTATAAATAGTCAAAGAAACGCCCATTCATTCATTCATTTTGACTGACTGCATGAAGAAGATCGCAGGAAATGACGACAGAACAGCTAAAAAAGACATTTCACACCGTGTCAGATTTTGGTTATTTTGGGGAGGTCGAGATAAATCATATTGTTTGGTGGATGCAGTTTGAACCAGAGTAGCAGCATGGAGGTCGGATCGTCACCAAAATAAATAAATAAGTGGTCCGAAAAAAGTTAATGACAAGAAAACTACACATAACCTTCCTCAGGCAGTGTGTTTGTCCCGGGGACAGGAGACACCCCCTTGATGAGAAACTGTAAGAAATGATGGGGGAATCCCTCCGGAGTGGAGTCATGACGACTGGATCTGAATTATTTTTTTGTATTTGGTGGTTTGTGTTCCAGCTGTCGATCAGCTGTGCGCAGCGTCTCCACTGCAGCCTGTGTGTCTCAAAACCCCCGCAGCAACTCTATATCCACCAGTTAAAGGAAATAAAACTAACGTGTTGTGTTATATTAGCTGTACAATTTACCACATATGGTGTTCTTAGTTTCCATACCTCCTGTGTTTTACGAGCGACTTATAAAGTCTTGGTAAACGGCATAAAACACGATTAAACGTGATAGTATATAAAACCATGCTCGTATCTACAACCTATAGAAATGCAAAACGGCGCCAGTTTAAAGTAATTCTGTCCTTCTATTTACCGCATCATTTATGAGAATACATTTCTTAACAAGAGAACATAATCGAGGGGTGATCAATAACATTTCCGTATTTATATATTTCTCCAAGTTATGTTTTTGTGTGCACTGAGGAGTCTCAAACAGGCGTTTGTTCAATCATTTTAAGATTGGCTTTAATCAATGTGTGAACATTAATTCTTCATATATGATAAATGAGAGGTAACATTTTATTTATGGTATTATTTCCACATATTTCTCTCCATTCTTCCTTCTGCCAACGGTGTCGCAGTTTTTCGTCTCTCCCGTTTGTGTGCTTAGTGCGTACGCATGGGTCAGAGTGTGCGTGGAGGACCGCACATTTTCCCGTCAAGTTTGTTTTTTATAAATCGCAAAGATTGCTTAGAAACTGGCGTACGCCATCTTTTGAGCGTACGCAACGTTTATAAACGAGGCCCCTGGACAAAATAAACTAACAAGCAGACCATTGGTTATATCAAATCACAAATCTAACTGAACTGAACTGTCAACACAGAGAGCCAGGAAAAAAAGGATGTTACATGGCAGCCTCTGAACACCCACACGGGTGTATTCTGGATGATTAGACCTTTGATGGGATTTAATGATGTTCACTTCCTATAAGAATGATAGGAGTAATTAGTCCTCCTAAAGATTCTATCGGAGACTACACACGCCTACACAGTTCTGGTAAGTGGTCTAATAACTGTTGTGTGTTCAGACCTGGCTGACAAACAGGGCCGTCCCTCCCTACAGGCCGATCACGCAGACTGCGTGGGGCCTCACCTTGTGGCTGGGGCCTCACCTCGCGGAGGGGGCCTCATCTTGCGGAGGGAGCCTCAACTGAGCCGCACCTATGCCGCTCAATTAGTGTGGTGTCGCCGCTGCGAGGCTCCACTAGCATCAACGCTAAGCTATAGGCGACTAATGTTCGACGTGATGATTTTTAGTAGTCTCGTTTAGACACTTGTTAGCAACTTACGTTTTTATGACACATAGTTGCTTCAGACATTCATCAGTGCGGTATTTACTGATGCATTATTTTGTCGTAGTAAAAAACTTGAAAATCTCTTTAGCTTTTGTTAACCACAGATATTACTTTACGCGTCTAACCAAAAAAACATAAAAAATAACATTGACTTCAAGACGAGGAAACCGGAAGAGGTCAATTGTTTACTCATTTCTGTGTTTTTGGACTAATTCCTGCACCACTCTATGGAGTATCTTGTAGTGTAGAACTTCCACAGAATGATCAGCAGAATCTGCAGCTCCTCTTGGCTTTGTAGTGACTTTCCCCTCATTCTTTTTCTCTTCCATCCACATCTTTACTTTTCTGGTGTGTCATTTTCAGAGAAAAAGCTGTAAAGACACTGTCCACTGTTCAGAAGCAAACAGCAGACACATGGGCTAGTTGAAGACTAGAGGGTGGACAGAGTGGAGCATTCAGCAGATATCTTTTAGAAATCTTTTAGAAGAGTTATAATGGGCTTACATTTATTAAATGACGCAAGCATAAGACTCTTGATGAATCATGTTGCTCAGTAACAGCTGGATGTTGATAAAACTTGATCAAATCCAATCAAAGGTGATGATGTGTCAGTGCTGTTTTCACACCACTTGTGTTTTTAGTTCTGGCAGGTTTTAGGCAGCATTAATTGATTAATAAAACAAGCTGTTTACCGCCGATAGGATAGATGGTCCATCAATGTGCATACAATTTAAAAACAATCCATATTCACAAATGTTTTTTTAACACAGAATTTAGAGGCAAAACCACCTTGAATATAACCCAATGATAAGATAAATGTAGATGGAATGCTAAATAAATAATGATCCAGCTTCTTTAAAAAGTGAGTAAAGTTTGTATACGGTCCCCACGTCATTTATACTATGCTGGGGACATGTCCCCACCACTTTGCATTACAGTAGGATCATTTGTTACAATTGTTCAGAAAATAGCGTGCACAAAGAATTGTAAACTTTGAGAAGAGAAAGGTTTATTTGGACAAGAGAACACATTTAATATTAGGAATAATTGAATAGAGAATAGTGAAGCAATTGTTGCTCCCGCTTTGCAGCAGTGTAGCAGAGTTACTGCACTAGTTGTCAAAAAAAGTATTTTAAGCATTGTGTATGTATGTCTTTATGTATGTACTGTTTGCGGGGGGTGCTTCATGCTGTAGTGGTTTTTTAAATCTGAAAAAAAGGGTCCCCACCACTTTTCTAACAAAGTGACGCACGTGGTCCTCACAAGTACGGCAGAACAAATGTGAGTGTTTGGGTAAGTGAGGGAGAGAGTGAGAGCGGAGAGGAAAAGCAGCAGGATGGGGAGCTCAGTGACAGACAGAGGGAGGGGGGGGACGGACACAGTGCTCTGTTGGACTCCAGCCTGGCTCTCCCTTTGAACCTGTGGATCCTGCTCCTACCTGGCCATGCCGTCCGGCCTGTGCAGGAAGTGGAGGAGCGCGGTGCGAGCGCTCAGGACTCTCCGCAGGACGGCAGCAGGAGGTGGAAGAGGCGCTGTGAGTCTGCTGTTATTTTTAGTCTCTCCTCCCTCCCAGGGCTAGGCTAATCCGCCGCGGCGCAGGCTAATCCAGATTGGAGGTAGGACACAGAGGCAGGGGGGTTAAGCACTTTCTCCTATGGGAAGCTGGTTGTGATGCCGTCTGAACCACTCCAACTGAGCCAGACGATGAACCAGGAGAGTCAGGGGTGTAGGAGCCACAGGGCAGGGGGGGCACACCTGTGGGGGGGGCTCCTCTGCTAGGCATGAGTCTGCAGTGGCTGCCGAGGGGCTGCTGCGCCGGCTACCCCAGATGGCAACGGTGCAAGACGGGCAAGATTGTGGTCTCAGATTGCTGCAGGGAAGGGGGAGGCGGCAGCAACGGTGGGGGGCCCAGGATCCAGCTGAGGGGGCTGGACACTGTACAGCTGAATGGCAGCCTGGTGGTCCTCTACGCACCTGCTGGGAACTCCTGTCTGCTCAGATTGGTGGGACATGCACGGATGGATGGATGAATGAGCAGAGTGTGCTGATGTGTTGTATCCTCCTAAAGGGTCAACTGTATGTATTCATTTGAATGTATTATAGTAGGTATAAGACATAAGGTTTCTAACAGGGTAAAGGTAGATACTGCTGGAATGTGCCAATGGAGCTGGAGATCTTTTATATTTAGAGTAGCTCATTTTACAGAGAACATGCACTGTTGTCAGTAAAGCTACTCATCTCTCTATAAAAATCTCCCTTTACTAGTTTGCTTAATTTGAAATGGCACAATGCGCATAGCAATTGACTTAATTTACAGAAAGTAACTACAAAAGAAAAAAAATGTGTCTCTAAAATTAATCAAATAACTATTATAAAAAAAAAAACGTATATCACAAAGCTGCCCGACAGGTCATACACTACCGTGTCTTTTGACCTTTCATTGTTCCAGGAAATTGCTTGAGCAGAGGCAGCTGATGAACATCTGATGTGTTGCTGAGTTGTGTGTGTGTGTGCGTGTGTGTGACAGATAGGCGGTAAGACAGCAGATGTTTGTGTGAAGAAGAGAAAAAGAGATGAACTTCAATGTCAGTGCCATGCATGTTTAAGTGCTTTGTTATTTGTCGTTCCTCATAAAGCCCGTTAGATGATACATAGATGAAAAGTTTGGAGTGATGGAAATGGAAGTACAAACTGCTGATTGGTAAACGTTATTGCCATGTGGCTCTGTGTTGGTTGTACCTGTGAGCATTGGTCATTTACACTGAAGGGGAAAAAGCCCTCTAATGGCTGCAGTAAATATGAGTGGAGCAAAGTTCAGGGCGGACAGGGGGGTCTTTCAGGTGTAAAACCACTATCATTTCATAAACTGAACCACATGTGTTTTTGTAACCAAGACAACAATTGTCTCCTATATCCTTAACAAAGCATCTCACAGAGCGGATTTATTTGTTAACAGTGGTTCAACAGGCACAGACTAATAATGTCAAACCTCACTGGAGTACAATAGAATGGAGTTAATTAAACACAAGTAAAAAAGTGTTGTGGCCATGTACACCGAAAAAAATAAACATTGACTTTAATTAAATGTATTATGGCAACACATTTTACATAACTGTATTAGGTTAGTTGAAAGCAATAATGTTAAATTGAACCTATTTTTTATTTAAACTTAATATTATTGCTTTTAACTAACCTAATACAGTTATGTGAAATCTGTAGACATAATACATTTAATTAAAGTCAACCTTGTGTGCAAACAGTGATTGTCTAATGTGTGTGTTTCAGGAGAGCGCTGGTCAAATTCAATGCCTTTTTTGAATAAGAGACTTAAATGTTTTTTAATTGAGGAGCCGTCATAATGATGCGAGAATGCCAGATTCTTATACTGACCATTTTTAAGGCACAATATTCAATGTATTAATAAGTCAATTATTTTCAATATCGGTTATTCTACAGATAATTTTCTAGCTCTCAAAGATGTCCTATCTGTCCTAAATGTTCATTTTAATATGATATTTAAAACAGAGAACATTTGAGAGGCTGAAAGCAGCATCTGACATTTCTGTATGAAAAATGACTTTTTCCGGTCTGAATGGAGATCACACGGAATGTTCACAACATCTTAAATACTTGTGTTTTTGTGTGTGTGTATGTTGCTTTTGTTGGTGTGTGTTGCATGTGTGTGTTGCGTGTCTTGCCTTAAATCACAGCAGTGTGAGGGAAGGGTTTTTGGTTAATTCTTTTTAAATGGAAGCAGAGCCGAGCTGCCCTCCATCACTCCCTCGGTGGATTAGAGTAATAATGCAGACGCTAAAATTAGAGCAGATTACACATAGTCAGTGGCTTGACCACAAATTTGACTTTAACATGGCAACCTTTTATCTTATTTGTGTAAAATGTACTATCTGATCATATCAATATTCCAACCCTCCTGTTATATTCGTTTTTTGTAACAGCAATAATATTCGTGGGTCAATTTGACCCAGTGCATGTTTAATTATCCAAAAATTGTCAGAAGCCCCAAAATCCATATTTTCTTTTGTACATAGTTTGTACCTTTTATTACTATCAATGAAATCAATATTTAGTGCAATTGTGTTATTCACCTCTCACAGATCATGGTTCCATTAGAATAAGTCACTCGTTTTTCACAAAACATATACATTCAAACACATTTTTCTATTTTCTTTTTTACATTGGAAAAACCTTGATATAAAATACATTAGTTTTGCATAACATAACATTTTTTAAATTACTTTTAAAATGTTCCAACTTTTTTTCCAATTGGTTGATGTTGATAAATAGAGACGAGACACCTCTTCTGTTCAGGGTCAAATTGACCCGTTCACTTAGAATCAAGCCAAATGAGTCATAACATAAGGATTGGTATTGAAAGTATTTTATTGTAACAGCAATTAAGAACGTGTGTGTGTATTCGAGTGGGGTAGTGTGTCCCCTTCTAGCCTCCACTTTCACTGCCAGGTGCGGGGTGTCTGTCTCTGTCTGTCTCTCTCTCTCTCTGTGGAAAATTACGATATATATACCGTATATCCCATTTGAGCCCTCTGACCCCTTCTAGCCTCCACTTTCACTGGATGTGTGTGTGTGTGTGTGTGTGTGTGTGTGTGTGTGTGTGTGTGTGTGTGTGTGTGTGTGTGTGTGTGTGTGTGTGTGTGTGTGTGGTGTGTGTGTGTGTGTGTGTGTGTGTGTGGTGTGTGTGTGTGTGTGTGTGTGTGGTGTGTGTGTGCTGTGTGTGTGTGTGTGTGTGTGTGTGTGTGTGTGTGTGCATATTTCTGATCCCTTTTAGCCTCCACTTGCACTGCCGGGTCAGATTGACCCGAATACCATCTCTGTGATATAGATATGCAGGGGGGGGGTTCCAAATGCATGACATGAACCATTTTCATTTTGCTTGTTTATTGCACTAATTAAGGTAAGGAGAAGAAGTTTCATACAAAAAAAATACTTGAAAGTATTTTTCGTAGATTTTCAAACGTTCAACGGGTCAATTTGACCCTGAATGTAACAGGAGGGTTAAAGCTACCCGAGTATAATTTTTTCAAAATGGTGGAACAAGCGTTTAATTGACATCAGGACGGCAAAAAGTCTACATATCTTCTGTCACTTACTGAAAACCAACCGGCCATTAAACCAAACACCAACAAACATTTTAGTATTTAAAGGGTTTTAGCTCAGTTGAAATACACCAGCACTAAAATTGTCTACATGTTTCCAGCTGTTCTGACTTCAATCTTTTTGGATTATTGCACTTGTTTTTTGTCGATATGGTTAAAATTGCAGCTAAATGAAATGTATTGTGGATCTTCTTCAGGAAAAATAAATAAAGATGGTTAGCGTACTCACGTACACAAAATGATAGGCTCTGTGATGAAGTGTGATCATCATCCCTGCATGGTTCATAAACACAATCATTCCAGGAGCGTACACCGTAGTTAATGCCTGTAAATATAAAATATTTGTGCAATTCAATTATTTGTATCCTTTTGATTAACTTTTCAATCTGTAGACACTATAATCTAATTGTATAATTGTATCTGCTCATTTCTTTTCAAACTATACTGCTACTTAGTAGTAGTTTACTGCTACATGGTTAGTTTTTAACCATGGTGTACTTTTCTGTTATTGTTTTTTTTTGTATTTAAAAAAGATTATATAATATGTAAGTCTACTCTTTCTAATTAATCTGCACTCTTGCTGTTATACTCTCGTAAGTTTCAAGTTGCGGGACAGATAAAGGAATTGTGATTCTGAGGATAGATGTAGAGGTTATGACAAAGTATTGAGAGAAACGCTTAAAAATCAAAATGTGATACAGGAGGAAAAAGAATCAGGTGTACTGAATAACAATGCGTGTGTGCTCTGCCCCACTGGTCTATATGTATTTACTGCACACAGAATTGCCTAATGTATATCTCTGTGTGTATAATCGAGTTGTGCCGTGGCTCAGAAAGCAGTTGAATTAGTTATTCTGTGAACATCATTTTGTTGCACCTGTTATTGACTTTATTCACAGAGCATTGTGTACCTGCTGTCTGCTCGGCTAACCCTGTGCTGTGTGTGTTCCCTGCAGAGCTCGGGGATGGAGGAGATGGTGTGGGAGCAGTACTCCGTGACTCTGCAGCGGGTGAGTTCATCCACTACACCTGGTCTCCAGCTTCCATTGTTGTAGTAGGAGATGTTGCATGAAATATAATGTTATGCAATGTAGTAGTAAAGGACTCAAAATGGGATCATTATGGTAATTCATGCTAAGAGCATATTGTGCAAACTAGGTGAAAAACAAGGCCTCACAAACAGTGGAATTAAGAGTGGCCACCTTTTAGAAGGTTCCGGTCAACTATTCTTCTCATTCTCTGAAGTTATATTATCGGGTACGAAGTTACGATGGGAAAATGGACAAAAGTAAAAACTCTCCTCTCACCTGCTAGAAAACTAACCAGGTCAAGAGTCGGTCAATGTAGATCAGGGAACACGGCCATGGACACGTGCACGGAAACATGTGCGAAAAAGAGTTACAACAAAGAATAGGGGAGTTGGTTTATCGTCCTTCACCTACTGTAGGTCAACCAATGAGAGACATGGAGGCTTTAGCTATAAAAATGCTAATACAACGTTTGTTTAGCAGTAGGATCCCGGGGTCTGCTCGGACTTTGTTTTCTGTCTTTGACGAAATAAAGTTATGTGCATCGTACTCAGTCTGCCTCCAGCGACTTGCTCTGAACCTATTAGACTTTTACTGCTACAAAATAAGTTAAAAAGTTATGAGTGTTGAGAAGGAGGTCCGGACTCTTTAACTGGCCCAGGCCAAGATCTCTTCCAACACCATCTATCTATACATCAACCTGCAGCCCCAACGATTACATTCAAACTGCCTCATTGGCATACAAAGACAATGTTTTTGAATCAGAATCGGGTTTATTGCCAGATAGGTTCACACGTACGAGGAATTTGACTAGGTGTCAATTGCGCAAAAATAAAAAACAAAGATTTAAAAAAGTACACGGATAGCGAACTATATTAAGAACACTGTAATAAAAATAAAAATATAGTAGATAGCAATAAAATAAGCAGTAATTTACATCGAAATAGAATGCAATAATTTATAATATAAAATATGTGCAGTAAGCAATATTTGAACATTGTGTGCATTAATGTAATGCATAGAGTCTGCGTTGTGGCTGAGGTAAAGTGTCAGTGGGGGGGCCGGGCCTTGTTTTAAGAGGCCGGTAGCAGAGGGGAAGAAACTGTTCAGGTGGCGAGAGGCTTTGCTCCTGATGGAGCGCAACCTCCTACCAGAGGGGAGGGGGGTGAACAGTTTGTGTCCAGGGTGGGAGGGGTCGGTCACTATCTTCCCTGCCCAAGCGTCAAGTCATGATGATATTAAAGATAAAGGTTGGCATCTAGACTTGAGAGATATGGCCAACATATACTATACATCCATAATGATATATATCATGATAAAGCATGTTTTCTGCTTAATAAATAATTGAAATACTTGACGAATAAAAATGATTTAATAATAATACAATTTCCAGATGTTTAAATCTTTAGTTAAGTAGAAATACAATAACTCATTGCACGTACAAATCCTGAATTGTATTATGTTAAAAGGGACTGTGTCTGTGAGTGTCTGATACATCAAGTGGTGTAAAAAGTAGGACATGTAGTGGAGTAAAGGTATCAAGTAGCATGAAATAGAAATTCTTAAGTAAATTACAAGCAAAGATGGAAGAAGTACTCAGATAGTCTACTCAGTTAGTAGAATTACCAGAGTGTAGGAATACTCTGTTACAAGTAAAACTCCTGCAATCGAAATGTTACTCAAGTAAAAGTACAAAAGTATTAGAGTCAAAATATACTTAAAGTACCAAAAGTAGTCATTCTGCAGATTGGTCCATTTCAGAATAATATATGATATGTTTTATAATTATTGATGCATTAAATTGTTATCAAAGCTGGTAAAGGTGCAGCTAGTTGTCATGACTTTTACAAATCTGTAAAGTAACTAAATATATTAAATAAATGTCGTGGAGTAAAAGTACACAGTATTTACTTCTGAATAGTAGTGGGGTAGAACCAGGGTAGAACCAGAACCGAAGTGCAAAGTAGCAAAAATGTAATTGCTCAAGTAAAGCACAAGTACCTCAAAATAGTACTTCAGTACAGTAAATGTCCTGCCCACCGCTGGTTTATACTGTACTGTATATTCTCAGTGGGTCAGTCCCAGTCAGTGTGCTGCGGTACAGTTGATGCCATGCCAACAGTGTCACTGCGCACTGCCTCCTCGGTGGAGATTAGCGGTGAGGTGAAGCAGGGACCGGCCACTGACAGCACTGAGGCGGGACACTTCAGCTCCAGCCTCCAGGCTGGGGCGGAGGGGAAAAGGAAACGTCTTCTATTCAGGTGACAGACTGAGCTGGTCCCTCCCTGCACATAGCTCACCTCCGTCTTGACGGCCGCTAGGAGCCCGCTGCTGCTGTGTACTAACCATAGACTGTAAATAAATGCTAACATGTAGCAGCTATCAGCTAGCGTTAGCATTACTCACCAAAAGCCCACGGAGGGACCAGCTACCTGCTAGCAACAGGTAACCTCCGCAGTGAGAGGGAGCCAACTTGTCAACATTAGTACACAGAGGACTCAGTATACTGTGTGATGGCTGCAAGTATGTAGGAACAGCTGCGTTACATAATTGCAACTTTAAGAAGAGCTATTTAAATGGGTCCGGAATTATGTGGGGTTACCATTTGTGACAGCTATGCCTATGCTACAATTACCCCTAGATTCCACCGGGTCCGTCTGCGCCGCGTCACGGCTGGGCCGCGGTTTTGGTCCGACCTCCTCCAGCGTCATAACCCACCGGGCGCGTTTCAGAAGCGGAGCGTCTTGCGTGCCGGCTCGCAGTTTTTGTTGATTTGGGCATATTTCCTGGACAGGCTACTTTGTGCAGACAAAGTTAATAATAATTGTAATATTCCATGAATCAAAGATGTGCTGCTGTATTTTAGTGGTAAAAAAATGCATTCATCATCATAATTATTCTATAATTTACACAGTGCCTGTAAACCGGAGGAGAACGCTGGCATTTCTCCTCCTACTTGAAAGACTACGGAGGGATAGGGTTTGCAAAATTTGTTTATTTTGGGGATTGACTGGATGCTCTGACCGGTCCACTTCCTGCCTGGCGCTACGCTATAGACTTGCATCCTATTTTTAGCGGAGCCCAGCGCCGAGACGCTTCTGGGACGCTTCTAGCCGTAACGCGGCGCGTCTGGTGGAATAGCACCCATTAACTAGAGTGGCCGCGATCGTTGTGAACACCGCGGCGCAGCCGTAACGCGGCCGTAACGCGCCGCAGACGGACCCGGTGGAATCTAGGGGTTACGCAGCGTCCACCCGGCGGCGTGTGTTGAAGCTTGCCGGTGGGCGTGTCTGAAACTCGACCAACAACCAATCACATGAATCTCCCGCCCGGACACACAAGCACGCGGTTTGATTGGCTAGAGCTTGTACTGGCATATTATTTGATTGGCTGACGCTTCCGTCGAAGCTTCAAAAGTAGAACATTGCTCTACTTTTGTCTAAGTGAATGGGCAGAAGCGTTGAAGTTTCAACGCACGCCGCCGTGTGGACAGGCCGGTTTATTTTTTAGCAATTCACAGAATTATATATATTTTTTGCTTTGATTTTCCATTTCCCATAACCCTCAAAGGCTTTATTGTCATATATGCACAGTAGCTAAAGTGTAGATATGGCAATGACAATCTTAAATCACAAGCTCCTCTAACAATGCAACATAATATATAAGACATAAAGAAAATGTAAAAATCAAATCAAAATAGTGCAAGAAGAAACAGAGTAGAATATAATAGTGCAGATTATGTTGCAAGACCAATGTGCAAGTAATTTTTTTAAATAAGCTAATTCCTGCAGAGAATGTTGTAAGTGACCAAGTTAATGCAGGAGTCTATACAGTATACATGTAAAGAGAAGATACATTATACAAGAAAATATATTTTCAACGTAAAATTAAATATTGTACATTGAAAAATGCATCTCCATAGTGTATACATAGTAGAGTGTACAGGGAGGTGTTATACTTACCCAACTGAAGTGCCATTACTCTTTGCATCTCATTCATCTTGGTAGAGACAACAGCATCATAAAATAAGGTTTGCACAAATGAAAGTCTGACATGAAATGAATTAACAGAATAAGATGTGTGTCTGCTCCATCAGCTTGGCCAGGGGTCAGCAAACTTTAATCAAAAGAGCCATTTTGACCCCCTTTCCAATACAATTGGTGTGGAGCCGCAAAACATATTCGATATCACAGCATATTACAAACTATAGTTTGTTTATCAAATTGTAGAACTACAACAGGGAAAGCTGTTGACATTTTATCGCTATGTTTACCTATTATTACTAAGGAAATAACTAAACTCTTGTGTAAAACATTAAACATAAAAAATAGTCCTGTCAAATTGAATTATGACTTAAATCCCTTGCAGTGTCCCATCTCTTCTGTTTTTTCCTCAGCCACGTACAGCAGTCAGCCGTATCTGCATAACAGCGCTGTCTGTTCAATATTGTTTACATTTCTGACTCTGTTGAGTGTGCTTGAGCTAATTTAATGTCCTCATTTGTTGCTGTTTTAATGATGCTTTCCTCTACCGTCTTTGCCGAGAGAGACGTAACTCTAATTTCTACTTTCAATTTGCTTTTTGAAGTCTGAAAATACATGCCGTGATATTTTAATGAATGATTTGTTCCTGTATTGTCCGACTGTAAACAGTTTTCCTAGCCTTACTATCTCCGGAGCAGTGACAAAGCTAGCAGCAGTGGTTGAGTTTAAATACTTGATCAACTTCCTAAAGATATATTTGCCCTTTTCAGCCTTCTGAAGGAGCTCCAAAATTGATCTTTTAAACTCTTTTCTGGAGTTATTTGTGATTAGTTTACCCCAGGGCGGGGGACGGAAACTCAGTATTTGCCACCTAAAGGAAAATACGCCGGGCCGTAGACAAAGTAGGATGTGACTGATATTAGTTGACAAAACCTTTTTATTTGAAAGCATCACCTCGAACTCATAGATAAGACACGTTCCTTTTAAAATAAGGATAATAATAATAATAATCAACAGTGCAACAAAACAAAGAAAGAAAAATAGCTGTTTTTTATGTCGATGTCAAGCTTGGATCAACTGAAGCATTGATATCTGGTATCTTAAAGGGGACCTATCATGCAAAATGCACTTTTGTACGTCTTTTATACATGAATATGTGTCCCCGGTGTTCCAGGGAACTCACCAAGTGTCAGAAAACACAACCCTCTCTATTTTCCTCCATACCCAAATCTCTAAAAAAGGGGCTGCAACGGATCTGATGAAAAACTAATCCAGATTTGAACACGTTACTGACGTCAGGACGGTGGCGCTACGGCTATTGGGCCAACTCTCCACCTATCAGGGGAATGTGGGGTTGGGCCCGTTCTTATTATACATCCATGGTTGGGCCACGGCCGGCCATTGCCGCTCGAAAGCGCTGGAGACGCTGTATTACATATGCCAGGCCTGTAAGTGGCGCTGTAGTCTGCCACAAAAGCAGCGAAGAAGACTTCCCGCCCATGTGGCTTTTTTTCTCCCTCCCCGAGGCAAGCGTTTGCTCCCGCTGCAATGCAATCCCTCCCCGTCGAGGCAAGCACTGTAATTCTCTCCGGTTAGTCCACCAGCAGATGACAAACACCCACCTCTCCGCCTCTTCCAAGGAACGAGGGGACCGTGCGGCAGAGTTTCAGTTTCAGTTTGTTTCGCCGGTCAAGATGTCCGTTAAAGTTTAAATCTTCCGGACAAAATTAGAAAAGTGCCGGTCAAAGGTCTTCTTTGTTATTTATTGAGCTTTAAAACAAATGAATAACGACTCTATATAATAAAACACGGAGGACGGAGATCTCTTTTTCTCCCCCTCTTCTGACAGCCCAGCAGCTGATCAGAGCACGTCTCCCCTCTCCTGCAGGGGGGCGTGGTCAGCAGAATCCGACCCGTAGACAGCAAACAGCACATAGAGCGAAATGAGGCATGGCTAAAATGCATGATCTGTTTGGTATTTTGAAAACAGAAATGTATAAATATACCTTATATAGGTATGGCCCTACAATATATCATTTAAATATAGCATGATAGGTCCACTTTAAATAATATACTGAGGAAACCATTATTCAGATCTCAATGAAACATTCATACGCATTTTACTCCTCAATTACATACCATTCAATGTGTTCATCCATGGAATACATTTACATCATCTCTTCTAGGCCAGATTTCTTCCGTGCACCTGAACACTCTCCTTAAAATAGAGTTGCCCTGATCATAGCTAACCCATCTTCATGAAATCCGTCAGTAGCATTTAATGGAAAAGCAACAAGGGCACCAAAGTGAGCTTAATGTAATGTGAAATAGCAAATGCAATTTTGTAATTACCAATTGTAAATGCTTTGAGAATCCAACTGCACTTAAACTATCCGATGTATTTGTGTCAGCGGATGTTATTCATGTACGTCTGCCATATGGAAACTACACATTTCTGTACAGCAGACTACTGCATGCGCCCATAGATACTTTGCACCGTGAGTTCTTATGGAGTTGTTTCATGCGGCTTTAGGAACGTGAACATCAGGTAAAAAATATATTCTTCATTACCAAGGTTGGAAATTAAATAAAAAAGTATAGTGAAACGTATTGTTGTCACCCTGCGGTCCAGACCTATTAATCCACACGAATCACAATACAATACGATTGTATGAAACTTTTCAAATAAATACTATTTTATTTGTTATAAATAAATGACTTTATTTGATCATTCTACAGTGAAAAAGTAACATTCATATTTCTCATTTTGATTATTATAGTGTTGAACGTTCAAAACAAAGCACTTTGGCAAGTTAGGGCATACGTTTTAAATTGCTGAATAAGCACCGTAACTTTCATGATTTGCATTTCTCGGTCACGATCGGTTGTTTCCGTGAACGGATGGATGTTGTGTCACAGTAAATGTTGCGACCACAAGGCATTACGGGACAGCATTTCGTAAAGGAAGGTCCAGTGTTTCCTAAGCTAAAGGAGGTTCTAAAGGAAGTTTCAAAGCTCCTTTCCTATCATCTAGATAATTCAAACGGCTCTTATCATGGCTGATACTGAGGTACTTCCGGGTCATTTCACTCCGTTAGGAACCTTCCTAAGCTAAACTGACAATTCGTACCGCTGCCTAGCTTTACCTACAGTAAGGGAAACACGATGGTCTGACTCTTGGTTGACACTTGAATAAAAAGTCAATGCTGACTCAAAGCATGAAACATGACCTGTTTATTTTTTCAATGTTTTACCTAAACCATGATCTGTATCCTAACTTCAGCGTGTCATGTGAGGCGCAGGAGGCTCAGAGCTTCAACCCTGTCTCCTCTCAGTCCAGAGGGTCAGTGTTGTTAGTGTGTATATCATTCTGTCTGAATGTACTGTGTGATTCCTTTTTCTGCAGGACACTAAGATGGGTTTCGGCATCGCGGTGTCAGGTGGGCGTGACAACCCCAACGTGGACAATGGTGAGACGTCCATCATCGTGTCAGACGTGCTGCAGGGGGGCCCAGCAGACGGATTACTCTTGTAAGTCTGAACAAGCTAGATGGACTACGGGGGCTGCTGTGTAGGGCAGCAAAGGGTCTGCTCTAGAGACTGGGCTTGGGAATCCAAGGGTCGCCGTTTTAAGTCCCGATCAGACCAAAAACCATGTGTATTTTGGGCCTATACCACCAAAGCGATCTTTATTGTAATGCTTCATATGTGTAGTTATGTAATCATCCAATATTAGCTAAAGAAAATATAAATACATTAGCCCACTAACGAAGCAGGAAGTGTATACCATTGATGCTGCTTGTAAATTGTGCAGCATCTGTAGCTGCTGACTCCCATCACATGGTCAGATCATCTGTCATCATCTCATCAAAGCTCAGTGCATTCTCTTCACATGTGCAGCCACCCTGTCTGATCATGCTATATCATATCATTGTAGTGAATATATTTTGTATTTCCTATAATTAGCAAGATATCTGCTCATGATATCTTGCTAAATATTATGATCTTCAAAGAGCTTGTGCTGCAGCAGCTCAGTTCTTATTTATTTCAGGAAATTAATTGAACATAAAGTCCAGAGATATTGGCTCAGACATTGGTCTCTGACTGACTCATAAATCAATCTAAATTTAATTTCAACTTTTTGGCACAAAGCAAGACTCTATTTTTGGTGAAACATTGTTGATGTGACATTCAGATTTTTATTTAGTTTTCATAGTTGTCTTATTATCATTTTATGTGTTTTCTTTTTGTTGTCCAGTGAGAATGATCGTGTCATTCAGGTCAACTCCATCCCCATGGACAACGTGCCTCATTCCTTCGCTGTGCAGTCCCTCCGTAAATGTGGTAAAGTGGCTAAAATAGTGAGTATGAACCACACACAAGGTCTATGCAGTCTCCTTCTGCAGAGTTGAAGAGGCCCTGTTCTGCTCTGTGGGGTTCTCCCTTTCCTCTAGTGGGTTTATATAGGTTCTGTGCATCTAAATGGTTAAAGTAAATGCAAATAAAGGCTAAAATCCCCAACTTCTCCCCAGAGGGAGTTTCCCTGCCACATCACACTTGTATCGCCTGCAGAGTTTCCATATATGTAAAATGAGCGTGTGTGCGTGTTTTCCTGCCTGACTGCCTCTTGTCTCGTGTTTCTGCTTCTCTAAAAGTAGCAGCAGTCCTCTCCCGTGTGTGCACTGGACTAATCTGGGTGCTGCATACAGCTAAATATAAAAGCCTGACATGTCGAGGGAATCTGATTTGCTGCTCTGAACAGCCACTTACACATCATGCAGCTGTATCTTCACTCCTGTCTGAGACACACTATCCACGTTTCCTATTTATGCTTTTCTCTCAGAGATAGTCTTTCGTGTTTTGAACAAACTACTACCAGATAAAGACTATCTTTATTCCTTTTTTTTTTTTTAAATAATACACATCTTCTTCAACATTTTTGTTTCTTTACGTGAGCTTCACAAATGTTCCATTAGTTTTATGTTGGGCTGGTTATGGTGATACAGTAAATGACTCAGCTCTTCAGTGAGCCAAGTATTTGTCGCCACAGCAACCCTAAAACACAAAGCTCGTCCTTGAGTTTGTTTGCTTCTAAATTAAATGGCCGTACCATCCTGGCTCCTGGATCTCCGTCTTTCACCCCTTAAATGATCCTGATGCACCTCACAGGTCCCATGCAGCTACCTGTGTCAGGACCTGTAGTATCGCGTAACGCTTGTGAAGGCATCTGTAAATGTGCTTTGCTTAGTTTGGCTTGCATGCTGGCTTTTGGCTATGTCTTTATTAGTCGAAACTTTCACTGGTATGCATTCTTCTGTGCTGTTTAAGGAGCTGGTAAAAATGTTTTTGTGTTGCCGTGTGATGTAGCAACCCAATGCAGCTGAGCTTAAAACCAGAGAACCGCCATACAACAGAGGTTGCGTTTTCTTTAGCAAACAGTAAGTTAGCGTCAGGTTAGAATCCATTTCCACTAGTCTCTGGCTCATCGTTTGACCGAACAGAGCACAGGCTTCTCTCCCCAAACAGAGACTGATTGGTCAGCTCGGCAGGATATGCGTACATAATGATTGTAGGAGCCATTTAGGCACATTATTTGATGGTAATGAATTATGATTTGGTGAGCCAATTGAATATTCTTTCATTTAACTTAAATGAGCTGAATAACTATGAATTATTATTATACTGTTTTTGTAACGTTTTATCTTGCTTATGGACAGCTCTAGTTTTATGTTTTGTTATTATTTATAGAAAGCAGATTGTAGTAGCGTGCTCAGGTATAAATGACGCTGCCAGCATGACACAGCAGGAAGTCTAGAGAGGAAGTTGGAAAAAGTTTTTGACCGCACACATCCGTACGACTGGGATTTGTTTGTTTATATGATTAAATACCGTGCAAAGGTTGCACGTCGGCATTGGGCCGCCAGCTGATCCATTGAACCTCCTAATAAAGCACTTGAATAGAACGAGCAAGGTATTTGGATTTCTTGAACATACGCGAGTCAATACTCGAATTCGCCTCCTAGACTAAGTGGCCTTTGAACATTCCTTTTTTGGACAATTGGCCACTACAATGATGTATGAAATGACATGCATTAAATCACAGCCTTTTGCTGTTATACAATTCCAGAGGCTCATATCGGACCCCACTATATATATATATATATATATATATATATATAGTTGGGCTGCACGATTAATTCAATCGCAATCCCGATATGAGCCTCTGGAATTGTATAACAGCAAAAGGCTGCGATATATACATATATAGTGATGTAAATCAGTGATTGCTGATCACAAATATGTTGTGATTGGTCAACCGCTTAGAGATGTCCCTCCCCTTAGTCTATTAGTAACAAGCACGATGGTTATAGTGATGTCGTTATGTTAAGGAAGTAAACAAAGGAATCCTATGAAGGTGTTTCAGGCAGGAGGGGAGTGTGTGGGAGAGAAACTCCCTCTGGAGGGAACACAGGGATGTTAGCCTTTGCAGAACATTGACATGTACTAAAACATATAGAACACACTACAGGGAAGGGAGAACCCAAAAAGCAGAACTCTAATAAATGTGGAGAATGGTGGTTGGTGTCAGTGAAGGGGTGTTTGGGCCTTTTTAATGTAATGTATTAAAGCATTTTTTTTCTTCCTTCTCTCTGTCAGACAGTGAAGAGACCCCGTAAGTCGGCAGTGCACTCACAGAAGCAGCCTCCCTCCCCAGGTGCAGAGAGTCGGGCGTACACCCCCTCCAATCACTACTACGACGCCGACAATGACAACAGCTGGTACCGCGACCAGGACCGTGAACACATCTCAGACAGCAAAGCATACCTGGACCCCGAGTACGGGGGGGGGCGGGACACCAACCAGAGAGGGAGGAGCCGTGGGCGGAGCCAGGAGAGGAGCTCCCCCAGCCCCGACAGACCAAGGAGGGACGGCAGCCGGGGGCGGGCCCTGGACAGCAGCGCAGACCGCCAGAGGTACCACAGCCGAGGACGCAGCCCCGGGGAGGGGTCCCGCACCGAGGACAAGAACGAGAGAGGAGAAGGAGGGGGAGGAAAAGGGGGGAGGTATAAGAGCAGGGACCGGCTCAATGACAACCCTCCATCCCCAGAACCTTCCAGAGAGCTGGAGCCGCTGGACAAACCCGTCAACGTGCTTCTGGTGAAGAACAGAGCCAGCGAGGGTAAGAGAGCAGAAGACCCCCCTGTTTAACAAAGGTCACATGACTGGATACACAGAAACCAGGGCTGCACAGTTCATCAGAGCAAAATACTTAGTAAGGGCAAAATATATACAAATATCTAAATAAAGTATTGTAGTGCTTCAGAGAAGTGCCGGAATACAAACTGCATTCTACAGACTTGTGAAAAATGTCTTCTTTGGTACCGATCCTCTTAACAAAACAACACAATTATCATTTAAAAAATATTATTCAAGGATATAGTGGAAAAAAAAGATAATCCCTGCTTATATCGCAAATCCTTTCGCAATTGCAATATCAGTCAAAATATTTGCAAATAGTTATTTTTTTCCAGATGATGCAGCCCCAAAAGAAACACAATCATTATAATTATGCTTTTTAAGATTTTCTCCATCGCCATTTTCAAACATACACTGTATTAAACAGAGCAAATCGTGTACTTTTACTGCACTACATGTATGTAATACCTTTAATTACTTTACATATCTGGATTAATGATGATGTGAAATATAATCAAGTGTTAAATCAGACTTTAGTTCCACCTGGAGTAAATTCACAAGCTACCCTGCAGTATACAAAGTCATTCAAACTAGCTGCACCTTTACCAGCTTTGAGATCAATCATTATAAAACATATCATATATATTATTCTGAAATGGACCAATCTGCACAATGACTACTTTTACTGTCGCTACTTTAACTATATTTTGATGATAATACTTTTCTACTTTTAGTTGAGTAACATTTTGAATGCAGGACTTTTACTGTAACAGAGTATTCCTACACTCTGGTACTTCTACTTTTACTCAGTACTTCGCCCACCTCTACATTATAACTAGGACTACACTTTGATTAGGTACTGTTCTGCTCAGATTGCTACAGAACAATAAGTGTATCACCTCATTATTTAATCATTTCTGTGGTTCTTTAACTTAAGTGAAGATACTGTAGCATACATCAAGAGTCCCTTTCTATTTCAGCATCACTAGTGTCTGTAACAGCAGCTCCTGGTGGAGGCGTGGAGGCTTAATTATCAAAGGAAAGGTTCCCTTAGCTCTTCTAACATTCACCCCTCACTAACCCAGCAGGGAATCAGCTGTGACACCCACTCGCTCAAAGTAGCTGGGTGTTACCTAGTTTGTAGTGTTTGCATATGCAGGTTTTTTTTATGGTGTAATATTGATTTAAATATTATTCCAAAACAGTTTGCATCTACAAAGTCTATTTATATTACAGGTTTAAGGTAATACAATTGTAATAATGCCACAGGGGGTAACAATGTTGCAGTATACATTTACAAAGTTATACTGAAACTACCCCACGATATTTAAACTAAGCAACATTTAAACTCCCATAACTGCTGCAAAACCAAAATGAAATAATTTTGAAAAACTACAAAAAATTGAGTTCTTGCTATTCAATACAGATTATATTTAGTAGTATCTAAAAGCAGAACAATCACAATTTTACTTCAAGGGGCTTACACAATACAAATCTTTCTGTTTTTAGTCTCTCGCTTCAAATAAGGATAGGGAAGTTTATTTATATAGCACATTTCAATACAATGCAACTCAAAGAGCTTTACAAAAAACATTTATAGCAATTCGATTTAATGCAACAGAAACACATTATGAAATGACATTTACATACATTTCCAAACACTCATTGAAAAGCCAAGAGAATACAAATTGAAAGAGGCTCTATTCTGCTTTTAGGGTGTTCTCTCTCGTGTGATGTGTTATACAGGTTTGTGTGCATGTAAATGGTCTGCAAAGTTTAAAATCCCTGTGTTCCCCCCAAAGGGAGTTTCTTTCCCACACAATCCCCCCCACTTCACACTTCTATTGGCTTGAGCTCCGACATGATATGATGATGATATGCTAAGGGGGGAACACATTTGTTTTTTATTGATTGTTTTTGCTAAACCTGGGGTAACCCTTGTGCTTCTATTGGCTAACGCTCCAAAACATTGTACGTGATAGGCTAAGGGGCAGTAGAGAAACGTAATATGAACCTGAAAATGAGCAGAATATGCAGTAACGTGTGTGTGTGTGTGTGTGTGTGTGTGTGTGTGTGTGTGTGTGTGTGTGTGTGTGTGTGTGTGTGTGTGTGTGTGTGTGTGTGTGTGTGTGTGTGTGTGTGTGTGTGTGTGTGTGTGTGTGTGTGTGTGTGTGTGTGTGTGTGTGTGTGTGTGTGTGTGTGTGTGTGTGTGTGTGTGTGTGGTGTGTGTGTGTGTGTGTGTGTGTGTGTGTGTGTGTGTGTGTGTGTGTGTGTGTGTGTGTGTGTGTGTGTGTGTGTGTGTGTGTGTGTGTGTGTGTGTGTGTGTGTGTGTGTGTGTGTGTGTGTGTGTGTGTGTAGAGTACGGGCTGCGCCTTGGGAGTCAGATCTTCATCAAACAGATGACCAGCACGGGCCTGGCTGCCAAAGACGGGAACCTGCAGGAGGGAGACATCATCCTGAAGGTGAACATGTGCACACACACAAACACTGGCTCTAATACAGGGTGGGTCATTTTTGGAAACGCCGCTGTTTGTAAATTGTTATATGAAGTGGTGGAACAGAATTATACTTAAAGGGGACCTATTATGCAAAATGCACTTTTTGATGTCTTTTATACATAAATATGTGTGTCAGGGAACTCACAAAGTGTCAGAAAACAACACCCTCTCTCTTTTCCTCCGTACCCACATCTCTAAAAAGAAAAGAAGCAAAAGGGGGTGCTAACAAGCAGATCCAGAATTTTCGCTCCTATAATGTCATTGGCGACATCCGGCCGACGAGACACGTCCCAACCTATCGTCTCCGGCACACGTGACACGTCCCAACCTATCGTCTCCGGCACACGTGACACGTCCCAACCTATCGTCTCCGGCACACGTGACACGTCCCAACCTATCGTCTCCGGCACACGTGACACGTCCCAACCTATCGTCTCCGGCACACGTGACACGTCCCAACCTATCGTCTCCGGCACACGTGACACGTCCCAACCTATCGTCTCCGGCACACGTGACACGTCCCGACATATCGTCTCCGTATACAGTCGCAGCTGTGTGTCTGTGTATTCAGCAGGATGTCTTCTGGAGGCACTAAGAGTAAAGTTGTTATATATATAATACATATAATGGCACTGTTCTAGCGGTAAACACTTAAGAAAGAACATGTCAAGCTATGTGCTGTATCAGAAACAATGCGCGGCGTGTTTTGGGAGTAATATGCTCTGTGTTTACATTAGCAAGCATGCTAACACTCAGGGCTAACCATGGAGCTAACGCTGTAGGCTACTGGAGAGAATATGTGTAACGTAATGTCCTTGTGGTAAACCCTGCGAGAGAGAAAGGTTTGAGTTAGTGACGGCAGTTTGACACGGAAGCTTCGATACGTGCTTCAAATTCTGGTTTTCCTATTCCATAGAAGCAGTGCTTCGAAGCTTGCTTCAAATCACGTGACATATGACGTCCGAAGCAGCAACTGCTTCGTTTCCTGAATGAATCAACTCACTGGTTCGCCGTCCAATCAGGTGATTCAATGCACTGCCTCGTCTCGATTCTGACAGGTGACAGGTTGAAACAGTTTCAAATTTGAGCGCTTCAACACTTTATGACCGCTCTAAACAATGCGCAATGTGTGGGTTGTTGTCGTAGTTTGCATTGTTGCTGTTGAGTTGTTGTTGGTATTGCATTTGTATTGGATCATTATAGAGCAAGCCAGGACGAAAGATAGGTCGTTCTGGCTCGGGAAACACTTCAAAATGTGGAGAAGTTGTGAACAAAAAGACAATTATGAGTATTAAAAGAACAGTTTAAAGAATAGATAGCCCAGTGGATAGAGCCGGCAGCCCGCATGCGGGGACGTCCTCCGTGCAACTGGTTCGAATCCTGGAATGTAATCATTGCCCGCTTTTCAACTTTAATACTATAACTGATAAAAGGACCTCTCCGGCCAAAAAAATGCCTTTAGAAAAATACAAAATAAAAAGAATAATGTAGGCTACCTCAATAAAGATATTTGAGTGTTCCCCATCCCACATAATCAGCCCCTGCCATAATTACACAAGCACACTCAACCAATGCCACATTTTCCAGCACTCTCTAGTCTCTTCTCAATAACCCAATACACACAATTATCAATCTTTAATTGCAAATAGAACATGATATTCAGTCTTAGTGTGTGTGTGTGCATCGAATATTTTTCAAGGCAAAGATACGTTAAACCCACTGCAGCCTTGCACTTCGCCAGGAGAGGTCGCTGTAACTGAAGCTTCGAGAAATGAACCTATTTTTGAAACAATTGTCCAAGTGCTTCGATGCTTCATTCAAAGCTTCATTTGTCCATCACTAGTTTGAGCTCCATACTGTTTCAGAAATAATGCTTGAAGTGGTTGGGAGCATAATATGGCATTTAATCACCGCAGCGTTTAGCTGAGCTTCTCCCAGTAGAAAACTCTCTTAGCAGGGGAAAGGTGCGTGACGCTACAAAGGGGCGTGGCTAGCAGCAGCCGTTCCATTTAAAGCAGAATCAGCCTGTTTGGAACAGGGCTGCAATAGAGGGGTATGAGCAGTATGAGGCATGGCTACAATGGGTGATCTGTTTGGTATTTTAGGCAAAAAACTTCACAGACATGTTTTGTATAGGTATGGCCCTACAATATATTTTTCAAATATAGCATAATAGGTCCACTTTAAGTACAATTTTCATCTTATTTGTATTTTATGTGTGTATTTGAATTTAATGCTGTGTGTGTGTGTGTAGATTAACGGGACGGTGACGGAGAACCTCTCACTGCACGATGCGGGGAAGCTGATAGAGAAGTCGAGGGGGAAGCTGCAGCTGGTGGTGCAGAGAGACAGCCGTCAGATCCTCGTCCGCATCCCCCCCCTCGCAGACTCTGACTCTGATAACGACGGTGAGTCCCTGAATGCATGTCAGTGTTATTGGTTTAGATGCGTATACACTGCAGTCGTACGTACTGGTGGCTAACCCTAACTATTTTTAAATTCAGCGATCCGCAGAGGCATTCCAGTGTCCGAAATGTTCCAATAGAGTGGTGCAGGGATGAGTCCTAAACATGGATATGAGTCAGCATTTCACCTCTTGCTGGTTCCTCGTCTCGAAGTCAGCCTATAATAATACGTCATCCCTGCACCACTCTATTAAATCTATTAGTGTGATAACAATCTGAAACGTTGTATTACTCAGCTGATAATATTCATGGACGACTGTCAGTTAACTCATTGTGTTACTCGACCAACCTTTGAAGCTCATCTCGGGTGTCTAATGCTGAGGTTGAAGTAAGAGACGATGGTTTAGGTTAAAGGGTCGACATGCTGCGTTGAGCTTTATCACTCATAGGATAAAACATGTTTTAAAGTAACACACTTGCTCCAAGCTGCGGAGGTTAAAGTGTGTCAAAAGAATAATATTTATCTTTTTCTATTTTCATTAATAAATATATGTCTTTATTGAAACAGTTTATTCAGCGTTTAGTTACATCTAAGTAATTAAAGGGGACCTATCATGCAAAATGCACTTTTGTACGTCTTGTCTACATGAATATGTGTCCCCGGTGTTCCAGGGAACTCACCAAGTGTCAGAAAACACAACCCTCTCTATTTTCCTCCATACCCAAATCTCTAAAAAAGGGGCTGCAACGGATCTGATAAAAACTGATCCAGATTTGAACACTGTCCTGACGTCAGGACAGTGGCACTACGGCTATTGGGCCAACTCCACCAATCAGGAGGAGACAGCCATTGCCATTCGAAAGCGCTGGAGACGCTGTAGTACATATGCCAGGCCTGTAGATGGTGCTGTTCTCACAGAATCTGCCCTTGCAAAAACAGAGCTAAAAATGTTCAAATTGAGCGAAATGAGGCATGGCTAAAATGCATGATCTGTTTGGTATTTTGAAAAAAAAAAAAGTATAAATATGCCTTATATAGGTATGGTCCTACACTATATTATTATAATATAGCATGATAGGTCCACTTTAAATTAAGTCCAATGACAATTCAAAGTATATTGTGAAAGATTCTAAAAATAAATGAAATAATTCAGATTTGTGTGCATGTAAATGTTCTGCAAAGACTACATTCGTAAAGTTTCCTTCAGAGGTAGTTACTACTGCTGTAGAACACAGAGATACATTATAAAAACACAAAAATTAAGTTATATTTAAATGCCTTGTAAAATCACAAATGAAATGTTTCCATGACAACTAAGAATAAAGGGGGGGGGGGGGGGGGGGAAGGAGAGAGGCTCCAGCTCTTTAGATTCTGAACTGATCCTATTCATTTTGCTCATCTTGACAAGCTGAAGCGATGCCTGTAATCGCTCAAAAGTGCAATCTCTCTCTGTGTTTTCTCTTCCAGATAATATGTCATTCTTTTAGATGAAGGACCCCCCTCCCCCCGAGACACAGCATGTGTAACCCTGTTGCCTTTCTCTAAGCTGTAAAACGGCTGTGACACAACCTGACTAAGTTGTAAAGCTTTCACACCTTTTGCACTACTCTTTATACTGCTCAAAATCTCTTAACTTTTTAATACGTGATTCAATTTTTCCTGAATAAATAAACATATTAAATCACTATTTACTCTGAATTGTGTGATTAATTAAGTATAGAGTGGAAGAGGTCAGTGCGCTGCCTTCAGGTGAATGTGCTCTCATATTATCTGAATAATGGTGCTACACACAAAGAGTGATGATGACAACAGAAGGTTGCATGACAAAGCGTGGCTCGTACAGTGGGTAAGATGCTTGTTGAGTTTTCAGTGTGATAACATATTAATCATTCGTCCTAACAGTGTAGCGACTCGCCGCCGTCTGTCCAGGTGATCTGAAGTCTCCTCTCCTGCTGTTCCACACACATTCATATGCTAGCTCAGGTCTCACTGCCCCCCCCCAACCTGCAGCCTGGAGAGAGTCAGGCTGCTCTGTGTGTGTTGGTATCACCGAACTTTGAGTGAAACTTTTCTGGGGTAGTTGCTTTCTTCTTCCCGACAATGGTAGATTTTCACACTCGCACTTCTATTGGCTAGCGCGCCAACATTGTAAGTGATAGGCTAACGGACAGGACATCTCTAAACTGTTGACCAATCAGAGCAGACCATTTTTTATATAAGTATTTATTTTCAATGTGGCGGACCCATTAGGCTCTTGACTCCTTTCCACACCAGAATCGTTCTTTTTGTCTCCACCGTCAGGTTTCCATCCCCACCCATTTCCCCACACGTTACAGAAATCCCCAGTTGGCTGTTTGTGCTGCATTGTCCACGGATTAATACACAAAACAAGATTAGAAGTGAAAAGCTTCAGCAGCAGCTAAAATCTTCATTACACCCAACGATAAAAAAAAGTGGTTTACCTTTCTTAATCCTACATTTGTGAGGCTCTTAGGGGTCATTGAGCCATTACCAAGAAAAGGGTTCATCCTCTGAGGAACATGAATGGACTGAGCAAAAAGCACAGCAGACTGTCATTAGATGTAGATTCAAATTGTTTATATTGTAAGAATTATTCTTTTTTATCCTTAATAGCAGTGAAAAGGTTAGCTTGAACTTTTTTTAAACTCATACAGGGTTAACAAAATACAAACATTACAAAATACAATAGATTTTGCTTTAATTTGAAAGAGAAGGAAAACACTGCATACAATAAGGTTTTAAATATAATGTGTGCTCAAGTATTGCTTATAGCCCTGCTACAAGTTTGATCTTTAATATTAAAGAGGGCAATATAGCTTGCCGAAAGTGGTTTAGAACTGAGCAAAAAATGAATTCACCTCTACAAACGGACAAGAAAGAAACTCGGTATTGATCAGTTCTTTGTGATGGAGTCTTCCACATCAACACACTGTCCAAAGGTGCTGTTGTGACATAAATCTGAATGACTGATGCTGTTTCTGACACATTTGGTCGACACTTCACTTCACTTCCATATCAGGTTTGACACGTTATCCTCACATTGATCTTTCTCTTTCTGTCTGTCTTCCTTTCAGCCTGCATGCAGAATGACTCTAACCCTAATCAAACTAATCCACACGCTCTAGATCGCACCTGTGCCAGACTCCATGTGAAAAATAATCTGCTTTCTGTCTGCTGATTTAACACGGCATATTGTTTCAGAGGGACCTTTACTTTCACTTTTCTGTTTGCTCCCATGTGTGTGGTTCTTCTGTTTCTGTTCTTGGTGTCCCGGCCCCCGTCAAAGCTCCCTCCCTGCTTTCGGAGCCATGCTGAGTGCCACACTGACGGATAAAAGCAGCCAAATCAAACACTCTGCCACACATGTTCACTTCAAATGGGACTGAATGAAAGCAGAGTGCTCTCTTTGGAGCGCAGGGCTGTGCGTCAGCAGCTGTTTCTGTTCAGTGTGAGCCTCCCTTGTATTGGTGATGTAGAAGTTGCCTCAGATCCTTGATTTGGATTTCTCGAAAGTGTCTGAACATGAATTCGCCTCTCTGTATCTCTTTAAAGTTGCACTCCAATTTGATATTACTTACTGTATGACAAACAGTTTTTCTGTACGGCATCCCTAGTGGTCTTTAATTTGAACCGAGCTGTGGGCCCTGCCCTTTTAAAATACACCAGTACCACCAACTTTATATCAACTGCATCAATCGAGGCTATAGCTAATCATCATCTATTTATAGGGAAGCTGATATGAATGGAAACCAATGGCTACCATCTTTAAGTAGGAACATTCCCTAAACCAGAACAATATGCTGTTCTTTTGAGTATTTCTGATGGTTTCAGTGTGTTAGAGTAATGGCTGCTTTTATGGGGCTGTGTCACCATGAGTGTGTCCTTGTAATTTTGACCTCTCTGACAATGTCCTCACTCTGTCCCGGGCCATAATAAGCTGGTGTTGGTGCTTCCGGAGGCAACCATTATCTACTGCTGGTGCTGGTGGTGGTGCACAGTTTGGACAGGAGGATGTAGTCTGTGTTTAACTGTCTGTCTGTCCGTCTGTCCGTCCGTCAGACATATCAGAGATGGAGTCATACCATTCCTATTCCCCTCCAGAGGAGAGGAGGTCCCGCCAGTCTGACCTGTCCTCCCACTCTTCTAATGAAAGAGACAACCCCAGGTAGGATGATGAGAGGACTTCCTGTTTGGTGATGTAGACATGTGACCTGATGTGGATGTGCCATGGACGATATCCACTCCAGACTTGTGTCCTACTTTGTTTGGCATGCAATATAAATGTGACTTTCCTTAAAAGACTTTAAAACCTGTGATGGACACTAGTTAAAGGGCCCCTTCTGTGTTTTTCGGGGTATTCCCGTATTTCCTTGCCTGAAACACCTCCATTGGACTGTTTATAATGACATCACTATGTAACACTCACACTTCTATTGGCTAGAGCTCCAGCGCATTGTACGTGATTGCTAAGGGGCGGGACATCTCTTAGCGGTTGACCAATCACAACAGAGCCGGTCAGCTAACCAATCAGAGCAGACTGGGCTCTGGTTTCAGACAGAGGGTGAAAAGAGGTGCTGCAGCACAGGCAGTATGAGAAACATAAAGAGCTTTTTGAACCTTAAAGCATGGAGACATGTCCCAGTAGAGACACTACATACTGATATGAAGCTGAAGATGAGCAGAAGATATAGAGACAAATATGTCCTCATTTAACGTTACCATTGTGTCTTACTGTTATCTTGTCAACAAGCTTATTTAGTTTCCGTCTTTAATCGGCTGTGACACCTAGCAGTCTCTCATCCCGTGTGTCTGTGTGTGTTACCTTGAAACGAACAGGGAAGAACCCATGAAGACAGCCAAGATGTCCGCCATGGCCTCCCCCTTCAGAGTCCCTGAAGACCCCCATGCCTCCACAGAGCTGAACAGAGAGTCGGGGCACCAAGAGCAGCCTCCAGGTCATCACCACCCAGCAACATCAAAACACACGCAGTGACAATGACACACTAGAATCACTATAATGAATGACTAAAAGCTGATTCCACTGAATATAAAACATCCCCTTGTTTTGGGACTGTTTGAATTGTTTATCATAAACAGTATTCATTTATTCATCCCGACAGCGGGGATATTTGAAGTGTTACAGCAAAGGGACAGTGAAGATAAAATACTAAGTAGGCTAACTTATTAAATGAAGAGGGAAGCACACGTTAATAAAATAAGTATATAGTATAACTCACAGTTAAGAACACCATTTAAGTATCTGACGTACGTGAACTATGCGGTGACTGAGGTAGTATCCAGCAATAATATTAATAAACTGAACATGAGCTCAACAGTTTTTTATTAATAGTTATAGGCTGTTTTATTGTACACCATTGACAATAATGTCTTTATTGGTGGTCTACTGGGTGCCGTGGTGACTGAACAGTGACTATTTATATACCTGTTTACCATTTTTTTGTTCTCAAAACTGCTTCAATTTGTTATTTTTTTGAACAAGCTTTAAACACAACCTCTGACATATTTTCATCTTGGCAAGTTTGATATGTGCTAACTAACAAATTGCAAAAATTACACATTCACAAAACTAAACTCAAGTTTAAATAAAAAATATTAGGTTAAACTAAATATTGTTGGTTTCAACTAACCTAATACAGTTATGTGAAATTTGTTGACACGATACATTTAATTAAAGTCAACGTTTCAGTTATTTTCTACAATATATTGAAATCCAATGGAAAAATCCCATTGCTCGTTCGTAGAGAGCCCTTGTAAAGCTAACTTCTGGGTCGTCCTGCAAACATAGGATCCCACTGCACCACTCTATAGTGTAGTAATAGTAAATAGTAAAGGTATAGTAGTTATATTTTATACTTAATTATCAATTCAGCTTTTATGCATTGACTTTTACTGACAGGTCATGTTTGTAGCATTGCAGATGCTTACACCTGATTTCTTTATCTTTAGTTGCCATAACAACCACACCAAAGATTCTCCTCCGACCAAGTCCAGAAGATGAAAAAATATATGGGTGAGTTTTTCTTTTTTCTCTATGATTGGCAGGGTTTAGGTACCTTAGACTGACTTCAGATGCATCCATGAGCTTCGTAGGTTAGTTGGTGTTTTCATGGAAATATACTGTATGATTTCCTGTCGTAATGCTACAAGTTTAAATGTTTGAATAAAACTATTTTCACCTCTGCTTTGCAATGATATGTTAGTAAACCTGGCTCATATCGTAAACAGCAGTGGTGTAAAGTAATTAAGTAAATGTACTCAAGTACTGTACTTAAGTAAAATGTTAAGGTACTTGTACTTTACTTATTACGTATTTCAATTGTTTGATACCTTTTACTTCTACCCCACTACAATTCAGAGGTAAAAAGTGTACTTTTATTCCACTACATGTATTTAATACCTTTAGTTACTTTACAGATCTGGATGAATGATGTGAGATATAATCAAGTGTTAAATCAGGCTTTAGTTCCACCTGGAGTAAATTCACAAGCTACCCTGCAGTATACAAAGTCATTCAAACTAGCTGCACCTTTACCAGCTTTGAGAACACTTTCATGATCAATCATTATAAAACATATCATATATATTATTCTGAAATGGACCAATCTGCACAATCACTACTTTTACTGTCGCTACTTTAACTATATTTTGATGATAATACTTTTCTACTTTTACTTGAGTATCATTTTGAATGCAGGACTTTTACTGTAACAGAGTATTCCTACTCTCTGGTACTTCTACTTTGTTGTTAATCACAAGATCTGAGTACTTCTCCCTCCTCTGGTAAACAGCAGAATGTGTGTTCTCTGCAGGCCCAACACGGTGATGGTGAATTTCCAGAAGGGGGACAGTGTGGGGCTGAGGCTGGCAGGAGGAAATGATGTGGGCATCTTCATCGCCAGTGTTCAAGAGGGCAGTCCTGCCGAGAAGGAGGGTCTGCACATAGGGGACCAAATCCTAAAGGTAAGCAGTTCAGAAACACCAACATCCATTTCATAAACAGCAATACTTTCAAATCAGCCATAGTTCAAATTACAATGGCATTTTATGAACAGCAAGCTATTCTTGTTTCCTTTGTTTGTGTCTTGAAGGTGAACAATGTGGATTTTCAAGGAGTAGTGAGAGAGGAAGCCGTGCTCTTCCTCTTGGAGATTCCTAAAGGGGAAATGGTCACCATCCTGGCTCAGAGCAAACCTGACGGTAACACACTCCCTCCACTGACAGCAGCAAAAACACTTACATTTATTACACTGATAACATAGTTTGAGTTTGGCGTCTAGGCTCGGGCCTTATCACTCCACAGATTTACAAAGAACATTGAATGATGATTAGATAACTATCCCCCGAGCCTACAGGTGGAAGCTGGGGTGGAAGCTGGGGTGGTGGGGGGGGCAGGCGAGCAGCAGCAACATGAAACACAGCAGCAGGAACATGAACATGAACGTAGCAATAGCAAGTGAACACAGCAGTGCAGCAGCAGCATGAGCGAGGCAGAGGCAGGAAGACCTGGCAGCTTAAATAGAGCGGCATGTTTAGGAGAATGTGTTTGGTTGGTTGTAAGAGGGACGAGGCGCGTCACGTGTTAATGTATCATTGGTGCTCGAGTTGACTGCCTGAACTAGCTCGCAGGCTTCGCCCCATTTATTGCAACTTTTCTTTGTCTATAAAAGGAACAGTCTAGTGCCATCATCAGGTAATAATTAAAATCTTTAACAACACATAAACTCAAACACAAAAGGCTCTTTTTAAAAAGAAAATTGTAATACTGCTAGTAATTCTCACTTTTTAGAAATATAGCAGTATTTTGATGGCGTCTTTTTTGTAACTGTAAAAGAATAAAGTCAAGATGAAATCAATGAAATGCAATCTCAAATGAATCACACTTATGTATCTGTTGTAAATGAACCCCTAAAGGTCCTAATTGCTTTACAGAAAATGCATGTTTATTATTATTGAAGCAATCCAAAATGAGGCACTAGGGTATTTTCTTTTTTATGCGCTTTTATACTTCCACTCTACTGCATGTATCTGACAGCTTTAGTTACTTACAGATTTAGATCATAAGCTAATGAATATAAATCAAGGAATACATATGAAATGATGGGTTAAGATATCCAGCAGCAGTAGGATATACAAAAGTAATTAAAATCAGCTCCACCTTAACGAACACATGCATCAATAATCATAATCCAGTAACTTAATAAACAGCATTCTGAAAAGTGCCATTACGCATTACAAATACTTTTCCTTCTTCCACCATTGGCTATCGATGTTGAAAGTTTAATGCTTGAACTTTGACAGCCCTAAAAGTAACCTTTTTTTTAAAATCCTGATTACATTATCCCGTTACATGTAATCAGTCACTCCTCAAGCCCGTAAATAGTAGATAACAGAGCCGGTGTGTCAGGGAACTCACAAAGTGTCAGAAAACAAAACCCTCTCTCTTTTCCTCCGTACCCAAATCTCTAAAAACGGGGGAACAACAGAGCTGATCCAGATTTGCTGCCGATATGACGTAATATCTGAAATGTGGGCTGGCTTTACGCCCACGGCCCTATCAGAAACGTTGCTGTATCAGAAACAATGCCTGACTGTTTTGGACGTAATATGGCCTTTGTTCACATTAGCAAGCATCGCTAACACTCAGAGCTAACCTGTACTGGAGAGAGCATGTATAAAAAGCAGGAAATATAAAAAAGAACTCACCTTGTAGTGAACCCGCAAGAGAAAAAGCATTACTGTTTCAGAAATAATCCTTGATGTGGTTTGGAACAGGATATGGTGTTTAATCACGGCAGCATTTAGCTGGGTAGAATTCTTCTGCATGAGCTCTCGTCTCGGCTCTCGTTTTCTTTTTTCTTTTTTTTCTTTAATAAAGCTACTGACCCAGAATCAGCACTTTAGTAACAGGGCTGAAATAGAGGGCTATGAGGCATGGCTAGAATGGGTTATCTGTTTGGTATTTTGAGCAAAACACTTCATAGACATGTTTTTTATATATCTGAGACCTATAATATATGCCTAAAATAGTATAATAGGAGACCTTTAAAGAGAGTGGTCTCAGTACCACTGCCCTGTAGTGAGGAATAACACACAACTTTTTGATATGAAATGCCGATGGTGTGTATAAAAACAAAGGTCCAGGCTTGGGCTAGAATATGAACACGCACCTCTTCAGCACGTGGAGTCTCATCAGGTTCACAGAATGCACTGCAGACGATCACAGTCTGATGCATTCAGTTTTATTCTTAAGAGAATGAAAACCCAGGCCAGTCTCTGGATGTGAATATGCTCTCTCCTTTTTAAAGTCCTAACCCCTGCTGTTCCATCTACAAACTGTAATCCCATTGTTTTGAGAGCTTGTTCTATTTTGACACTTTCTCCTCCTATGTGGGCTTGATGTTCGACTGACTTCAGTGTTTTCTAATGAGGGCTGAATGCCCTCCAGCTACTCCTACCCCTTTTAGTTTCAGGACCCCCTTTTTCCATCCAGCTATCAGCCTTCAACCATGGGCCTCTGTCCTTGCATGCACCCTCCTTCAAACACACACACACACACACACACACACACACACACACACACACACACACACACACACACACACACACACACACACACACACACACCTCACTACTCCTGCATACAGGCCTTGGCAGCATGGCCCTCAACTTTCTTGCACCTGAAGTTGCACACACACATCTCTGATGCAGTCACTGTACACACCTTACACTACGCTCATTTGACTGAATACTCATAATACTCTATTATTTTCTAATACCGAGCACTTTGTTAAGGAAAACTCTACTCCCAACATCAACTAGCGGAACGTCCCTGAAAACAGCATACTGTCCCACAATGCTTTGTCACATCCTTCACAGCACAGAACCACAGTCTCTCTCTCTCTCTCTCTCCCTCATCGCTCATCTCCTCTCTCTCCTCTCTCCTCCTCTCTCTCTCTCATCTCATCTCTCTCTTCTCTCTTCTCTCCTTCCTCCTCTCGACTCTCTCTCTCCTCTCATATCTCAAAGTCGTCTCTCTCTTCTCTCTCTCATCTCTCTCCTCAGTCTCTCTCCTCTTCTCTCATCTCTCTCTCTCTCTCTCTCTCTCTCTCTCTCTCTCTCTCTGTCTGTGTTTCCAGTTAATGATAGAGATACCAGCTTGCCCCCCGAGGCATTTAGTCCGGATCAGGCTAGTTTTGGTTCAGCCAGCCGTGACACACATGGGCACACGCCTCAAACTGTGTTATGTAATGAGAGCATCGGCCCCCTGAGCGTGTGGCCTTTTCATTGGAGAAATCTATTTATGAGGCAAAATCACATGAAAGGAGCAGAGCACTGACCCCCTGGCACACTGTGTGACCCCCCCACACAGCTCTGAGGAGAGGACATGTGAGGTCACCAGAGAGAACCAGCAGGTCCTCACACCAAACACAAATGGTAGTGGATGAGATAAGAAAGGTCAGGGAGGTCGTTGTGGACACAGGAAGAATCTCGGCTGGTTTCGAGTGAATCCAGTCCCCACAGCTCCTGTGAAGAAATAGAAAATGTCCATGTTGTAGTTCCTCTGGGTTCACTGCTCACATGTCTTTGAAGGATTTTAGAGGTGTACCTTTGTTTCCTGTATCTCATCAGTATGTGTGGACTGAGTGTGTGCTGCAGCTGAGTCCACAGTGTGTGTAGCCAGCCTGCAGTAGTAGAGTAGAGGCAGTATGACTGTGGCCTCTGTTGGTCCTCTTGGGTCAGCGCTCTGTCAGACCACACACATCACATCAGGAAGCCCACCCCCCCCCCCCCGCAGCCTGCAGCAGGCAGTGCTGTTCATTCCAATGCAACAGTCAGATCAAATGTGTGCAATTTGCTTTGAATGTGCAAATAAGGATGGGAATGTGAACATGAAGGTTAATTCAGGGCATGTAATACACATCCTCAGCTCAAAGGTCCACTAGTTCTGTGGTGCTCTAAACTGCAACTCATGGACATTATTGTTATATTATTATTAGCTCTCCTTTTAGAGCCGGCATCCTGCGGCATATCATCCCTACTTTTGCAAGAAAATTTCCATTAAGAATGTCTCTTGTAGAAATAAGACAGACTATACATCTGACCAACACCTTAAATATATGACATTATTTGTCAGACAGTATCTGTTTCATACACTGTCGGAGCCTCATTCTGTTCCTTTGTTTCCCCTCTTTAATGCTTCCTTCCCTTGATCTATTCCTCTTTGTTTCTCTAGTCTATAATGATATCTTGGTGTCGGGGCGTGGAGACTCCTTCTTCATCCGGACGCACTTTGAGTATGAGAAGGAGACCCCTCAGAGCCTGGCCTTCAGCCGGGGGGACGTCTTCAAGGTGGTGGATACGCTGTACGACGGGAAGCTGGGCAACTGGCTGGCTGTCCGAGTGGGCAAGGACAAGCAGCTGCTGGAGAAGGGCCTCATCCCCAACAAGAGCAGGTAGGGCCTCACTACTTGTAATACTCAAGTCCTTTACTGATGTGACCTTTGCAGGCCTTTACGTGTATTGGATTATTTTAAAATCAAAGTAGATCTACTTCTACAAAAAAGAAAGGATAAAGGATCTGAGTACTTCTTCCATCTCTGGTTGCATGCTGCCGCCTCGACAAAAAGCGCTGCACCCAGCGTCCTTTTTCTGAGAGTGCTGTTGTTTTTTGGAGTGCTTCAAGTTGAAAAGATTTCACTGATAACATCAGTGTAGTAATTGAAGGAGAAGAACGCGATCATAGAAATATCTGAACACGAGTCGCCTTCCTCATCGGCTGTCAGACTGAGCGGTGAAGCCTATTCATACAAAGTGTGAGAGCAAGCATCCTCTGTTTGGTGTTAATGGTGAACAAAAACATGTCAAACAATATATAGTAGCACAAAGAGATGAGAAAATCCAAAGGGGCAATGCTATTTTGGTTTACCAACAGCAGTGATGAAATATTGTTGCCATAGAAAGAATAAAAACAACTCTTGGAAGAGTCTTCCACCATAACTTCATCATTTATTGCTGAGAACCATCAAAGGTCACAGTGAGGTGTTTCCTCTGAAACAGGGGTATTCAAAGTTAGGTAGCAAAGAACCACACATCCATTTTAGATAATGATGTCACTGGTACAGAACAGTGCCAGGATATACACCAACATGACAACATTGGTCAATTATTTGTCCCTAATGTAAAAGAAGGATTTCAAGTTTCAAAGGCTTTATTGTCGTATGCACAGTAGCTAGAGTGTATATTTGGCAATGAATATCTGAAGTCCCAGGCTCCTCCACAATGCCTGAATCGATGAATAAATCCATGTTGTTTGTGCTCCCTGGCAGAGCGGAGCAGATGGCCAATGTGCAGAGTGCTCATAAAGCAGTGGCGGGCGATCGTGCAGACTTCTGGAGGTTGCGAGCTCAGCGCTCTGTGAAGAGGAAGGACCTGAGGAAGAGCAGGGAGAACCTGAGCGCTCAGACCCTGGCCACCCGCTTCCCAGCATACGAACGGGTGGTGCTGCGAGAAGGTGGCTGAGTCTCTGTTCATGGAGACACTTTTCTCTAGGGTCTGACTGAAGAAAACATCTAGATCACATAGGAGGATTTTAATGTTGTAGTCTACACAAATGAAACAAATAAAACATTGACTTTAATTAAATGTAGATGTCTGTCACCATTATGTAATGGATATAGACTGAAGCATCACGTATTTACACATGTAGGTGTTTTTTTACTCAAAGAGTGTTTGAGCCTTATGTTCTTCAGAACATGTCTACATTGCTTTAAACAAGCTTTAATGCTGCACAGCCACAACCGTATCCTTTTAGATTGGAAATGTATTCTGACAAAGATTGGATCAATATAGGCAGGTTGATATTATAGCAAGAATGATTAATGCTATGTATAATTTCATTTAGAAACGTCCTTATTACGTGGTTTATCACCAGGTTGAACTGTAAAATGTCTTACAAGTTACATACCTTTGTTGTGTTAAAAATTAATGTTTTTTCTTACTACATAATGTACTGCACTAAAAAAAACTGACTTTAATTAAATGTATTACGTCTAATACAGATTAAATATAACTGTATTAGGTCAGTTGAAAGCAATAATATTAAGTGTAAATAAAAAAGATCAGGTTCAACTTAATAGTATTGCCTTCAAGTACCCTAATACAGTTATATGACATTTTTTGACATGATACATTTAATTAAAGTCAACATTTCAGTGTCTTCAGTGTGTGGCAGCATTGTAATGAGCTCCGTGTCGTTGCAGCTGGTTTCCGCCGCCCCGTGGTTCTGTTCGGGCCCATCGCTGACGCTGCCAATGAGAAGCTGGCCTCCGAGATGCCCGACCTGTTTGTGGTTGCCAGTGAGTCCCGGTGTCAGTGTCAGTGGGTGTTAGGTGTCCTGGTGTTTCTGCTAAATCCCCCCCCCCACTGTTTCTCTGTTCTTATGTTAGAAACCGAGCCGAAAGACGCCGGATCAGAGAAGTCCTCCGGAGTGGTTCGCCTCAACACCATCCGACAAATCATCGAGCAGGTGCCCACTCACACTGAAAAACACACACACACACACACACACACACACACACACACACACACACACACACACACGCACACGTACACACGCGCACACACATCGATTAAAATCGAAGCAGTATCCTATTAATCTATCAGTGTCCTTGAAGTGTGAGATTTAAAGGGTTTTGTCAACCAGCTGCTCAACTGGGATCTGTGTTTAGTTCATCTAGTTAGTTAGTTAAACAGTTAGTTAGACAGTTAGTTAGATAGATAAATAGTAAGTCTGTTAGTTACTGAGTAAGTTACTTAGTAAAACATTTACTTAGAAAGTTAATTAGATAGTTAGTTATTTAGTTAGACAGTTAGTTAGAAGGTTTAAAAGATAGTTAAATAGATAGTAAGTTAGTTGGATAGTTAGTTAGTAAATAAGTTAGTTAGATAGCTAGTTAGATCGTTTGTTAATAAGTTAGAAATGTAATTAGTTAGATAGTGTGATGGTTAGTTAGTTAGTTTATAAGTTAGTTTAGAATCAGTAAGTTAGTAAGTTAGTATGTTTGTTATTTAGTTAGTGTGATGGTTCGCAGGTTGGTCAGTGGCTCTCATGGAGATCTAAGCAGCAGCTGTGGATGAGAGAAACATCATGAACAGGAAGTGATAAGTTCCTGTTAGGAACAAGCTCATCATCTCGTAGGTCAGGCACTGTCTCTGTGAGATGAACAGGCTCAGGCACTATTTCCTCAAAGCTGATCTATTTGGTTTGTAAAAAACACAGTTTAAGGAAGTACATTTAATCATTTACAATAACGGAACACAAATCAAATTGATACAGCTCTATTTAGGTTTGTTCAAATAGGATGCAAAAGGCTGAGTAGGACAAGAAAAGCTATTAACTATAGATGTATACATACCACTATTCATATGTGCATATACACCCACACTCCGTTATTAAGATTATATTTATTGATGTACTGTTGTAGGCCAGGGACAGAAGTAAGCATAGATACAAGTACAAAATAAAACACTTAAATTAAGCATTAAAAAGAAAGAGACAGATTGTTTAAAAGTAACATCCACAAAAGCTATAGAAGGCACAAAGTAACTCTTTCTTTGTTATCGCCACTTGTGTGTCAAATGTAACCCTTCTGTAATCCTGCTGACAGTCACACAAACTGAGCTGAGAAATGAACCTCCTTGGCAAAAATATGAGAGATCTGAGCTGATCCACGGCCTGTCTGTTTACTGGCAGGCCGCAAACAACTTCACGGCGTATACTGCCGCCCGAAGTCCCCGGCCGGAAGTCCCCGGAGTTGGGGAGTGGCTTCAGTAGAAGCTGCTGGGACTCCCAGCAGCTTCTACTGAAGCCTTCAGAGTAAATCGCCAGAACGCCGACACCTCCTCATCACCACCGCTCCCATGTTTTTTTTTGTTTTGCCATAAGTTAGTCTCTCTGCGTTGGTGCGCGGGGCTAATGCTAATAATGCTAATGCCAGCAAATACAATGGCGGCTTCAAAAAACTTTTCAGAGTTTTACGGGGCGTGGTTTGCAATTCGCCCAGCCAATCAGAAATTGGTACTTTTTTCTCCCCATGATAGTCCCACCTCTCTAGCAGGCACTCAAATTGGGGGTAAAAGTTCTCTGAACTAAGTTCTCTTTTTGGTGTGAACGCAAAATTCCAGGCACTAACAGAACTAAACGGGAAAAGTACGGGGAAAAGTACTCCGGTGTGAAAGCGCCTAAGGACCCCATTAGGCCTGTTAACCATTGTTTCCCCATTCCTCCTCCACAAAGGACAAGCACGCCCTGCTGGATGTGACCCCCAAGGCAGTGGACACCCTGAACTACACCCAGTGGTACCCCATTGTCATCTTCTTCAACCCAGACAGCAAGCATGGCATTAAGACCATGAGACAGAGGATCGCCCCTAACTCCAACCGCAGCGCCCGCAAACTCTACGAACAGGCCGTCAAACTGAGGAAGACCTGCGCTCACTTGTTCACTGGTACAGCCTCACACCCACGGTCAGCTGTATTACCACAGTTGGGAAGTAACTAAGTACATTTACCCGAGTACTGTACTTAAATACGATTTAGATTTTGTACTTATACTTGAGTAACATTTTCAATGCAGGACTTTTACTTGTAACAGAGTATTCCTACATTCTGGTGCTTCTACTTTTACTTAAAGGTCCCCTATTATACTGTTTTTCATCAATATATTATAGGTCTCAGATATATACAAACATGTCTCTGAAGTGTTTGGCTCCAAATACCAAACAGATCATTGCAGCATCCCATAAAACCCTCTGTTTCAGCCCTGTTTCAGAAGTGCTGATTCTCTGTCTGTTACTTTAGATGAACATAAGGAGCCCCTCCCCACGCACCTCTGAGAGATATTTGGTTAAAAAGAACACAATGGTGCTCTTGGATTCAGGTGATAAGGGGGGGGGGGGGTTACCTTGGTTGGTGATTGGCTAATGGTTACACAAGCCAAAAAAATCGTTATGACATCATAAAGTGGCCAAAATCTGATCAGCTCATTTTCAGGTTTTTATATAAATGGATCAGGACAAAAAGTGAGGGGGTCTTTTCTCCTGAAACTTTCAGAATCTCTTTACACAGAGGGGACACATGGTTATGTAAAATACATGAAAAAGTGGATTTTGCATAATAGGTGACCTTTAAGTACAAGATCTGAGTACTTCTTCCACCTCAGTGTATTACCATAGTACTGATGCAGCTCTAGTTGTATATTTGTCATTATTTATGTATGTTTATGTTGATGCTGAGGTTGGATGGTTTTCTCATTCAGCCACCGTTGATCTGAACTCAGCCAACGACGCCTGGTACGGCAGCGTCAAAGACTCCATCAGAGGGCAGCAGATGCAGGCGGTGTGGGTTTCTGACGGCAAGGTAAGCAAACACAAACAAACCCAATACAGGCACACCTGTACTTCTGTCTTTGTGAGGACAGACATTGACAAAATACATTCCCTAGCCCCTTACCCTAACCTCTGTTCAATCATTCTGAGTTAAAGACGCCCGGCCTTGGAAATCTGACCATTGATAAGTCCAATAAAGTCACAAATGAAACAGAGAGTTTAATTCTGCTTGTATAGATTCCTTTGCCTTTGCTTGACATATTCTGAGAAATTAGCAAACCAGAAAACAATAGACTTTCAATATTTAACAGATGCAACAAACTCGTTTTTTATATATCTTTCTTTTAAAATATGTTAAGCGGCTCTCCACAAACTTGATTTGGTGGCAGAGGGGAAAGTGGCTCTTTTGATAGTTAAGGTTGATGACCCCTCCCCTAACCCTGATCTTCATTCTAAAATGAAGATCAAAGAGGAAGACCTTTGAAGAACCAGTCCTCACTTTGAAGGTCTACAATTCAAACAGGTTCTCACAAAGATAGATATACAGGCACACCAACACACACCTCTACGGTGAACACCAGTCAGTGATATCAAGGTCATTAAAAGCCCATTTAGTCATTTCAATGCTATTTACGCATCTTTCAAATTATCCGGATTTAAGCAGAAATGTTTGTTTTTAAAAATGTGATTTTGGTGAAATCTAGATATGGTCCTTTTTACAAATATGTAGAATGTAACATCTCAGCTTTCCTGGACTGGAAAACAGACTTAGCAAAGACAAACACGTTTCAAAAACAATGTCAAGAAATATAATTTAAAATAAAAATAAAATCAGGAGCTTTGCTAGAGCATGGCAAAGGGATTCAACTGACAACTCTACCCTGATGCATATTTATTTTACTTCTCAAATCAAATGTATTACTTTTCTTAACTGCTTAACAACATAAATAAACTAATAGATTTATAAAAAATCAAAAGGGACACATTTCTAAGGAACGCTGGACCCGTGATTTCCCTGTTGTTAGTTACACTTTAATGATATAGGACATTTCAATACAAGCTCTCCTCGCGATGAATGATCCGATAGTAGCTTCAGCTCACACTGAGGGAGCGTTACAGGACTGTTGTGACTCTGCATTAGTTTCAGCCCGGTGGTTTCTCAGTGTGTCTCCAGTTGTTCTTCAGTGGCAGGAGTCTGTAGTGGACCTACTATCTGCCTGTCACCTGCATAGCAGCCACCTGTGTGCGCTCTGAGCATGCTCACTGTGTGTCATCCTACTTCCTGCCAGTAGTGCTACAGCTCGGCTCTGTTTGTCTTTCTTTCTTCTCTCTTGTTCTCGTGCTCTCCGTCTGTCCATCCTTCCTTCCTGTGCACCCAAGATCCATCATGTGTCTCTTCTAGCTGGAGACAGTAGAGAGTGATCTGGACTGCCAGGACGTGGAGCGTCTGTCCTTCCTGTCCGCCATGTCCGCTGACTACCTCAGCATGGACAGCCGGCTGACCTCTGACCTCGAAGACACCGCCGACGAGGGCGGGACCTACACCGACAACGAGCCGGATGTGGAGATGATGCACATCTCAGCCATCAGCCGCTCGTCTGAACCCGTCACAGCTGAGGAGGTCAGACACACACACACACACACACACACACACACACACACACACACACACACACACACACACACACACACGTGCGCGCACACACACACACACACACACACACACACACACACACACACACACACACACACACACACACACACACACACACACACAGGTCTAGTTTACATAGTCTTAACAGTCACACATGTAATATTTTAAAGATGACTTCATTTTGTCATTTGACAACACCAAAGATCAGACATGATTAAAGCCATAATGATATTTAACAACCAAGGGAGTGGCTTATTTCCCTTTTATACTATTGAAAAAAGTGAAATAAGGTTTCTTTGATGTACTTAAACCTCTACTAGTATACCCTAGGTTTCAATGGGCTTCTAACAGAATCATTTGTATGAAATGCCCTCTAACTTCTTATGTGTTTTAAACGGACACAGTGGAAGCACTACATTCAAATTGGAACCTGACATGTACCTTAATATGTCCTCTCAAACAAGGCATTTTTTAAGTTAAAGTAAAAAAAAGTGGATATATACATTTCAGCATGAGAAAATACATATATTTAAAACAATATTATTATTATTTTATTCATATTTATTCACACAAAAAATGAATAAATAACAAATACAAATATAATATATAAAAAAGAAACAAACAAAGGATACAAAATAGTACAGGATACCTGATATTGCTCATATTCATGGGACAAACATATTCAGGAGAAGGGATATTTACCTCGACGGGATCATCTGTCAGCTGGTCAGGGGTCTGTACCTGCAGCATGACCTCAGGCTGGGTAGTTAACATTTGGGATTCAACGTGAGCACTGACCTAAATACAGTGCTGGAGTAAATGCTACTCTCCCCTCTGCTCATCATGAGCCCTCCTTCGCCCGGCGGAGGGATACAGCCTCACCGCTCCAATGTTTAGCTGACATCAGGCTCACTCATTGTCCCTGTTCAAATGACTTGTTATTCATCAACATAGTCATGCATTGATCTTCTTAATTCTTTGTATCTTCAGCTCTACTTCACTGTGTTGGCAAAGTGTTAAGGGCTTTATGATGACATGTATGTGTTGCCTTTAGTATGCTGCTGCCACCTGCAGTGCAGACAGGAGAATACAGCTCCAGTAGCTTCTGTACAGCTGCTCTATAGTTAACCAGTGAATACAAAGTCTGTACCTTCAATGTATTGCATTCTCTATTGTAATTATATGTCCACAGTTATTATGGACACACATGTAACAAATACACCAAATTACCAACAAAAGTCTTAATACATCCTTTTTTTAATGAATTCTTATGTGTTTGTGTGTGTAGATCTTACGCAGGTACAGTCCAGACATCCGGAGTCGCTTAAGGAAACTGAGCAGCCGTGAAGTCCTCAGCAGGTCCAGTCCTCCACCTGTCTTCTCACCAGATGGCAAGGTAAGACACACACAGTATATATGCACAGTGGGAACACACACACCTCAGGAAACACGCTTCTGCGTCCTAAAGCAATCCAATCCAACTGTGAGGATTACATTACATTACATTATATTACATTATATTACATGTCACTTGTTAGACGCTTTTATCCAAAGCGACTTACATACATTCAATACTGTGGGCAATCCCCACAGGAACAATTTGGGGTGAAGTGTCTTGTCCAAGGACACAGCGGAATGTTGACTGCAGCAGTGCCCCTGTGATCCAAAGATCAGCGCACTATCCACTGAGCCACAACCTCCCTGGATAAGAAGATACTTTCTTTGTTTGGGTTTTGGACTGTTGGTCAGACAAGGTATTTTAGCTATCCAGGGAAATTAGTGGGTGTAAAATTAGATAGTGACATCACTATGTATCACTCGTGCTTCTATTGGCTAGTGCTCCAACACATTGTACGTCTAACCAATCAGAGCAGACTGGGCTCTGGTTTCAAACAGAGGGTGAAAAGAGGTGCATACAGGCAGTATGAGAAAAATAAAGAGCTTTTTGAAGCATGGAGACATGTCCTCTTTAATACTTGCCCTATGCATACTGTTTTGTCCTAGGAAACACATGTTGGAGTGTAGGGTTATTGTTAACAGTGAACAACAAGAACACAGTTCAACTCCATCAGCCAGCCCCTACCTTTTGCAGATGAATACTTCTATCTCCTCATCATATTGACATTTATGTTGGCTGGAAATCGTTTACAGTGTGTTTATACTGTGGGTTCAAATGAAACATGGTTATACAGCAGTGTTGCTCATAGTGACAACTGCACACAGGTTAACATAGTGGAGCATTTAGCAGCTAAAGAGCTAAAAGAATGTATTGGTTGAAGATTTGGCGTATAGTGGTGCATACTAAAAAAAAACTATAAGAGGAAATGAGTTGTAAATAGGAACAAATGTGTAACCATTTTAACCATAAATATCTGAAAAGGTCAGTAACAATAAGAATATCACAATTCACTCTGAGACTGTGGACAGTATATCATATTGTTAAGTGGCAGCATTTGACAGAAGATAACATGTCAGCTAAAGCTAACCCTAGCTCTGCCCCCTAGTGGCCAAAACAAATAATTGAATGCAGAGTAAAACTAATGGTTAAAAAAAGTTTGTAAAGATATCAAAGTCAATTGGATAACTTGTAAACAGCAAGAGTTCAGAGCTGCCTCTGAATTGAAGATCATTTAATGAGGACTTATATCACACTGGTTACAAAACTGGGGGTATATGATTTCAGATGAAGCTCTGTTTTAATTGTGGTGCGGTCAAAACAATGATGTAAGAGATCTTCAACACTTCCATTTCACAAAAACGAATGTTTAAATGATGATCTTAATGATAAAAGATAATAATTTAGCAAACGGTAATTCTGGACACCTCTAGCAACTGTGACTCTAACCTCCACATGCACCCTGGCAGCTCTTTACCTCCATGGAAAGGAACAAACTGCCCTTCCCTTTGAGGAACGGCCTGATATGGAGAGTCCACTCTCACTGCAGCTCAGAGTCCTCCGACGTCAGCTCATTGGACCAGATGGGTACCCAGAATTCCCCTCACTTATTGTTACATGGTGGTGGGCTTGTGTTTAGCGGTAGTGTTCGACTTTAAACTGTGTTCATGTTTTCATTCCAACGACCCATCACAGCAGCATACGTCAATGATTAGCATGAATCTCTATTCCAAGTAAACAGTGAATGATGTTGAGGAGATGCAGTTTGGTTGGAATGAAAACATTTTCTCTGTATTTGTCTTTTTAGTGCTTTCTCTTATAGGCAACGTTTTGTGTCTGAACCCAAATCCCAATTTTTTTAATTTACCGTCGCTTTCCACAACCCAGACTACCACTGAAGCCGACCCACTAGTTTATTATATTTAATAAATACAGTATACAGTTTTTTTATTTGTGGAATATTAAAGAGGCCCTGTTCTGCTTTTTGGGGTTTCCCTCTCCTGTAGCGTGTTATATATGTTTTTGCATGTACATGTTGTGTAAAGACTACAATCCCTGTGTTCCCTCCAGAGGGAGTTTCTCTCCCACACTCCCCAGACTGGTCTCTGGTTTCAGACAGAGGGTGAAAAGAGGTGCTGCAGCACAGGCAGTATGAGAACAATAAGAGCTTTCTGAACATTACAGCATGGAGACATGTAGAGACACTAGTTACTGATATACACCTGAACATCAGCAGAATGGGTCCTCTTTAAAAGGTTGTAGATTTGTTAGTGAATATTTGTATCCATTGAGAAATAACCAAACAAATAATATAATTAAGTAACATATAGATGACATGACGTTCTTTTTTCCCACTGTTCTCTATGGGAACACGTTTCTAAAACCAAATATGGACTCTGCTCAGGAGGTAATACTTCATTCAAAGCTTTCCTCCCCACCCCACTGAACTTTGTCTATTTGCATCCTTCCTTACGGGTCAGAGTTCTCCTAGGTGACATGGAATAGATGTCTAAACCACGCAGCCTGACAACAGGAGTTCATCAAGGCTCAGTCCTTGGCCCTTTCCTCTTCTCCCACTACATAAAGGATGCTCTCGTACTTGTGTGTGGCTTCTCCTAGCTAGGTAGACGGCTTTTCTTTTCATCCCCCAATCAAAAACTGTCATCTCTCCTTGCCTAGCTGACATCCCATAGCTGTTGTCCTGGAGCTCAACATTAACTCATCTTTTTATCCTGTCCAAGACAATTGATGTATATTTAGTACATTGGGTTTATTGTTTTAGTTTAGTTTTTAAACTTAGTATCGAGAAGGTATAAAACTTCTTGGAATTTCTCTAGTTTTGGTATCCTTTACTACATTTCTAGAATCTTCTTCCCTGCTGATGACTTGAATTGATCTAGCAGATGTGACATCATATCACAGCAACGACAACCTCAAACACCACTGCTGGCATTCTGCACAAATGGCAAATGATTACCATCATCCAGCACCTCATACATGTCCTGAGGTGTTCCTGGAACACCTGGGATAAGCATTCCCTTTCTTGCTGACCTAAATCAAGGAAAACATTTTGGATACACAATCCAATAAGCTTGACAGAATAGTTTAGCCCTCAGTATTGTTTGAGTGCCTCTAGTCTCAGTATGTCCACCTGCTGTGGTCGAGATGGAGAATTACTAAAAGCTAAGGAGCTCATATTGTTTGAGTGCCTCTAGTCTCAGTATGGCTGCATTATGAAGTTTCTGCTTAGTTTCTATTGTCTTTTATAAAAGTCAGATTTGTACCACCACTAACTCTGAGTATCTGCTCTGGCTCTAATGCTTTTTCTCCAGGTGAAACTGTCTCTGAGGGACGATCCGGCCACTTTATCAGGATCAACTAACCCACACCATCACCACCGTCAGCACCACCCTCCACCCCCCAGCTCCAGCAGAAGTTACGATTCTCCCTCCAGCAGCAGCCCGGCCAGCAGCAACAATGACCCACCCCCACTCATCCCCCGTTCAGCAGCTTCCTCCGGCCCGCTGCCCCTGCCTCCGGCTCACCACTTTAACTCCTGCAGCAAAATGTGGCCTGTGGGAGCGCCTCAACCCCCCCCCATTCTTAGGTCCAGCAGTTGTGGGGGCACGGCAGAGGCTACAGTGCACCCCCCCGGGGCTCTGCCCGGTGCCCTGGCAGCCTGCAGGCAGCAGCAGGAGGAGGCGGCGCAGGACAGCCCTGGGGAGGACCCCTCCCTCAGGTCCTTCTATGGGAAGATCAAGGCCTTCGAAAAGATGGATCACTTCGCCCGGGCCCAGAGGATCCTGGAGCTGCAGGAGGCGCAGAGTGCCAGGGTGGGCAGAGCTCTTTGTTCCTATTGGCCAGATACTACAGTATCAGGAGGTGATTTACACGCATTGGTGTAAACTAACCAAGTACATTTACTCAAATACTGTACCAATGTACAATATTGAGAGACTTGTACTTTGCTTGAATATTTAAATGTTTTGCTACTTCTTACTTCTACTACACTACAACAACGACCTGAACTACAATTCAGAGGTAAATGGTGTACTTTTACTCCTCTGCATTTATTTAATACCTTTAGTTACTTTACAGATTTGGATTGATAATGTGAAATATAATCAACTCTTAAATCAGACTTTAGCTGCACCTATTCTCAAGAATAACATCATACAAATCTTATATAGCACCTTTTAAAACTAAGTTAGTAAATAATAAATGGATTTTGTAGTAAAGGTACAAAAGTGATTTTTGTATTTAATGAGGTATTTCTCTGTACAGCACTTTGGTCTGGAGGTTTGAAAGTGCTGTACAAATAAAGCTGTATTGTATATTGTACATTTCATTTACCAAAGAAAAATACATTTCATGATTATCACTCATGTACAGTATCGTGTAATTATAACTCAACATCTCATCAAGAATAGATTTAAAAATACAAAACATGACGAAAACACAAGCAGGTCTAACATAAGACATACTAATGGACACCAATGATGGGGACAAGGACAATAACCAGAGGATGGAGAGCACTACAGGCTAATCGGACATTCTGAGTATTGAAGTGGGATTGGATGATGATTTTGTCTGATGTGTGTCTGTCTATTTCAGTAGAGTAGTTTTGTAGGTAGAAGCTGCACTTTAGTTTGGATCCCGGTCATTTCAAGCTTTAATACACTGATCTGTGTTTGCAGATGGAAATGGCTCAGAAGCACCCCGACATCTACGCCGTTCCTCTGAAGGCGGCCAAGTTGGAGCACAGCCGCCCTCAGCCTATCGGGTAGGCTCACTACTGCATACGCCTCGCTGTGAGTGGCTGTCCGCGTGTCAGTGTAACCTCCCACTTCCCCCCCGATACCACAGAGGCTCGCATTGTTGGGGAAATCCATAATCAGTTACCTATCACAATATAAAGTACTGTAACCTGATTACTTTCCATTACTTTTGGATTACCTCAATATCAAATGCAATGCAAATAATAAACAAGAGAAATTAAATATCAATAAATGACTTTAACTTTAGACCTATTCGAATACATATATTGATTTGCCGATTTATAGTCCACTGACAGTTAATCAAGTTATCTATATAACTTTATCTGGATGTCAAATGGAAAGTGAGCATACATTGTAATGTTTCACAGAATACTACCCTCAATATAATGAAGGCCTAAGAATAGGAAATACACATTTCCTTGCAGCTTCTACAGCATGATGGCCCGGTTCAGAGGGTTACATTAAAAATGTATTTAAAATGTTACAATTACTAGTTTCCTGTTAAAAATGAAGTCTATTATGTAAGACCACGGAATAATGTGACCTTAGAAAAGAAGAAATCAAGATATTTAAAGCTAGGCTACAGAATAGTATAGTTTACAAATGCTGTTTTGTTTAATACATGATCATGACGGAAGGAGAGTGCGAGTTGTGCAAACCAAACAAAGTTATTAGAAATAGCCATGTGGCAGCAACTGAGATAGTCCACACAAAATAATAAACAATATAGCCATCCTCTATTTCTTGAGGGGGCTCCATGTACCCCTCTCAGGACCCAGCTTACTGCAAGAGACCAGAACCAGGTTACCTGCTTTTATTTAGTGACTCATTACCTGATTCTGATCAGCTTTCTGGCTTCCGGCTGATCCAAGCCGGCGCTCCAAACACACCGCGCTGCAACAGGTGCCTTGCTCAAGAGCACCTCGACAGCACCCAGGAGACATTCAAAGAATATTTCATCTAAATAAAACACATCTCAGACATGAATATGTGTTAAAGTGGCTCTTACATGGGGATCAGGGATCAGTGAAGTCACTGGGATTCATCATGTGGGAACTATGAACGCCTGTACACCTTTTATCGCAATTCATCCAATAGTTGTTGAGACATTTATGTCTGAAGTGGTGGACAGACGTTGTGAAATCAGAATCAGCAACTACATACAGTTGATTTTATGAGTGCAGGACTCAACACAGCTGTTGTCTGTCCCTCCAGGTCCAGCTCCCGTCCTGGACCCCAGACTCCTCCGTCCTCCAGGGAGGGGCGTCCCTTCTGCCCCAGCGAGGAGGATGTGAAGGAGGAGGCAGCGCCTGAATACTACACCGCCAACTCCTTCCAGTACCAGGACACCCAGCTGTAGCTGTCCTGGACACATGTTCATGCACTGCAGCTGCAGTCTCTAACACATCCATGCCATCATGCCCTGCACAATAAGCTGCTGACTCTGAACTGACTCTTGCTTCTTTGATATTAAAGGACAAAAACTTTTATTTTTGATTCACAGAAGTTTAAGCAATCTCACTATCCATTTGGATAGGAACACTGTCCTCACTTAACTTGTTATGTTTATCTAATGGTTTCTTTATTCTTTAGCACTTTTAAAGGGTAAACTGAGTAATCAGGAACCACTTGTTTTCTTGCCTATGCAACTCTTCAGTTCGTGCACAGCAACTGAAACGTATTGCCACGAGTTTTGTCCTCACGAAAACCTCAACAAACCTAAAAACCACAATGCGCTTTATCACATCTCTCCCCATCTTTTTCAAGCTACTATTATTGCCAGCTACGATCAATAAATGTTACCTATATATTATGATATTCAACGTACATATGTATATATATATATGCACAGTATACATATGTATTTAAAGTCAAGTGTTTATACTCTGTCTTTGCATTCCTTCGTATATGACAATGCCTGTGTATACATACAGTATATATCTATATATAGTCTATCTAGTTACACTGGAATTTGTAATAATTTTTTGAAGTGCCTTTTACTTTCTCAGTCCCATGAGGTTCGGGTTGTGTTTCCTCTGCCCCTCAGCCGCCCAGCCGTATTAAAACCTCTGCTGCTGTCAAGCTTAAAGGGAAACCAGGGAACCAGTGACACCAAAATCTCAATGCTGAGCCCATACACCACACACTGTACTGTCAGGATTTAGAAAGAGCTAACACTGTCTGACCGCTAGAATCCATCCACAGCGATATCAGTTTGAGACTTTACGTGTAGATAATGAGAGTAGTTCAAAAGTGTTATCTGTAAAGGCCCGGTCACTCCGGGATTAAGGTGGCAAATCAACAGATTTCAATAGAAGCTGCAAAATGTGCGGAATAGCTCGCAGGGTTAGGAGTTCAAGTTTAGTGAAATCAAGCATTAACAAATAGTGAATTGTTTGTTTCAACAAGCTGATCTTTGAAGGAAATTAGGTTCAGATTGTCTAAAGAAAAAAGAGGCTATCATAGCTTGTTAGCTCTGTTACAGTTTTTATATATACTTATGAGGCAAAGGCTTGCAACAACACAAATTATTTCTGTTGCAGCCCTACTGTTTCCCCCTTGGCATATTGGCAACAGCTATAGGAGCTTGGTACTGTAGACAGTTACTGCATCACCAAGCTGCAAGATAAACTCATTTAAATGCGGCTTGCAATACATTGAGCTGAGCCCTATCTGGTGTGACCGGGCCTAATCATTGCTTTTCGTCATTGTTTCCTTCTTTGGTGCTCAGCAGTCATTGCTGTTCTGCTTTAGTACCGTCCAGCCAAAAAGGGTTTGCCAGTTTGAACTGAGCGGCCAGTAGCGAGATGTCTTTAGCCTGGGATTGTTTTGTTGGTTGACTTTCTGCAGGTGATGCCCTTTTCTGTCTGTTCAGCCATGGAGGCTATCACTGCCTATGCTAACAACCCTGTTAAATGATACGGTTGGTGACATTCTACATTTTTCTTATTGTCAACAAATCCCATGTGCAGACCCAAACCAACAATGAATGTATCCACTAACAAGTATTGTGTGTGTATCCAACACCTGATACTGAATCTCTTATTTCTCTGTGCCATAGAGCTCTAATGTTGGTCACAAAACTGTAAGAGGCTCGACCAGAGCAGCAAGAGTGGATTAATCCGCTGCTGAACATACTGCAGTCCCCAACAAATGCACTATTTCCTCCTGTTTGAAAAATAACTAATGTGTTCAGTTCTTTGAAAATAATAAACTATATATTTGTGAGCTTTTGTAATATATATATTTATGTCTTCAGAAGGAACCAGACAGTATTGAGTTGTGGACTAAGGCAGTGTTGATGTCGCTTTTTGGGACAATAAGAAGAATTTGGAATAACACCAGCCTTATTTTCTAAAGCTGTTTCCCATTTTTGATACTTGAAGCCTGAATAGAGTGGTGCAAGAAAGAGTCCTAAAACCAGGAAATTAGTTTCACGTCACGTTCCCTCGTCTCAAAGTCAACGTTTTTGGGTCATATTTTTAGTCTGACGCTTAAGAAATGTTCATACTTTGTTCTACGACATAAAATACATCAGTGAATACCCCACTGGTAAATGTTGGAGGCTTTTATGTGTTTTAAAAACTGGTTGCAATCAAGTGACTAAATGAAACTACTAAACATCATCACATCAAACATTAGCCGCCTTTAGCTTAGCGGTGGTGACTCGCAGCCATGTGACCGTTGTGAAGCTTGTTTATAGCCTATTGTTAGCTTTTAACATCTGCCGATTGCATTTGTGCTTCAAAAATCATAAAGAGTTTTTAAAATGTAGAGATTATCCTGCTGAAATGTGTGTTTGCCACAGATCTGCCCTTCTGATGCTCACTCCCTGGTTCCTACACAAATACATCATCCTGCACCACTCTGTGACGGTGCAGCAGGGTCAGCCCACTGAAGGTTTAGCTGAAGTACCCCCTAAGCTGGGGTGGGTATCCAACCCTGTCTGAAGGCTCTCAAGTGAGAGACATCTTCTTTTATTAGTCCAAAGCAGACGATATGACTTCCTGTGTGCCAGCAGACATGTATCTACACAGGCCTATCACACAGGCCTGTCACACAGGGGGAGCAGCAAACACAGGATAATGTGCTGGCTCTATCATTTGAGTTTGTACCAGTATCCACAGAGTGTATTCAATCACGTACAAAGGTCTTGAGCTAGAAGGAAACGTGTGAAGCCACAGATGGGGTGTGTGTGTGGTGGAGGCAGTTCTCTTTGGGCTCCACCATCAGTGTGTATGAATGGTGTCCCACATGTTTCAAATATGCTTGATTGTATATCTCAGTTCACTCTTCAGCTCCAAACATGAGCTACCAAGTGCTTACCGTCAGAAGTGCTAATGAGTGACGTCCCTCACAATGCACCGGCACTGAACTCATGGAGTGTACTGCAGTGTGTCATGGCAGAGGGTAATACTGTACATGAGACGGAGAGAATTAGAAGAATGATTGGACTGTGTCTGCTGAGTTTTTCCATGTTTTCACCTTAAAACACCAAATAAAACAAAAAGTCTTAACCACCTGAGTAGTGCATGGACTGTGATCTGTTATGGCATTTATGGTATTAAAGCTTAATACAGTGTAATCCTAATGAGATGTAAACTGCTGCATCCTGAGAATGTCGTGTGTGTGTGTGTGTGTGTGTGTGTGTGTGTGTGTACAGAGGCTATGATCAGGGGAAATCAGAAAAAGAAACTCGAACAGGGGGGTGGATGAATTAAACCTCAGTGTGCTGGAGTCCTAGATCAACTGGACCGCGACCTGGACTTTCCCTCTGGTTCTCAAGTACAGAGCCCCGACCCTCCTGATCTGGATGACATGTCATAATAACATACAATTGTATAAAACACAATTTGCTTACATTTTTGTTCTCTTTTGAGAATCAAACAAAACAGATTTAAAGTGGACCTATCATGCAAAATGCACTTTTGTACGTCTTTTATACATGAATATGTATCCAGGGAACTCACCAAGTGTCCGAAAATACAACCCTCTCTCTTTTCCTCCGTACCCAAATCTTTTCAAAACGGGGCTACAACGAGCGGATACAGATTCCATCCGACCCGACGTCAGCCCGGAATAGTGGGCGGTGACGCTCTGCCTACATGGGCAACGCTCCACCTATCATGGGAATGAGAGGTTGGGCCAATGCTTCCAATCTAAGGCTAAAAACTGGATCAATACCAACCATCCGGGACCAGGACACATCCAATTTGGAAGCTGTAAGTTTTTCCATGTTAATATTTGCATTCCTTTTTATTTAGTGGTGTTTTTCCTGATAAAGTTATCTCTACTACGTAGCTTGTAGCATGTAGCTTGTAGCATGTAGCTTCGCCGTATCAATGTCGCCTCAAACCCAAACAGTAATCGGTTGGGTGTTTATATGTTTTTGTAACATTGTATTTCATTTTGTAAGCTCCGCAGTCTTTTCTATTTAAACTATCAGGCATTTGCTAACCTGTTCAGGCATACTGCTGTAATGGCAATCTGTGTGAAGGCTGTAAAGCTACGCCCTAGCCGATACCACAAGTATTTATTCTCCTATTTATTAGTATTTTTGATCCTCTAAAATCATATTGAGTAAGTTATAATAACAAACGTAATCTTCTGTAGGTAAGTGCAGTTTTTTCCAGCGTTTTATGTAAAAGCTTTTGTGATTGTAGTCTATAAGAATTATCAAATATCACCGATCTGTAAACTAAGCTAAGCTAAGCTACGCGAATGAGACGTGATGTGATTCAGCAGTCTTTATTACTTGTTTGCGCACATGAATATACATATGTGTGTGTGTGCACGACTGTTAGGATACAACAGTGTGTGTATGTGTGCGCAATTGTTGCAAGGAGGGGGGAAAAACACAACGCTGCACAGCTCCGTTGATGGGACTTGGCTAATTAGCGGCTAGCACTCATTACAGTCTGTCTACTGAGCTCAGCCCCTCTCCAACACATCAGCTTTGCTAAATAGACAGCGTTAGCCCCCATCTTTTGGGATTTCAGATTATAATTATCCAAATAGTATTTTCTCATCCTGAATACTAAATTGAGATGATTTTGTTCTAACTATGTTTCTTCTATACAGGCCAGCACCTCACATACTACCAGCGGAAAATCTGTGATGATAGATGATAGATTCTGCATGTCAGACTGACCCACCGAAGCTGCGTACTGTATTTGTTTTGGGTTCAATTAACCGTTGATTTTGACAATAAAGTTCCGACAGTTTATATAAAATGTGTCATGATTATTCATGTTTGATGGGTAAAGTATATGCAGATTTCAAAAGCAAAAGGTTGTGTGTGGACTTTTTTTGTCATCAACAAATGGGTGTGTTATGCCATTGCTGTGTAGTATATAATATAATAGTAACGCCATCTACAATGACAGAATGAAATGAAAGATTGCATAAAACCATATACACCAGTATTTATTTTCATGAACAATATTAGCATACGTTTTACAAATTCGCATACGCTCGTGCCGGGGGACGTGCCTCACCCCCCTCTTCTGCAGGGGGGCGTGGTCAGCTGCAGCTCATTTGCATTAAAGCTACTTCAGCCCTTGCAAAAACAGGGCTGGAATAGAGCAAATAGAGCGAAATGAGGCATGGCTAAAATGCATGATCTGTTTGGTATTTTGAAAAAAAACCTTCACAGACATGTTTTATATAGGTATGGCCCTACAATATATTTTCCAAATATAGCATGATAGGTCCACTTTAAATTAAAAAAAAATGCAAACAAACAAGTGAAATGAACTAAATTGCTGAATTGCTTTTAATTCACTGGCAGGAGCGACAAGTGAGGAGGAGCAAAAAGTTAACAACGAGGGAGAGATTGAACAAAGAGAAAGAGTAGAGGACAGAGAGAGTAATGAACAGGAAGAAGACAGAGAGACTAAAGAAGATGGAAGAGAGGGTGCAGGTTATGGAAAGGAGAGAGACATGGAAAATGAATGTTGACAATGTTGTGTGATCATTTTAGCCTCTTCTGCATGTCCAGATCATTAATAGTAACAATCAACTGATTCTTATGCATTTCAAAAATAATTGATGCTGCAGCCCACTGACATGATTTGAAATCAATATATTATCCAATTTGTGACCCCCCACAGGACTTAAAAAGCACCTAACTAGATCATGAAAATCCCCAAAATCCCCCGAACCCCCCTAGCATGTTTGGACCTCGGTATTTAGGAAATCCTGGATACAGCCCTGCTTGTGTTACACTATGCAGTAAGCAGCTGTTATAAATTAACTAAAATAAGTTGAATCTACTAACCCGATGAATCGTTTTTTAGCAGGTCTCAGGCTCGAAAATGACATTCCCAGAACAAATGACTATATCTTCACTTCTAAAAGGGGTAAATTAATAATCTTTTTTCTCAAAGCAATAATAAACCTGTGAGTTCGATGTAGAAAAGTCAGAATCAATATAGAATTTTTTTATTTTAAAGTCAATTCAGATTGAACATAGTAAAGAAATGTAAATTATAGTGTCTGTCCAAAAAAAAAACATTACCTAGAAAACCACCCTTGAATGATGGGATAGTAGACTAAAACCTTTAGGAATCCAAATTATAACATATAATAAGTACCCTGTATCAAGATTGATGCAAAACAAGTGACATTTGACCTTTTTAGAGAAGTTTAGCAAAACAAACCCCACCTCTGGGGTCATAGAGAGCCGAAGTCCCTCCCTTTCCGGTGGAACTCATGGGACCTTATTTCGGAAAAATTATGTATTCAAGTCAATGGCGAGAGAAAACTTATCTTTCGATCCCGTTTGAATTGTGCCATGAATTACAGAGCTATTGAAATATATGATGTTTGTCAATCTTAAAAAATCATTTTGGCGATTAGGCCCCGTTGTGCAGGAAGTATCGGGAAGGTAGAACCGATCCGATGAAACCCCCCTGGGTCTAGACACTGGTGGTGGTGAATGGATAGTTGGGTCGGTCTGAAGAGGAGTGGTTTAGCTTGATCCTGGATTCAGAGGGACAGGAGGTGAAAAGGGGGTGGAGGAGGGTTGCGCCGATTAACCTGGAATGAGAGCTGTCAGAGAGGAGAGCAGATTTAAAAGGTTTGACAGAGCGCTATGATAGGCTCTTGGGAATAGAGCGAAGTGATTGGTTAAGCTGAAGAGTGATGCCCCCAGTCACTTATTGAGAGGAGAGAGAGTAATAACATGGGAATAGAAATACATGAATGAGTAGAGACGGTCTTCCTGGTTGAACTTGCGCTGAGCTCCATTTCAATCAGGAGAGACGGTTTTGATGTAATAATAATACATATTTATTGCGCAGATGCACAAATGAATGCAATGGTAATTTTGGCGATTAGGCCCCGTTGTGCAGGAAGTATCATTCGGGAAGGTAGAACCGATCCGATGAAACCCCCCAAAATGAAATAGTATTATGGAATGAAATGTACGGGTTTCTTACCATATGGGCTGAATGCAGAGATCTATGGGATATGATGAGAGTAATACAGGAGGAGAGAAGAAGAGTTTATTGAATAGCATATCATTAAGAGTGGAGTTACTCTAAAGGAACGGACCTTCAGCTCGTTAGAGCCGAACGATGACACATGAATTAGAGCCTGGCTCGACACCGAGCCAGGCCCTGGTCGAGGATAAAGCATGAAGGGACACATGAATGTATAAGATGGCTGAGATGCATGGAATGCACATGGGGTTTTAGCAGGGGAAGGAGACTCGGAATATATATTGGGCTTAGAGTAAGTGCATGGAATGCACATGGGGTTTTAGCAGGGGAAGGAGACTCGGAATATATATTGGGTTTAGAGTAAGTGCATGGAATGTACATGGGGTTTTAGCAGGGGAAGGAGACTCGGAATATATATTGGGCTTAGAGTGCATGGAATGCCATGGGGTTTTAGCAGGGAATGGTGAAATGAATATTAATCGGCTATGAGTGCATGAAATGCAAGGGAGTTAAACATGAGCTGGGCTGGGGCGTAGGCCTACTATGATGCATGGATGATCTGATCATATCCTGACTTGACACAAGCCCAGACCCTTCCAGTCGAATGCATGAATGACACATGGGTTTTAGCATGAGAATGAGACAATGATGAGTATACAGAATTGAAATGCACATGGTTGTTAGCATGGGAAATGAGACATGGAATGTCACGCGTGTTTATGTACAGACAGTGACATGATGAGTGATATGCCGATATGCTATAAAACACCACCACCAGTTATATGCATATTTACCCGAGTTAAGGCTTGAGAGATTATTGGATTGCCAGCACGGAGCTGATGTCCGGGCAAGTGAAGGAGGTGTAGGCAGCGCAATGCACGTGAGCCGTTAGCTTGAGTACGGTGATGCATGGATATCGTATCCCGGCTTATAAACAAGCCTGAGACGCAGACCCTTCCTGGGTCAGATGCATGAAATGCGCATGAGCATGAACAGTGACTTTGAATGAAGTGCAAACGCACGGCATGAATATGACATTGCACTTAGGTAATTAATGAAACATGACCTGTGAACTAGGTTTGAGAAAAAATGCTAAGAGGCAACAGAGCATGATAAAACAGAAGCAGAAAATCATAGAGAGGACAATGAAAGTGGACACAAAATAAACGAATGATGGGGAGCACTATGGTGATAGCTGATTGTTGGGATTTGAATATGGTAATTGACACCACCACCAGTTATATGCAGATCTTACCAGAAGTAAGCTTGAGAGATCTTTGATAGCCGACGCTGAGCTTTTGAATAGGGAGGTGAGTTAGCTGCACCTACCCTAGAAGGACTGCCCCGATGTTTGGGGAGAATTCAATTTTTATAATGCTTGCTTAAGTGATTATGGACAGTTTTTCTATATCATCTGAAATGAGAATGATGGAGGGAGAGCTAGTGATAGAAACCAAACGAGGTATGATTATGAATGTGTAAGGCAATAGGTGGAAATCTGTGCATGCCGCTATGGCGGTTGATCTCGTGCCGGAAAGAGTCGCTAGTGAGTGGGCCCGGGACCTGCGACTCGCTCACCCTGCAGATAATCCCCCCAAAACAAAGGATGTGCCGTGCACATCCTAAAGAGTCGGGGAAATGCACGATCGTTGTAAGGACGGCGGACGCCACGTCCAGAAGACGGGAGATGATGGCGTGCCAATGATTATCCGCATGGCGATATACAGTTGCCCGGTGAGGGAGAGCAACTGCCGTTGGTGATGATTTGCTGGAATACAGCCTGACGTTATTGTGGATGCACGGCAGTTTTTCGGTTAAGAGAACGTTTCATTACTATGAAGCTCGGTGTGATACCTAGGACTCCGGTTGTGTGACTGAGCGTATAGTTCCTCTTTGATTTAGGAACGCCGTGCTCCTAAAGGAGACTCTTCTTCTTTCTTCTTTCTCTCTTCTTTCCAGTTGAGCGGTGTTACAATGTTATGTAATGTTGTATTTGAACTAGGGCTGTCAAGTTAACGCGTTAATAACTCGTTAACACCCGGGAGGGTGTGTGTATGTGTGGCGCGAGCGAGGCACACCTTACGTGTTGATGTTGTTGTTAGCATCTAGTGCTAGCTAGCTGCGCTAACGGATATAAGGAGCTGTTTCAATGAAAACAGAGGAGTGACATTTCGCCGACAACTGCGCCGAGCACTTGACTTAAAGCAGGTAGCCAGACAGTGGGACATTGTACGAAAAGTCAGCACACTCAGCACGGATAGTGCGCGCAACATGATTGCAGCATCCAGGCAGCTCCCGTTCGAGCATACATGTATATGCCTTGAGCTGCACATAGCTCCAACGATCCATCACAGTGTCTCCAGTATGAGAGAGGTTCCGGGTTGAATTGAGGCGAATATTTGTAATGTTCAGAGGTTGTTGTGTTTAATATTCATGAGAATATTTGTCATTGTTCAAATGATAATAAACAAACATATAAAGCATATTTGTCCACTCGTATGTTGATAAGAGTATTCAAAACTTGAAAAATACCCCTCTAAGGTACATTTAGAACAGATACAAAATGTACGATTAATTTGCGATTAACTATGGACAATCATGCGATTAAATATTTTAATCGACTGACAGCCCTAATTTGAACCTAGATGGCGTAAAGGGCAACACATGAGGGGATCTCCCTGAGCAGTGGGTGATTTGGACTGAGGAGAGCAACTATTAATATTACTTACCCATGTAGCCGGTGCACGCGTTATGTTTTTCTTTTTTTTTTACTTGACTCCCATCTGAGGCTGAAGGAGTTCCACTGGGATGGATGAGTGGGAACGTTAAGAGCGACGTTAATATCTGCTTTGGAGGGCCAGCCTTGGCCTGCACGCTAATTATTTGATTGCATAATCATCCGTGCGTGGAAAGAGGAAGCATTGTACCGTTGTCATATCAGCTCCCGACCGTAGTCGAGGAAAAGGGGGGTGACTCTCTGCAAGCAGAGCAAAACATCTTTGGTTCAACAGGTGAGCTCTTCCGTTTAGAATGTAAGGTTATACTGCAGAAGAATTAACTAAATGTTGATTTACCAGCTTATATTCCCTCAGTGATACAGTACTTATGCGCAAGTGGTTGATATAGTGCCTTAGACTTGAATTTATATATATATATATAAATATATATATATATATTTTTTTTAAAGCATATGATTGTAATTTGATATGCAGCAATACTTTATTTTCAAAAGAAGGGGGATGTAACATCTTGGTGTGAATAGAAGATCTTTGACGTAGATGACGTAAATTGATGTTGCGGGTTCACACAAGTGAAATAACATGGACACGCTGATGAGCAGTAGGCAGAAGGGGGCGAGAGCCCGGAGCTGTGCAGTGAAACTGCTAGCCGCTAATGACGGCAACTTGTTGTCCGGTGCGAACTACTAGCCGGGAGGAGATGTAGCTGCTATCGGATGTAGGCCTAAGCCCTACCTACGGGAGGGGCTGTGATGGTTGAAACCAGAGATGGGGTGAAGCTTCGCATGCGATGATTTGAGCGGCCCTGATGCCGGTGATGCCCGGAGACTGAAGGCCTGTGCCGTCAATTGTTTGCATGAAGTAAGCCAGAGATGCAGGGTGTTGATCGAGCTATTACACGGGGGCGGCTGCTATGGTGAGCGTTGGAGCGAGCCGGGGAGATTTTCCATTAAGCCAGAGGAGCTTCCGTGGAGCCCGACTTCCTTGTCCTTTTTCCTCCCGCATCCGGGTTTGCGGGTAGCCAGCTGGAGCCGCTGACTCGAGCTGGGGAACGCCACCTGTAGCTTGATCTGCGAGCCTGCGGAGCTGGTGAAGAGATAGGCCTGGAGCTGAAATAATGCCTTGCTGCTGTAGTTTGGAAAGGAGGAGATCTGCCTCTGCTGCAGGTGAGCGGCAGCTTGAGGAAGTTGCGTAGGGACTCAGGCAGTGTGTCGGGCCGGGATCAAGATCCTGCTGGAAGCTGGTCGTGGTCTGAGTACTATGAATCGGACGTCTTGAGAATCATAAACCCTGAAGTACGAGGTTAGTTTGGCGATTGCTGTCTGTTAAGGCCCTGACACACCAGGCCGTATTCGGCCGTCTTCGGTTGTCTGGCGACAATGCGTTCCTTGTCGCCCAAAGTCAATTTGGTGTGTCCCGAACCCTCGGCCGTGACACGCCTTATTTGGCCTTTCACGGTCGACACATGGCCGATTCAACATGTTGAATCGGCCAAAATACGGACACAAGCTATCGGGCCAAGAAACCACTCTGATCAGCTGTTCAGCTAGCAAATGAGAAGCGAAACGGAAGTGAGGGACGTAAACAAACGATTTAAAAAGGCACAGGACAGCAGCTAAACCCCAGCAGGTGATACTTAAAAGACATCAAACATAGCCCTTAAATGTCCTCTCTTACCTCCCACACATAGCAGGGACATCTCTGATATCGGCGGGAGCGTCCCCGGCTGTCCTCTGCTGAGAGCTCCGTGATTTGTTTGGTCAAGTCCGGTTTTTCATCTCATCGGTTTATTTGTCAGTATAAAGTTGCAGGATTAGTCTCAAGTACCTCAACATTGTCCTTAAGTACAGTGTCTAAGTAAATGAGATACTGTCTACTGCTGTTCATTTACCTATTGTGAGTCGCCTCGGATAAAAGCATCACATGGAAATGTACATTTAGCAAGAAGTGGCCATTATTACATTACATACATTACTACATTGCTGACTCAATAAACTACACACCCGCCAGAACACTGCAAACATCAGATGCAGGTCTATTAACTGTGATTTTATAGTATGTCTGCACTTTATGTGCTCATTTCATCATTCATGTATTTTTATATTCTAAAACATGTTTTCGATGGACGAGAGTGAAAATGGAACGCACACGCTATTTGTTTGTTTATATCAGTCTGTTCTTCTTCTCTGTCTTCCGGTTGTTGCCTATTTTGAATGACGAATACACACTACCGCCGCCTGCTGGTAAGGAGAGTTATTGCCACTCACGCATGCGCAGTTCGTACGTGCTCGGCTGAAGTCTTTGCGGTGTGTTCCAGTGCGACACATGGCCAAGACGCAGGAGAACTCATCGATGGAACTGTCTGTGTCGGTGTCGGCGAGTTCTCTGGTGACTGCCTGGTGTGTCAGGGCCTTTAGAGATGGGCGAGTCCTGATTCATCCGGATCATTAACCCGGATCCTAGAAATGAGCTGGTCGTGGCGAGTCTCCCCTCTCCATTAACCCGAGTCCTTTGAGTCCCACACTTGGTGTGACGTACAAATTAAAACTATAAATTGCGTCACTCGCTACTCTCTTTATAACATGTAAAATCACATTACAACGTACCCCAGTCCATCTACCCTTTAGCAAGTAGGATAGCTGCCAGAAGTGATCGTTTGGCTCAGGGGAGGGGACGCGGATCAGTGAAACTTCCTGCAGACTCGTGGGGACTCAGAGGAGCCGACGGCTCCTAAACGTAATAGCATAGCAGATCCAGAGATCCATACTCGTCATGTGCACGAGCATAGCCCCTCCTCCAGCACCCGGCTCCCGCGGCTATATTATGCACGAGTCAACAGCAGACTCAGAGATTCGCAAATCCTGACTCACTGTGCAAAACATAGCAGACTCGCGCGGACTCAGAGCCGTAACCGTATAGCAGCAGATCCAGAGATCCAGCAGACTCGTCATCATGCACGATTCAACAGCAGACTCAGATTCGCTAAATCGCAAAATGACCTTTTTTTTTGTGATCAATATGTTTTATTAAAGCAAAAGACACCACTTTACACACATTTAACACATACAAACACCAGTATTGCAATGATTACGCAGTCCATGAGAAAATATGGGGGGCATATGATTAGATATAATTATATGTTTAATAATAATAATTGTATAATTAAGACATTTTATATATTCTAACTGTTTTGCAATTTTCTATCATTTGTCATTGTTTGTTTCTTTTGTGTGCTATGTTCAAAATAAATGTTTTGCCAAGTGAGATCCTTATTGGAAATGCAGCTATTACACGCAGGAGACTGTTGCACAACATGACAATTTTGTTAGAAGTCTACACTGAAACTTCATTTAGAACCGGAAACATAATGGACTTAATCAAAATCGCAGGATCCGTGAATCCAGGTCAATGATCGAGAGAGACCAGTAGCCTACGAGTTAGTCAGCGGAACTTCACAGACTCAGATTCGCAAATCCTGACTCACTGTGCAAAACACAGCAGACTCGTGCGGACTCAGAGCCGTAACCATATAGCAGCAGATCCAGAGATCCAGCAGACTCGTCCTCATGCACGAGTCAACAGCAGACTCAGATTTGCCAAATCGCAAAATAACCCTTTTTTTTGTGATCAACATTTTTTATTAAAGCAAAATACACTGTGTAGCGGAGGTTAATATAACGTCAGTTTAATATGCTCGTGAAATGCAACAACTTTTCGGTTTCACCGATAGGATTTCTACGGTCTTGGTGATGCTGACTCATATGACTCAAATGACTCGTATGATCCGGATCTCAGAAGACCCTGAGTCCCTAAAAGGATCCGGATTTGCCATCTCTACTGTCTGTGTGTTGCGCCGATTCACCTGGAATGAGAGCTGTCAGAGGGGAGAGCAGATTTAAAAGGTTTGACAGAGCGCTATGATAGGCTCTTGGGAATAGAGCGAAGTGATTGGTTAAGCTGAAGAGTGACGCCCCCGGTCACTTATAGAGTGGCGAAGTCCCTCCCACTTACTTCCGGGGTATGGGACCTTATTTCGGAAAAATTATGCATTGAAGTCAATGGGGAGAGAAAACTTATCTTTCGATCCCGTTTGAATTGTGCCATGAATTACACATATGATGTTTGTCAATCTTAAAAAATCATTTCCATGTCAAAAAAGTCACAGTTTGTCTTAAAACTGTTGAAATATAAGACTTTGAAAAATACGAAACTAGAAAGACTACAAATCCCAGAGTCGCGTAAGTGATGTCACAATTGAGACACTACGATACACGTATAATACCGTATATATACGATCAGCGCCATATAGATAGAATCTATCTATATGGCGCTGGCTAAGATAAGATAACTTTGTGCCTGTGTGCTTAGTACCAGGTTGTTATTATACCAGCAATGGGTCTTGCTCGTTCTTTCGCTTCCCGTCTGATGAAAGAGGAGTGTGTGGATCAAGTTAGCTACCTAGCTAGTAGCTAGCACGTTAGTTAGCATTACAGCCTTGCCATTTTTATTAGCCTTAACATGAAGTAACATTAAGTAACCCAAAATGTTAAACAGTAAGAGTAGTAGTCATATTTCGTGAACCCTTTGAATAGTACTGTCACCGGTGTGATCATTCTATAATACACAATTTAAGCCCGGGGGAGAAATGCTAACGCTAACGCTAGCGATCTTCTCTACTTCATGCTATCTGCACAAATGGTTGACATTAAACATTAAAACAACCAGGCAGTTCAGAGAGAATCAAAGGAAGGAAGGCAGGCAGCTTTGCATGACATTCTTCAGGACGTGTTTCATTGTAGTGATAGTGAGGGTAGTCTCTTGTGTTGACAAGACAGTAGTGACGGCCATCTTGGTGACGTTTGTTGTTGACCAGAGATCAGATGTAGTTCTTTGAGCGTTTCACACAAACCAATGTGTTACTTCACAGTTTTACGACACATTTTTTTTTTTTTGACTTGCAAAATTATCTTTTAAATTGACAAACAACATATGTGTAATTCATGGCACAATTCAAACGGGATCGAAAGATAATCTTTCTCTCTCCATTGACTTCAATGCATAATTTTTCCGAAATAAGGTCCCATGGAGGTCCACCGGAAGGGGAGGGACTTCGCCACTCTATTGAGAGGAGAGAGAGTAATAACATGGGAATAGAAATACATGAATGAGTAGAGACGGTCTTCCTGGTTGAACTTGCGCTGAGCTCCATGAGATAGCTAAGATAAGATAACTTTACCAAGATGCCTGTTTGCTTTGTACCAGGTTGTAATCAAATATCTGAGATTTTCCATTAAACTTCATATTCATTGTATTAAGTATACGTTATGCTGTTAGAAATGGATGTTGGTCAAGCTCCCACACTTTTTATAAATTAACTGCAAGTACATGCAAACAGCTAAATGTATCCACCCTGTCATGGACACAATTCAAAGAATAAATACATTGTAATTACATAGTGATTATAAAATGTACATTTTCAGAAAGCTATAGTCCCTTTCTCAACAATATATTTCAGTTAATGGAAAAAGTTTGGATAATAATGAAATTATGGCAAACTATGTGTACCATGTCCACCCTGTCATGGGAAGGCTTGCTGACAGGATGGACAATGGTACAAATAGTTTGCCATAATTTCATTATTATCCAAATACTTTTTCCAACAACAATGTCCGATTGTATTGTATTGTAAAGCTGTTCGCTTTGGTTATGCTCTTACGAAACGAAATGGAAGGCATGGGACGACTTTACAAGGAACGACTTTACAAGGGACGACTTTACAAGGGACGACTTTACTTGGAACTTTACAAACATAACATGCGAAATTCATTTTGCATGTGATGTTTGTACAACATCCAACTACACACATAATATGATTAACATTTCGAAATATAAGTTACAAAACTTACTTTGCAACTAGCCAATGTCTCAGCCTCCATTGAGGAAAGACAAAATGGTGGTAGTAATGTCACTGAAAACATCAGAGGGTTTTTTATGGGGCAGTTACCGCTTAATGACAGGGTGGACAGCAAATGTCAGGGACACATGAAAAATGTTCAATATTATTATGAAAATAGAATATACATGATCAAAATGACTCGTTTTATCAAATAACTCGTTGTGGACAATAAAACCATATAATTTTTTTTTAAATGTAGTATCATTTAACCACTATTACACACACTGTAGTTAGCACTGCAGTGTGTGGGACATGCCAAAATCACGTACATCCAATGAAAAAATAAGGTATAAAATTAAGGAAACACATTTCAAGAGACTTATCATTGTACTGATATGTGTGTAAATGTTTGGCCTTTTATAATAAGACCTCAGAGTTTCATTATTCTGCTACAGAAATCCCATTGCTTTTTTGTCGAGGGAACCATGGATGTATAGAGTGGCGAAGTCCCTCCCCTTCCGGTGGACCTCCATGGGACCTTATTTCGGAAAAAATATGTATTGAAGTCAATGGAGAGAGAAAGATTATCTTTCGATCCCGTTTGAATTGTGCCACGAATTACACATATGATGTTTGTCAATTTAAAAGATAATTTTGCAAGTCAAAAAAAAAAAATGTGTCGTAAAACTGTGAAGTAACATATTTGTTTGTGTGAAACGCTCAATGAACTACATCTCTTGCACAACAATACACATCACCAAGATGGCCGTCACTACTGTCTTGTCAAAAAAGTGATTGACTACCCTCACTATCACCACAATGAAACACGTCCAGAAGAATGTCATGCAAAGCTGCCTGCCTGCCTTCCTTTGATTCTCTCTGAACTGCCTGATCTTTTTAATGTTTAATCTCAACCATTTGTGCAGATAGCATGAAGTAGAAAAGATCGCCAACGCTAATGTAGTGTTAGCGTTAGCATTTCTCCCCCGGGCTTAAATGGTGTATTATAGAATGATCACACCGGTGTGACAGTACTCTTCAAAGGGTTCACGAAATATGACTACTACTCTTACTGTTTAACATTTTGGGTTACTTAATGTTACTTCATGTTAAGGCTAATAAAAATGACAAGGCTAAGCCGGCTGTAATGCTAACTAACGTGCTTGCTACTAGCTAGGTAGCTAACTTGATCCAGCCACTCCTGGTCCTTTCATCAGACGGGAAGCGAAAGAACGAGCAAGACCCATTGCTGGTATGATAACAACCTGGTACTAAGCACACAGGCATCTTGTTAAAGTTATCTTATCTTAGCTATCTCTATTTTAGTGGAGGAAAACAATTGTGACATCAGTTATGAGTGACATCACTTACGCGACTCTGGGATTTGTAGTCTTTCTAGTTGCGTATTTTTCATAGTCTTATATTTCAACAGTTTTACGACAAACTGTGACTTTTTTGACATGGAAATGATTTTTTAAGATTGACAAACATCATATGTGTAATTCATGGCACAATTCAAACGGGATCGAAAGATAAGTTTTCTCTCTCCATTGACTTCAATACATAATTTTTCCGAAATAAGGTCCCATGGACCGGAAATAGATGGGCGTGACTTCGTCACTCTGTAATACGGATAATAACCATAACCCGAGCGCAGCTTACTTCCGGGTTTTAGGATGCGTCACTGCACCACGTTATACCATAGCTTTATACACATGCATAAACTTCACAGCGGGCGGAACTTGTCATAAAGTCCGCGAAAATAAAGCCCACCCATTTAGAGGGAAGATATGATTAGTCAATTGTACTGTCATTTGACATTACTCTCTCATTGAGTTACTATAGCTGGCCCTCTGTGAATGTACAGAGGCACCAACAAGCTCTCCGGTCTTCACATAACTCCCAGAGACGGCATTTAACCCTTCACATTCCAACAGAAACTGAACAGGCAGATTCGAAGGATTTATTTATTTGGAAATGTTATTTTAAATACAATTAAATCAAGTTATTTTGGTAAAACTAATGAAAAATATAACTAAAAAATATTTATTTTTAAATGTTTTTTTTAATAAATGTTTTCAAATATTATTTTTTAGAATATCCTAGGCCCTCAGAGAGGGCCCTGACGGCTCGCCACTGGTCTGTAAAATATGCCGGTAGTGTTCCGTGACAAAAGCTTTATAGAGTGTATATAATGTGTAATGCATTTTTAATGCTAGTTAATTTGTTGCCTCTTAATCTCGTTATTGATTAGACAGACTTGCTTTGGTGGCTAGGCTAACATTGTCCATGTAATACAAGATAAACTTTATTTACAGTGCTATGTTGCCAAACATAGCCAATTAAAACTGAAAAATTATAATATCTGAGGAAATATGTATCAGGGGACGTTACTTGTGCAACAGTCAGAACGTTAATCACAACTTTCCAGCAGCTTTCCAGTTGCTGAACACTATGTGGCAGATTATTAACCATGTCAATCTGAAGAACAATACAAAAGTTGTTCTTAAATTGAATATGGCTTCATAAGAATAAGAGCAACTGAAGCTCAGCAACAATTCAGTCCACTATTGTTGTTGTTGTGAGTGATATTCACACTGGCATTGCTGAGAAAAGCAGCGATATAAACTGTGACGTCATGACATGGCGCCTTTGCATGGATTTTTTTCAGTGGAAGCAGTCGTAGCAATATAAATCAGAAGTCTCAACAATGGTGATAAGTATAAAAAGTATATCCTTTCTGCAGCAGTCAGACAACACCACAGCCCCTGGTCGACCCTCACACAAAACAGGCTGTTGAAATGTTGTCAAATAAACCTGTAATGTGCAATATATACACTGTTTTGGGGAATTCTACTGTGCAATAATCGATATAATTTTTATGTGTAAAAAAAAGTTTTTATACTATGTCAAACCTTAAAGGTGGGGTAGGTAAGTTTGAGAAACCGGCTCGAGATACACTTTTTGTTATATTCCATGGAATGCTCTTAACATCCCGATAGCAATGAATATCTTAAGTGCTTTGACAAAAAATCCATAAAAAAATATCATCTGTGGAAGCCGTAATACTGTAAAAAGTACGACCAATCATTTTAGCCGGCCCGGCTAAAATAACTGGATGGCCTACCTGCCTGTCAGCCTTCCATCTGTGCACAAACTCATCTCGTGCCCTCATTGGTCATGTGCGCGTTCGTGTGTGTTGGAGGAGGGGCTCTATAAGGAAGTGGCAGATTTTCTCCGGTTGTGTATTTCCAAATTCTAGCGATCTCGAGCCAGTTTCTCAAAATTACCTACCCCACCTTTATGATCACTTATCTATTTAAATGCTCTTACTCATTTTTAGCTATGGGTGAGTACTGTATTGTAGGCCTATTGTTTAACTTTTTATCTGCTATATCACTTTGCTGTAACACTGTAAATGTCCCCGCTGTGGGACTAATAACATAATTCTGATGTTGGTATGTCAAATAAAATGAGAGGAATGTGTAGAGTTTAGGGTGTGGTGGGGGAGGTTGGGGGGGGTGCCCTTTTTCTATTCAAGCCGTGCTCTGCCCAAGTTTGCGCACGGCCCTGATACAGAACCCCTCCTTGCTTGGTGAACAATGTACTGTATTGAATACATAGTCTGTGGTGCAATGTAAGGCTTCAAGTGTCGTTTTTATTTCGAGGTGGTATAATCTGAAGGTTTAAAGAAGACACCCTGCCTGTTTACATGTTACACATGGCTGCTATGCCCCTCCCCCGTCCTCACTTTTCTCAACCCGCTGCCAAAATATGTGAAAGTCAATCCAAGCTGCGGCTCCATGCGCATGTTATTTAAAACTGGACACCATCATGGCAGGCGCGGCGGGCAGCTCCACTGAGCTCAGCGAGTATCCACCCTTTAGCCCGAGAAACATCGCTTCTGTGGAGGACTAGAGCTCCGAGACCTTCTGCGATTCACTCGAGGCTTCTCATGTCGCTCCCGGTGGTGTTGCCGGGGTCTTGCTGTCCGGTTATCGGGGCTTCGCAGCTCTCTGAGCCGCCTTACCGAAACCGACCCCGTGGCTTGTCCGCCTCTTCCCGGACTGCCGATGGGGGCTCTCGGCTGCTGCTGCCCGGGCGGCCGCTGCTCTCGCTGGGCTTGCTGCAGCTGCTGCTCGGCGGCTCCATGGTGGCGCTGTGCTTCGGAGCTCTGTCCCTCAGCAACTCACCCCCCATCCGGAACTCATGTCCCTTCTGGGCAGGCTCCTCGGTAAGTTTTAGTGTGCATGGCACTTCATGACAATTGTGCCTGTAACTTTATTGCAGGTCATCAAACACCCCTGACATAGCCTATGTATAGTACATCCGGTACTGTGTAAGAACAATTTAATATTCCAAAAAGGAAGTGTCACTCAGCAGGATGGATCTGTCAGACGCCTCCACATGTGTCCCTGTCAGAGCCACTGGAGAGGGGCTATTATTTCACTGAGTGTAGGGTGGCAAAAGAAAAATATATAGGTCTCTTATTACCAGTAACTAAGTACATTTACTCTAGTGCTGTACTTAAAGGTCCCATGTCATGCTTTTCCGGTTATTACCCGTCCCCTTGTGTGTTATGAAGGTTTTTATGCATGTAAACGGTCTGCAGAGTCAAAACCCTCAAAGTACACCCTGTAGCGAGTACAACTCTAACACAGGAAAGACCTGTCTATGCTGCCCCAGAACGCCTCGTTGGAGATTTCTCTTTTTCTTCCTGGGTACAGTGACGTGACAATACCCAAATGGACCAATCCGTGGAGCTCCTCACACACACACACTCTCTCAGCGGCGAAACTGTGAGCCCGGTGGGTTATGACGCTGGAGGAGGGACAAAAACCGTGGCGCAGACGGACCCGGTGGAATCAAGGGGTCACACTGTAGGTGCGCCGCGTTTGGGGGTGCGGGGGGGGCGGGTGCAAGTGGAGCCTCGCAGATGGGGGTGCTGCAGCCCCCTCAGCACCCCCCCTTCCCGCGTCCATTCGCGATGTCTCGCTGTCTCGCAGACCCCACGCAGCAAGCAGGAAATGAACCCAGCTCACACTGTCTGCTCCTCACAGCAGCGAGCCGCGCAACGTCCCGCCAACACGGCACCCAGACCCCACGCAGCATTCTCACCTGTTTGTCATTACTGGTGTTGCTAACGCCATTGTAAAACATAATCACTGATGTTCCGCTGTAACGGTGTTGGACTCATCAGAACATAGTGGGCGAGCTGACCAATCAGAGCACAGTGGGCTCATAGGGAGGGGGGGGGGCAGGAGCTCCAACAAGCCGTTTAGGACAGAGTGAATACACATACTATACAGAGATGCTGTATGAGAAACCAATGTGAGTTTGGAAAATTGCACAATATAAATGTATTTTAGTAGACCTCAACAATGGAATTATGATCAGTAGAAATGGCCATGACATGGGACCTTGAAGTAAAATGTTGAGGTACTTGTACTTTACTTGAGTATTTCCGTTTTATACAACTTTGTACTTCTACTCCGATGCATTTCAAAGGGAAATAATGTAATTTTTCTCCACTACATTTATTTAACAGCTTTAGCTACTTTAAACAAAATGCATCACTAAAACTAGTGGACTCTTTAAGAGTACTGAATTGATTTTTTTTTCAAGTAAATCAGAACTTTGTTTGTCAACAACATTACATTTCTACTTGATGCAAAAATATCATCTAGAAATGTCACATATATAAATATAATCATATAAAACACACACAAAGGCAATTGTTCTGCACAATGATAACTTTTTCTTGTTAAACTTAAGTACATTTTGCTGATAGTACTTTTACTTAAAGGTGGGGTAGGTACTTTTGGAGAAACCAGCTTGAGTGCGCTAGAATTTGAAAATACACAACCGGAAAAAATCTGCCACTTCCTTACAGAGCCCCTCCTCCAACACACACGAACGCGCACATGACCAATGAGGGCACGAGATAAGTTTGTGCACAGATGGAAGGCTGACAGGCAGGTAGGCCATCCAGTTATTTTAGCCGGGCCGGCTAAAATGATTGGTCGTGCTTTTTACAGCACTACGGCTTCCACAGATGATATTTTTGTATGGATTTTTTGTCAAAGCACTTAAGATATTCATTGCTATCGGGATGTTAAGAGCATTCCATGGAATATAACAAAAAGTGTATCTCGAGCCGGTTTCTCAAACTTACCTACCCCACCTTTAAGTAAGATTTTGAATGCAGGAATTTTTGTTTTAATGAAATATTTTGACAATAATGTATTGGTACTTTTACTCAAGTAAAGCCTCTGGATACTTATTCAACCTCTGCTTATTATGAATTAATTAATACCTCCTTAACGCTGCAGTTAAGTTGTGGTCCAGCATGATCACTTAGAAAGTTACATGTGGAATGTCACTGCATCATTTTCTGTGTACTTCTAAAGGATATCAGAAAAGAGTTTAATAGGATATAATGATTAGGTGGTAGGCTACAGACTTGATTTTTGTATTAATTGCTAGTAACATGCTTATTAGAAGTTAATTAAGTTAAGTATGTTCTTTGGATAAAACTAATTGTAGGTCACATAATTTATTTATTCAACTTCTGTATTTAAACATAATAGTGTATTTCAATGTTTTGCTACTCTATACTTTTACCCCACTACATTTATTTTACAGCTTCAGTAACAGTTATACATAGGATAGGATATAGATCAACTACTAAATCATGATGTATTATTACAGTTAAGCTATAGCCACATAGTGTTGTGGAAATGTCACATTTCTGGTAAGAAATAAACACATATAGAAGTAAAACAAAGTTGTGCTATTCAATAAAGTGTCAACAGAATCGATTTCAGCTGAAAGTATCTGACCATGAGCACACACTGAAAAAACTGAACCGTTGACTTTAATTAAATGTATTATGTCAACAGATGTCACATAACTGTATTATGTTAGTTGAAAGCAATAATATTAAGTTAAAAATACAAAATATTAGGTTCAACCTAATATAATTGCTTTAAACTTACCTAATACAGTTATGTGAAAATTGAAGTCAACGGTTCAGTTTTTTCAGTGTAGGTGTCAGCATTTTGAGACTTTGTTGCTTCTGAAATACAACTGGCTTTGCCCGGACTTATGGCTTGACTTGTTTAAATGCAAATGGCACAACTTCCCAATTTATGGTACTATATATATGGTGTAGCATATCTGTCAAACAAACACACACTCAAACAAATCATATCAGATATGCTGTGACACTGTGCTACATAATAAACCTTGTTTTTTTAATTTCATTTTTACATCTTACCTTTTTTATTGGATAGAACATTTGAAAAGGGACTGGACAGGGGAAATGCAACAAAGGGCGGAGGTCAGATTACATTTGCCAGTAGTAATAATAATTAGTTATGTATAATGTTATAACATTATTGCCATATGCCTGTTTAATTATTTAATTATTCTTAATAAAGCAAGCAATTAAGGTGCATTTAATCATAAGTAGAATCTCCGAATCATTATAGAAATAACAGGCACTCTGAATTGCTTCAGGGAAGTTCCATACATTTTGACTATTCCATGGCTGCGTTTCACTTCGGTTAAATGGATTCCTTGCATCCCTCACTTGCGTCGTTTCCCTGCGACTAGTCCCTCCCACCAGGGAAGCATGGAGAGACGCAAGGAAACCACGAGAAGCAGGGAAATGAGTTTTAAGAGCAATGGGACGTCCTTTCCTCCGGAGCGCCACGTGAAGCGACGTCCGTTTGTGATGACGCCGCACAGCTGTTCGTCTGACAGCAGCTCTGTCCCCGTTATTTTCACAAACACCCCCGCCTCTGCACATTTACTGACACAAACATTTGTATCATCTGTTCTAGACCCAAATAAATTAAATCAAATAAGAACTCATTCTCAAAAAAGATAAACGCCATTCTTAAAATGTATAAACGAACAATAGTTTGATTAATATTGATTAGAGTGCACAATAGAAATAAAATAATTGAGAGAAGAAAAAGAGATATGTTATCTATCAAAACCCAGTTAGATTAACATTCATTGGATTGCACACTTTGTTTGTTTGTGTGGATATGTAGCAACATTTTAAATAGCACTTAATGACTGACTGAATGGAAATGACAATAAATGAAAATGTAAAACGAAAAAAGCGATCATGAAAATGTTTCCAATAAATGAATAAAATGATTTTTGTCCACTTTGTTGTTCAGATATATCACATATTTGTAACTGAATTATGCATTAATTGAAACAAAACACAGTATGAACTGAGGAGTGAGTCCCGAGAGTTTCATGTGTTTTCTTCACTCCGCTGGGAAACTCTGCTCTCATGTCAAGAAGCATCAGATCAGTGCATGCGCTGCATCGTCCAATCAGTGAGCGATACACAGTAAGGGGGCGGGGCGAGTGCCTGAGGATTTCATCGAAGGATGGTCTGGTGGTTCCTCGATTATAGCTCCTCCATTATCGCTCCTCGCTCCTCGCTCCTCGGTCCTCCGGCAAAAATAAGGCCATTGGGACGCTACTCAAGATGGCGCAGACAAATCAACTTCCGGTGAGACCGAGACCGAGGAGCGAGGAAATGAAAAATAAGAGAAGTGAAACGCAGCCCATATACTATAAGTTAAGTTGAGACACCTTGCCAGGAGATCCTCCACTCATTTGACAGGCTATACAGTATTGGCTAACGCTCCAACACATTGAACATGATAGTCTTAGGGTACTCTTTAAGGATAAATAAATATATTGGTTTTCCCTTTTTAACACATTTTCCACTGTGTGTTTCCAGGTCATTCTGTCCGGCATCGTAGGCCTCACAACATGGAGAAGACCCATGCTGCTGCTGGTAAGATATTTGCTCTTTGTTCTTTATACAAAGAAGTGATTGCATTTGTTACAATGTTTGTGTTGCTGTTACATTTAAGTCCAGTCACTTAGGGATGTCCAACCATGTTCCATGCAGGGCCACGGTCAGCAGGTTTCCAGGCTCCCTCTCCCCTCATCGGTGCTCCTTCGGGAGGCGGGGGGGGGGGGGGGGGGGGGTAGATTAAGAAAAGACAGATATGGAAGAATATGGAACAGCATTCTGTGGCAAAAAGATGCCTCCACCTCGATCACCTCTTTCTCCTCGAGGTTTCTGTTATGGTCAGTTTAGTGATGCTGGCGGTTACCATGGTAGCAACAGGTTTAACACTAGAGTGGCTGACTCAGTCAGTGTGTTGTAAAAGGAATTTCCATTTTGCTTTTTGAACATTTTTCAAGTTCTTAGGGATTCTTATGAAATGAGTTGTGTGTAACCAATTGCCCCTTGCGGGATTAATAAAGTTGTTGATTGATTGATTGTGTCTTCTAGAATTTCCATTAGATCGTGGATGTAAATACATGTTTAGAGACTGGGAGAGCTCACCAACAGTTATTGATGTTTGTGTATGATGCTTAAAACAAAGTAAGATGTGAGACAGCAGAGCAGCACCATGATGTAATGGGAGTGTTCTTCAACAAGTCCATCTTTAAAAGTTCTGAAATATCTAGTAGTAGTGATGTCAACAGGAACGTTGTGGCCTCTATGGTTTTTCAGTACCCAACCCACTGAGTACTCCCGCATCGACGTAGCTACATAAAATACCATTATTTGTTTGGCCTGCCCTTATTTCATGTGGGTGAACATTTACTTGGCCATTAAAGCTGCTTCTGATAGTGTCGTTCATTACTTTAATGTTATAATCCAATATGAAGTGGCAGAAAATAGACATTCTCAGTGACAGGAAGTGAGGGAGAGGGACTTTCATTTCATTTCAAACCTTTATTTATCCTTGAGATCATAGATCTCTTTTTCAAGGGAGGCCTGCACTGTGGGGTAGGGGTAGTTAGCTAATTATTTGTGGTCTCATAAACATGAAGTTGATCAAATTGGGCGCCTCATATTGTTTTTTTTTACTTGATATTACTTGAGAGTTGTGTTTATGGGGCGGCAACGCTCTCTTAGTTCATCCATGACGCAGTCACGTGGAAATACCTCGAATCTTTCGTCATGCAGAAGGGTGTGTTGAATCTAAACTGATAGAGACGTCCTCCTGTTCTCGTGCGTTTGAACACTGGAGGTCAACTCGCCAAGTTATACTCCCAAAATCAAAAAGTCATTAGTGTGAAGGAAATCCGGGCCGCAAACAACACACGACAACAACAACAACAACAGCTAAATAACATTTTGTCAACCTACAGTTGTCCTAATACCGTTTTAGAGTTTTCTCATCTCATTTGGGATATCATTTATGATATAAGAGGGATGGATGTTTTTGCATTTCTCATAAAACAATATATGAAATGGTTATGGTGTGATTTCTTTTTTCTTTTTCTTTTTTAACAAAGGTTGTAGTCTGGTTGTAGGGTGCTACAGAAAGGACTACAGGCCTTTACAAATGTAACTGGATTAATGTGGACGTATTCTTTACCTCCTACTGGGATGGTATCGTTAGGATTTTAACGGTGCTCCTCTTCTTACCGATACTGCTTATCGATCTGGTACTTTACTTTTCTCACGTAATTCTAGACGGGGAAACAGAGCTACACGATAGACAGTCGAAAACTGTGCATTTCTCTGTCTGAATGTGGTGCACCTTTGCCAGATGTTCAAAAGATTTTTCCACCCTTGCAAGCAAACAACTTATCGCAGTTCTGATAACAAGCATCATCCACATTGATCCTTGTGAAGGTTAACCACCATTTATAACGTTTAATTCTCTCTACCATTGTCTCTGTCAGATCTCTGTCTAATTGTATGGCAAGGAGCAGTAGCGTAGGGATTTGAATGAGTGCAAGTGCATCACAGACACATTCTGTAATCTTATTACAAATGACAAACAGAGATGGTGAGATAAAATGTGCAATATAACGTTTGTGTAGCAATAATAAATATGACATATATTTTCTTTTTTTCTCCAGTACTGATAACAAAACCGGTAAAGTCGGAATATATCGATACCACAGTCTTTAAAAATGTAGCCCCGGGGATCCGTTTAATACCGGGTTTCAGTATCAGTACCCATCCCTACCTCCTACCATTACTAAAATATATTTACTATACATTTGAACATTGCTCTTTCTTGTGAAAGAGCATAAGGATAGGAGTATCGTGTCTTAATATTTGTCCTTGTTTGATGTTGCAAATGGAGCTGCTGTGGTGCAAGAAAAACGTCAGACTTGATCTGACAATAAAGTGTTATCCTATTGATGATTTTAATTGGACTGTTTAGTAAGATAATGTCATGTCACCTCCCTGTTTGTACATGGTCCATTACAGCAACTGTTTATCTCCCAACATGTGTTCACATCATGTTAATTCTGTCTTGTTTTACAGAATACAGTATGTCCACTGCACCACAATAATCCATTCTCCCTTCCTTTTTCATCCACCCCCTGCCCCCATCCCTCCATCTCCAGGTCAATGTGTTTGTCCTGCTGTCTGTGGTGTGTGTGCTCCTTAACCTGGCTGGATTCATCCTGTGCTGCCAGGGAGCCCAGCTGGTGTCCAGTATGACCAGCTGCCAACTGGTGAGCTGTCTCTGCTGCTCTCTGCAGTGAATGCAATGAAATACTGCTTACTAGTTTGATATATGACCAGTTGAACTAGTTAACTGGAGCAGGATATATTGTGGTGCACTGATGATGTTTTTTTGTTGTCCGATCCGGAAGTTAGCATTACAAGGGCTCCCTCAGAATACTGCTGAAAATAATATCTGTAGCCCCCACCTGTTAATGATACTTACACGTTTAGTTCAGCAGGATAATCACATATTATCACTACTTTTATAATAGGTGAAGCGTAAATGCAACCGCTAGACGTAAAAAGTTAACGTTAGGCCTTGTGCTAACTACATCACTTTTGCGAAGCTGCGCATCACCACTGCTAAGCTAAATGCGGCTAATGTTGGGCGTGATGACATTTAGTACTCTCATTTACACACTTGTTAGCTACCGCCATTTTTATGACACATAGAAACCAATGGGGTATTTACTGACGTATTTGATATTGTTGAAAGAAAATGTAAAAATCTCTTTAGCTTGTGTACACCACAGACTTTATTTTACGATTCTAACCAAACACACGTTCAAGAAAACGTTGATTGAGACGACAGAACAAGACAAAGTAAAATCTTAACACATTTGCGTGTTTCTAGACTCATCCCTGCACCACTTTATAACTAGAGGTGAATTGATGATTGACAGGTGACTAGAATGGCACGATTTTCAGCCAATGGTTGAGATAAGAAGATTCTGTGCCTTTCCAATATACAAACAGCTCACTATTTTATTGACAATATACAGTATATGTCACTGCCAAACACACACTCAGTGCTGCTAACTTTCTCACTGGATTTAGCGACTTTTCAGAGCCTCTTATGGCGCATTTCCATTGCAGCGCGTAGCTCGCTTTAAGCGTGCCGTGTCGTGCCGTCCCCTTTTTTGGTTGTGCTTCCACTAGGCCTCGTTCCGGCGCGGCACGGCGCGGGGCCACTTTTTCCCCTCTTTTCTGGCCCTAGAAAATTGTGGTTCTATCGGGGCCAACAAACAGGACTGAGTCGGGCTGAGTATGCTAAACTAGAGAGAGGAGCGCTGGCAAGAGGGCTAGAACTACAACAAGATGGACATATTTGACCGTGATTTAATTGTAATACACGTTTCAAAATGATGCCGAAGTAACAACATACTGATACCGGTTAGTAAAAACCATGAATTAATGCTTTGTCAAGTCTGCAGACAGACGGCAGGCGAAAAACCTTTTAAAATGCGTGTTTCTAAATGGAGATTGGCTAAGCTAACGCAGTATATGCTCCGACCGTCCACACTCACAACAACGGCCTATACAGACATAAATACAGCAGCGACTGTATTCACCATGACACAGGCAGTCTGTGGTGTGTACTTGTTTAACTTTTGTCGAGTTTCTGAACATATATAAGGAGCTGTGAGCTCTGAGTGCTCACAGCTAACGGCTGTGTTGTGTTTCTGGATTTCTCATTGAAGATGACGTCACGGCTCCGCCTACACTGCGTTACTATAGTAACTACCCCAGTTCCTAAACTGTAATGGAAGCGCAGCATGAAGTGAGTCGGCCCTGTTAAGGCCCAACGCGGCCAAGCCGTACCGAGCCGTACCGAGTGTGGCCGAGGCCGACCGTGTAGTGGAAATGCGCCATTAGAGAGATATACAGACCGTCAGGGAAAAAGGGAGGAGTATATTCAATCATGTAATATTGTAATACATTGCCAATGCTGCACAGAGTACTGACAGTGGGAGTCCTTGTTTCATACTCACAGTTGATTTCAGGTCATGTTTATTCCATTCCAGCAGGTTTTATCTGAGCTTTGGGACATATCCAGTTCAGATAAAGACCAGATGTTCTAAAGCTTTTGGATTGTGCAATAATATGCAGAGACATGTTAACAGTGTTTCTCTGGAAATACTTAAGTCATGCAATTTTGTTAAGAAAGCTGTCCACCTCTGAGGAACATTGGGATTTACAACAGCCACAAGGAAGATGGTATTGGTGAAAAGATAAATGCACTAAATATATACTTTAACATAAATAAAATCCCATTATTGGAAAGATAAATTAAGCAAATAGATTGTAATGCAAACTCACTTTCTTTTGCTTAGCTGCCTCCACATTAATTTACATTAGTTTGCTGCTGTTTGGTTTCCACAAAAGCCAAACTGCAGTTACCCAAAAAGGGTAATTTTGTATATAAACTGTGTTGGAGCCACTTAGAGAGTTTGGTCAAAGAATAATATCTAATGGTATTAGATATTTATTTAATTCATTCATTAAATTGCCTTAGCAGATGACATTATAATTAGATTTATTTTATTTCAACAAGAGTTTATTGTATAGTAAATACTTTTTTCGGGGCTATACTAAATAACAGCTTCGTGTAGGATGTTTGGGAAATGTGTATCAGACACCTGACCTCAGGTGGCTTCAGAAATTAAAAGAATGGATAACCTACTTCAAAATTGAAAATAAATATCAATTAAACATACTGTATTTGTCTGATAAAAAACGAATCATATAATTATGTATATGGAATTTGTTTCACAAATATATTTGTTGGTATTTACCCTTATGGTTATGTTGTAATAATATCCCTTTTTCAACACAGTGTTGGTATGTGTGTATTAAGCATTGGGCTGGTGTTCTTCACTCTCGTCTCCGAGCAAGAAAAGGATGTTGCAGGTTGGCTGCAGGAAATGAGATGACTCTTCTCAGGACGGAGCTTGTGTGACCTTTTGACCTTGCCCGCTGTTGTGTCGTCGTTCCTTCCTCCCACTGCCAGGTTTCTTCTCCTCTGTCTCTTTCCTGTCGCTCTGTTTTTAACATGTCCTGTCTGTGAGGATGTAGAGGGATAAGATATATGGGGTAACACACTCTTTTGCACTCTGCACTATAAATACTGGTGTGTGTGTGTGTGTGTGTGTGTGTGTGTGTGTGTGTGTGTGTGTGTGTGTGTGTGTGTGTGTGTGTGTGTGTGTGTGTGTGTGTGTGTGTGTGTGTGTGTGTGTGTGTGTGTGTGTGTGTGTGTGTGTGTGTGTGTGTGTGTGTGTGTGTGTGTGTGTGTGTGTGTGTGTGTGTGTGTGTGTGTGTGTGTGTGTGTGTGTGTGTGTGGACCTATTTTCAGATCAAGTGCAGCAGTTCTCCCAATGTAGCTTAATTTGGCGTCAGATGTAAACAGAGACTTTCTTCAGTAATCGATTTCTCTCTGACTATTTGCTTTTGCAGAAATATCTTTGGGAGCATATCATTATTAATGTGTAATCACAAGTAGAGGTTTAAAGAGTCATTATTACATCAGAATTCAGTATTGCATCTGCTTTTTCCATCTGGATCAGATAAATATTATTGTCAGGTCAGCTAGCTTAGCTCTGTCTAAAGTTCAGAAATACACGAGCAGCTCCTCTAAAGATCACTGATTTACATGTTTCTTCTTTGTTTGACCTGGATACAGAGAAAAGTAAAACATATTTCTGATCTTAGAGGAAAGTATACTGACCTTTTTCCTTTGAGCACGCTCATTTTCTGAAGCCACTGTGTTACACGAACATACTTCATTATGTTTGACATTTCTGAAAATATGTTCACCTTTCATAGAGTGCAGTCAGGACATACAGTTGTTAGCCTGGCTCTGTCTAAGTTCAAAAACACACTAGCAGCTCCTCTTAAGTTCCCTAGTTTATCTTCTTTGTATAACTTGGACACAAACAGAAATGTAAAAAGTACTTTAGTGGATGACTGCCTATCCACCTGTAAAAATGTATGTTATGCTTTATTTTAACAAGCTACAGTAGGACATTCAACTTGACTTTCATTTGATCTCTTTATTTACTACAAGTATCATGATTGTTATTTACTGTTTGTCTATGTTTTGCCCTGCATACTTTTTCCAATGCTGTTCCATAAACAAATTCCAGTGACTGTGGTTCTGTGTTCAATGTGTAATTGGTGTCTGCTCCTGATGATGTCATGAATTAAGAAATGTTTGAAATCCTATTAAGCTCCACCCTGTGTGTGTTTGTGTGTTTCAGAGTGAGGCCGGAGATGTGTGTTACTGCTGCTCCCTCTCCCCCAGCTCCAATTGTCCTGAGGAGAAGCTTCTGGAGCTCCACCCGGCCCACTCCTGCAGCACCATGAGGATCCTGCTCAAGGTAGCCTGTGAGCTAATGAGTGAACACACCCTGAGTAGGAACATATATTTAATACATTTACACTTACAGTATATGCACAGAGGTTGTGCTGTCGTAGTGCTTCTGCAGCCGGTTACACTGCCAGCTAAATATTCTTACAGTGTTTTCTCATTTATCTGGCCAGAAGTCTTTTTGATAATGACCGAACCCCACCTGCCTTATGTAAGATAAGATAAGATGGACCTTTGCTGTTCCCCGTAGGGAAATTCAGGTGTCATAGCAGCAACAGAATAAGAAAGAAACACAGATAGTACACATGGGAATATACACAGGGATAATAAGAATAACAATTCAATAATAAAAATAAAGAATAAACATATACTAACAGTAAGAAAAAAGGACAAAAATAACATGAGTTAAACTCTGATCCGGCGAATGTAAATGTATACACATACAGTATGTGAGCGAGTTAATACATATACATTGAAATGTGCAGGTACCTTTATGGGTGAAAGTGGTATGTGAATACTAATAATAATATTCAGTGCAGGTTATTTGTGGAGCCTGATGGCTACAGGCACAAAAGATTGTCTTTGTTTGTTGGTGTTACCCCCCCTGCACACCACAGCAATTGAGTGTACACTGGCTACCACAAACTGGTAGAACATCTGCAGCAGCTTTGTGCAAACATTGAAGGATCTGAGCCTCCTCAGGAAGAACAACTTGGTTGTTTCTTCCTGAAGAGAGCATCACTGTTGTCCGTCCAGTCCAGTTTATTGTTCAAGTGCACTCCTATAGGTGGTTTAAAAGATTGTGCAGCCTGCTGGGAATGTAATGTTGATGACACTCCGGTACCTGTGCTATGGACATGCCCCAAAATCCAAATTCAATTCAATTGTGGATGGAGACTCACTGTTACTTTGCTGATGTAATGTTTTGTATCAGACTGAGACTGTAAGGTGTTATCTGCTTTTTTGCAATTGAATTTCATTTAATTCATTTGTTCATGCTGTAAGTTTTAAAAAGTAAAATCATAGCACACAATAGAGATGTATGAAATGGGACACCCTGATCAACTATCCGAAGCTTTATAGTGATGTACAGCACTCTCCTCAGTTGTTAGGCTATGTGAAGGTTAACAAAAATACACACATTTCTGTAGGTTACTTATTTTAACTAAAATGAGCTGATGAAAGTAAGGTCCAAGGAAAGTCGAAATAGTGAAACCCCTGGTAAAAAAAACCCTCCTACCTTTCCTGAGATCGATTTAAAAGAGAAGATTAAAGGGGATGACATGAGTGAAGGACCATAGGCGGGATCTGAACCGGCATCTAGTGAAGTAAATCAGCAGCGCTACATGCTGCTCATCAGTCATCGTTTTGTACTACACTCTTCTTCTCAGGTTTCTTTTTTTTCTGTGTCTAATCTGATGGTGTGTTTTTCTCTCTCAGAAAGTCTTGTTTGCACTGTGTGCTCTGAACGCTCTGACCACCGCTGTGTGCCTGATGGCCTCTGCGCTGAGATACCTGCAGATCTTCACGGCGAGGACACCCTGCATGGTACGATCTCACTACAGGCAGCAGCAAGGCTCATGGTGGCCTTCACCTACACTGGGCTGGCACCGTAGTTTACTCTTTGGAAACATCCAAATGTGTTTACTTCCTGTCTGTCTTCTTCTGCTGTTCCCTTTATTGTTTACTTCCTGTCTGTCTTCTTCTGTTGATCTATCTGACATCAAATGCTCTGTCTTTTAACCTCCTTATGCTTTGCAGTGGTGTGTTATCGAGTATTAACAACCTCTGTGTAATAACACCAGTTATCCTGTAAAATCGTTGTTGCATAAATGCAATTCCCAGAAGTAAAAAATAAAACGATTTAAAACTGAACTATATCATAGACTTCAGGTACCCCCCGCCTATATTCGGGTTGATGATGTTAGTAAACCTTCTCCAGTGGAGTATTTACTGATGCATTTCATCTTGCAGCATACAACTTTAAAATATTCAGTCTTCTAACCAAAAAAACAAAAAAGAAAGATTGACTTTGAGAAAAGCAAACAGGACTTGCTAAAATGCTAACTCATTTTCGAATTTTAGGACTCATTCCTGCACCACTCTATAACCTTTAACATGGTGTATGATGTCACTGCTCTGTGATAGGACGAGCAAAGGGCCACAGCTGAAGAGAGGGAGGAGCCTGCTCAGGTCCCTGACCCAGATGAGTTTGTGGCCCCAGCCCCTCCCCCCTCCTACTTCTCCACTTTCTACTCGTACACACCACGCTTAGCCCGCAGGTAACTACCCCCCCCCCCCCCCCCCCCCCCCCCCCCCCCCCCACACACACACACACATACATCTTTATTACTCTAGTTTTAGTGTCTATGTGTCACATGATAACTAGTTTGTTGTGTGTTTGTTTCAGGATCCTCGGGGACAGTGTGATCCCTCTCCCTCACATCTACGGTGCTCGAATCAAAGGGGTGGAGGTCTTCTGTCCGTTGGACCCCCCACCTCCATATGAGGTTGTTGCTGGAAGCTCTGCCAATGCAGTCAGACAGGTACACTCCAAATGAACCTCCTTTACACTAAAGGCAAACGAAGACTGGATGTTTGACATGATAACTTATTGGCTCAAATATTTGTTTCGCATACATCCATACTGAAATATCTGCAATAAGAGGATATCAGCCAGGCTGGTTTATCGGTCCAGCTCTAAACTAAATAACTTGGAGGGATCTGGACCTTTTTTTAGATAAAAAAATCCATGACAGTCAATCTTGAATTTTTGTCAAAGCTACAAACTCTGCAACATCTGAGATTTGTATCTTCTCAACATAACTTTTTGTTATTGGCTTCAAACATTGAAGGTGACACAGGTGTGGTAAAACAAATTACTTGTGATGTACACACTAAGATACAATATTAGAAATGCATGAATAAAATGTAATTTTATCCTCCATGTGCCAACTATGAGATCTCATTACAGAACAATAATCCATCCAATACATCATAACAACTATATAATAATATATAACAAACCTTTCCTTCATCCCACCAGCATCCCAGGTCTTTCTCAATTTATAAACTGAGTTACTGCAAGAACCGACCAAAGTTACATCAGTGAAGAATAAAGGTACATGTGTCACTAGTGGTCATAACTATAGCAGTGTGTGGATGTGTGTTTCCCCCAGGAGACAGAGATTGCACTGACAGAGCTGACTATATACGCGACGGCCTCTCCCTCAGAAGCCAGTGATCCAGGTAGGACATACTTACACATCAGGCCGAGTGTCGATTGGCTGATAACTGCTCTCAATCTTTGTACTGCCCTTTGATAGGATGATCAGGGGGAACAAAAACGCTGTGACAGTGGTTCTCCAGTGTCATGTACATTAACTCCTGCTGTATCGTACTATCAAGCTGTTTTCTTGTGCCAGGCTAACTCAATTAAAGGTCTCCTATCATGCAAAATGCACTTTTTGATGTCTTTTATACATAAATATGTGTCCCCGGTGTGTAAGGGAACTCACAAACGGTCAGAAAACAAAACCCTCTCTCTTTTCCTCCATACCCAAATCTAAAAAAAACGGGGGTTCAACGGAGCTGATGCAGATTTGCTGCGTCATGACGACATTGCTAAAATGTGGGCTGGCTTTACACCCACGGCCCTATCAGAAATGTCGCTATCAGAAACAATGCGCGACGTGTTTTGGACGTAATATGGTCTTTTTTTACATTAGCAAGCATTGCTAACACTCAGAGCTAACGCTGTACTGGAGAGAGTATGTATACAAAAGCAGGAAATAAAAAAAGGAACTCACCTTGTAGTGAACCCGCAAGAAAAGAAGCATTTGAGCTCCATACTGTTTCAGAAATAATAATAGTTTTGAACATGATATGGCATTTAATCACGGCAGCGTTTAGTTGAGTGTCTGGGTGGAATTATGTGCAGGCCTAAGCTCCCCCCCCTCTTTTAAAAAAAAACGTCCACACAGCAGCGTGCGTTGAAGCTTGCCGGTGGGCGTGTCTGGCGTGTGACCAACAACCAATCACATTAATCTCCCGCCCTGGACACACAAGCACGCGGTTTGATTGGCTAGCGCTTGTACTGGCATATGATTTGATTGGCTGGCGCTTCCGTCGACACTTGAAAAGTTGAACTTTTCTCAACTTTCGAAGCGAGCAACGGAGGCAAAGCGACGTGACGGAACCACAATGCAGTTCGGCAAAGCGTGACGTCACCCCATTCAAAGTGAATGGGAAGCGTCTCCGTTGAAGCAACGCACGCTGCCGTGTGGACGGGCTGTAATAGGGCTGAAATAGAGGGGTATGAGGCATGGCTAGAATGGGTGATCTGTTTGTTATTTTGAGCAAAACACTTCAGACATGTTTTTTATATATTTGTATTTATCTAATATATATATATATATATAGAGATATATCTATAATATATGCCTACGAATAGTATAATAGGAGACCTTTAAGACATATTAAGCTGTTTGGGAGAGAAACGCCCTCTGGAGGGAACCATTTACATGCACAGAAACGTATTAAACACAACACCACATTTTTTGGAATGTGTTTTACTTTTGTACGTGAATTTAGAGACCAAAGCCTCCACAGTCACATGCATTCCGGGGGCCAGAGCGGGCGACGTTGAGGCGCATCTTAAATTGCTGGCTAAGGATAAACGTAAATACAGTAGGATTGTTATTCACGTCGGTGGTAATGATGTTCGTTTACGGCAATCAGAATGCACCAAAGTTAATGTGGTGTCGGTGTGTAGATATGCAAAAACAATGTCGGACGCCTTCATTTTTCCCCAATCTCATCAATGACGACATGTATAGCCGCATGTCATCATTTCAGCGCTGGTTGTAGGTGGTGCCCAGCAAACGATGTGGGCTTCGTAAATAATTGGACAGCCTTCTGGGGAAAACCTGGTCTGATTAAGAGAGACGGCATTCATCCTCAGATTATAATATTGATATATGCTGTCTCACTGAAACTTGGTTGAGACATGAAGAATATGTCAGCATAAATGAGGCCACTCCACCCAGCCATATCAATACTCATATTGCTCGAGGCACAGGCCGAGGAGGTGGAGTTGCAGCCATCTTTGACTCAAGTTTACTTATCAATACTAAACCAAAATTAAATTATACCTCCTTTGAAAGCCTTGTCTTACGCATCCGACCTGGAAAACATTGCAGCCAATCTTATTTGTTACAGTGTACCGTGCACCAGGTCCTTATTCAGAGTTTCAGTATCAACTTTGGTACTTAAAACAGATAAAGTAATTATCGTAGGTGACCTTAATATTCATGTTGACGACGATAAAAATAGCCTTACTGTTGCATTTAACTCTGTATTCGATTCTATTGGTTTCCGTCAGAGTGTAAATAAACCAACCCACTGTTATAATCACACTCTCGACCTTGTTCTGACATATGGTATTGAAATTGAGCAACTATTAGTCGAACCGCATAATCCTGCTTTATCCGACCATTTTGTTTTGGTAACTTTACTGTTAATAGATTACAAACCATTAGTCAAAAGCTCCTGCAGCAGAAACCTATCTGTTAGTGCTATAGCCAAATTTAAGGAAGAGATTCCACCAATACTTAACTCGATAGCTTGTCTGTATGTAAGGGAGGAAACGTATACAAAATGACCACCCCAAATTGATCATGTTGTTGATAGTGCTACAGATGCGTTGCGAACACAATTAGACTCTGTTGCTCCTTTGAAAAAGAAGAAAATAAAACAACATAGATTAGCTCCATGGCATAATGCCGAAACCCGCAAAATAAAGCAAAAGTCGAGACAACTAGAAAGGATATGGCGTTCCACTAAACTTGAAGAATCTCATTTAATATGGCATATTACTCTCAATGAATATAAGAAAGCACTGCGTAAAGCGAGAGCAGCTTACTACTCTTCATTAATAGATGAGAATAAGAATAATGCAAGATTTCTTTTCAGCACTGTAGCCAGGCTGACAAAGAGCCACAGCTCTATTGAGCCTTCTATTCCCATAGCACTCAGTAGTAATGATTTGATGTGCTTTTTTTAATGATAAAATTGTTACTCTTAGAAACAAAATTAATGACCTCTTGCCTTTGACCAGTATAGTGTTATCAACAGCTCCCGGAAACATAAGTTCTAATATTACACTAGATAGTAAATTAGAATGCTTTTCAGCCATAAACCTTGAACAATTAAATTCAATGATTCTCTCTTCTAAACCATCAACGTGTATCTTAGACCCGATTCCAACTAAGCTGTTAAAGGAAGTTTTTCCATTAATTAACACTTCTTAATTAAATATTATGAATATGTCTTTATTATCAGGCTATGTTCCACAATCATTAAAAGTAGCAGTGATAAAACCTCTTCTTAAAAAGCACAACCTCGATCCAGAGGTTTTAGCCAATTATAGACCTATTTCTAATCTTCCGTTCCTCTCAAAGATTCTTGAGAAAGCAGTCGCAAAACAGTTGTGTGATTACTTAAAAAACAATGATTTATTTGAAGATTTTCAGTCTGGCTTTAGAACACATCATAGCACAGAGACAGCTCTGGTTAAAGTCACAAATGACCTTCTAATAGCCTCAGACAAAGGACTTGTCTCTACTCTTGTCTTGCTCGATATCAGTGCTGCATTTGATACTATCGACCATGACATCTTATTGCAAAGACTAGAGCACTTAGTTGGCATAAAGGGAACTGCTTTAGGCTGGTTTAGGTCCTATCTATCTGAACGCTCTCAGTTTGTGTGTGTCAACGATGAATCTTCCATGCAAACCAAAGTTAGCCATGGAGTGCCACAGGGCTCAGTGCTTGGACCTATTTTGTTCACATTATATATGCTTCCGTTAGGCAATATTATAAGGAATCACTCTGTACATTTTCATTGCTATGCGGATGATACTCAACTATATTTATCAATCAAGCCTGATGAAACCAATCATCTATATACAATTCAAGACTGCCTCAAGGACTTAAAAACGTGGATGACCTTAAACTTTTTTATGTCAAACACGGCCAAAACTGAAGTTATTGTACTCGGCCCAAAGACTCTACGAAACAAACTATCTAAAGATATATTAACTATGGATGGCATTAATTTGGCCTCCAGTGAGACTGTAAGGCATCTTGGTGTTATATTTGATCAGGATTTATCCTTTGACGCCCACATAAAATCAATCTCAAGGACCGCCTTTTTTTCATCTACGTAACATTGCAAAAATCAGGCATATCTTGCCTCAAACGATGCAGAGAAACTAGTCCATGCATTTGTTACTTCTAGGCTGGATTATTGTAACTCTTTATTATCAGGGTGTACCAAGAAGTCAGTTAAGTTGCTTCAGCTGATTCAAAATGCTGCAGCACGTGTACTAACCAGAGTTCGGAAAAGGGACCACATTACTCCTGTTCTGGCTGCCTTACACTGGCTCCCTATAGAACACAGGATAGAATTTAAAATTCTTCTTCTCGCCTACAAAGCCCTTAATGGGCAGGCGCCATCTTACCTTAAAGAACTCATTATACCCTACTGTCCTATTAGGGCATTGTGTTCCAAGAATGCAGGGTTGTTGGTTGTTCCTAGAGTTTTTAAAAGTACAATGGGAGCCAGAGCCTTTTCTTATCAAGCTCCACTTTTGTGGAATCAGCTTCCAGTTTGTGTTCGGGCGGCAGACACCCTATCCGTTTTTAAGAGTGCGCTTAAGACCTTCCTTTTTGATAAAGCTTATAGTTAGGGCTGATTAGATTCAGCCCCTAGTTTTGCTGCTATAGGCTTAGACTGTCGGGGGACACCTTACTTCTTCCTTCTCTCTGTCTGTACCCCAAATTTCTTTTTGGTGTCTATCTACGCCGGGAGCCTGAGTCGTGGCTGATCCTGAGTCCTGAGTCCTGATCTTAGTCCTGGATTTCGAGTCGTGGCTGAACCTGTCACTGTGGTCCTGCCTGACTCTCATCATACTACTTCCCTGATGGCTCCCACAGGATTGTTGACATCCTCGTGGATTCATCTTCTTATTATAGACACATGCATTTCCAAACATTTGGTCTACCTATGTTGTAAATGTATTATCTTTTCGATTTACACACGGCATCTATTGCACGTCTGTCCGTCCTGGGAGAGGGATCCCTCCTCTGTTGCTCTCCCTGAGGTTTCTCCCATTTTCCCCTTTAAACTGGGGGGTCTTTCCTTCTTTGGAAGTTTTTCCTTGTACAATGTGAGGGTCTAAGGACAGAGGGTGTCGTATTATCATACTGATATTCTGTACAAACTGTGAAGTCTACTGAGACAAATGTAACATTTGTAATATTGGGCTATATAAATAAACATTGATTGATTGATTTTGTTAGTAGGACCATTCACCAAGTCTTTTGTTTCATTGTAAATAAATGTTCTGATACAAAGTGTGTTGATCTGTTTCTATTTAGTCTCAGACAGAAGTCCCAGAGTGGTATCAGCATCACCAGGCGTCCCTCTGCGTGCCAAGCCTCCGCTCCAGCCTCAGCTCCAGCCTCAGCTCCAGCCTCAGCTCCAGCCTCAGCTCCAGCCTCAGCTCCAGCCTCAGCTCCAGCCTCAGCTCCAGCTCCAGCCTCAGCTCCAGTGTCAGCTCCAGTTCCAGCCTCAGCTCCAGCCTCAGCGCCAGCCTCAGCTCCAGCCTCAGCTCCAGCTCCAGCCTCAGCTCCAGCTCCAGCCTCAGCTCCAGCTCCAGCCTCAGCTCCAGCTCCAGCCTCAGCTCCAGCCTCAGCTCCAGTCTCAGCTCCAGCCTCAGCTCCAGCCTCAGCTCCAGCCTCAGCTCCAGCCTCAGCTCCAGCCTCAGCTCCAGCCTCAGCTCCAGCCTCAGCTCCAGCTCCAGCCTCAGCTCCAGCCTCAGCTCCAGTCTCAGCTCCAGCCTCAGCTCCAGCCTCAGCTCCAGTCTCAGCTCCAGTCTCAGCTCCAGTCTCAGCTCCAGCCTCAGCTCCAGCCTCAGCTCCAGCCTCAGCTCCAGCCTCAGATCCAGCTCCAGCCTCAGCTCCAGCTCCACCCTCCTCTTCCTCAGCAGCAGCCTCCCTCCCCAGCATTGAGCCACCGGAGGAAAGAAAGGATGCGCCGCTCCAACAGTGACCCGGTGTTGATAGACATTGCTGCTAAAGGTTGGCTTTTTTTCTCATTTGGAATTACGCATCTTTGGAAGTTGGTATACAAATGTTGAAGGATTAACTTATTTATTAAGGACATCAGTAAGACATTTAATTCAACATCTTTACTGGAGGATTTACAGAAGTCCACCAACATTTATTCAGTATATAATCTAAAAGCTGCACCATAAATCAAATGACAAATAACAATATAAAGTTAAACCTTATTTATGCCAGATCAGCACAAACCCTTAATCTAATAAGGACAGCACTGAACACAGAGCTCTGTTTCTGCTCTTTGTCTGAACATCATGTTTTCTGTAGCTCAGTTATCAGAACTCTGGTCCAGGTAGCTTCAAGTGTTCCTGTCTGATGGGGGCCGGCCCCCCCGCGTTACCTGTATCAATATGTTTCTGAAAGATGGCGATTCCACTGTGGAAACCATGGATGAATAATGAAACTGGCAACATGTCCTCCACGATGTTTGCTGAGCCTATTTATCTGACATATCTGCTCCGTTTCCTCAGCCATTACATAATTACTGCTGAACCAACAGTAACGCGTTATATTACTGCGTTCCAGACTAATTACTCCGCGTTACTCCCAACACTTCCCAACATTGGTTACTGTATTTGGTCAAACTGAAATGGCCAAATATTGAATTGCAAGTGCCTACATATTGTTCACCACAATATTCACTGGGTGTCAAATATCCAGAGTGAACATTATGGGTCCAGGAATTCCCTTATTATATCCCATAAGTTGCTTAAGTTGGGTACCAGTACATGTATATTTGGAGAAGCTGACCTCTCCCCCCCTCATGTCTGCAGTGCTGAGCAGCAGCGACGCCCCCCCCGCTGCGTTTCCTGACACCACAGACTCCTCCACACAGACCTCCCAGCCCAAGCTGGCTGTCAGCACCCAGGGCCAGGTCACACTGCGGCGGGGCCACACCTACAGCAGGGCGCCCCGGAGACCACGGCCCTCCTCCATGGTGGACTACCAGAGCTACCGACACACACAGCAGTTGGTCAGGAGGATCCTGGAGCAGCCGGCCGCCCAGGGCCTGACCCCCGAGGTGCAGGAGCTGGTGGACAGCATCCGGACCGTCCTGGAGTCCGACCAGGAGCACATGGAGGAGGCGGTACGCTGCGCCAGCTACATAGAACAGGTAGGAGGGGAAGCCGCTTTATCCACCACGCTCCCAAACTGTGGAACACCCTACCTGGAAATATCAGAGAGGCCAACTCAGTGGACATGTTTAAACGACAGCTAAAGAGACATCTTTTTAGATTTGCTTTTTATTAGCGACACCCCACTTTATTGGTCTTTGAATCTTCATTATTTATTTATGTGTATATTGCTTTATTTATTTTTATAGATTTTATAGGTTTTTACTTGTATTTTTATTTTACAATTTTATTAGCGACATTCCCTTTTAAGTAGTTTTTTTTACCATAAATAAACAGTTATTACCAGATAACAGAAACCCTAGTCCTGACTATAACCTGGATGTCCTGAATAAAATCCTCTTTTTAATGTTCAGTGTGTGTTCAAACTGTTTTAAAAAGGACTTGATTTAAATGTTGGATACTTCAGGACAGGGGTACTCAAACTTTTTTATTAAAGGTCCAGTTGTGAACTTTATACAAGGTCACTGGTCCGGTAAAAGTAAAGTCCCCCCCCCCCCCCCCCCCCCATGCACTCTATGCATGGGGCCCCCTTGAGGGGGTTTCCCGACATGTCGTTGCAGTAAATTAAAGGGTGTTTCATGTTGTCGTTGCTGTGGACCTTCTTAATCTACCTTCTTTGGGGGCCCCCCTTCTGGTCCAAGCACTTGCCTGCCTTGCCTGCCTTGCCTGTCGGTAAACGGCGCCCCTGTATACACACACATACACATTCAATACATACATACGTATGTATGGTGGCTTGAACTAGTGGGAGAAATGGCACTGTTTGTCTGTAGTCAATGTCTTGAACCTCGGCAAAAAAGGCATTAGAAGCATTAGAAAGTCAAGGTAAACTTGCGGTTAACTTGCGGTCTGCTCTGCGTGTCACGCTCGCGCACACAAGTAAATATATATGCATGTTCATTCTCACAACGCGTCAAACACAAGACGCGCGTACATGATGATGTACATTAATTTATCAGAATCAGAATTCTTTTTTTAATTAATTTTTTTATAATCTTTTTTTTTTTTTAGAATGGGACACAGGGTTCAGTCCGGATTAATTTGCAGTTCGGTCCGGATCCGGACCTTGGTCCGGAGTTTGAGAAGCCCTGCTTTAGGAGGATGTAGTTTGTGCTGTTGTAGATCTCTGTATATTCTCTGTTTGCCTTCAGGTGTTCACAGACTCAGAGATGGGTCCCGGGCAGCCCAAACCTTCCCAGCAGGCAGCAGGCAGCCACTCTCAGACGTTCCCTCGCCCCCCCAGGAGAAGGGCCGGTCTGCTGCACCTGCAGAGCTGCGGCGACCTCAGCTCCTTCACCTGTGAGGCGATCGAGTCTGCAGAACATCGAGGAAGCAGAAGAGTGGGGTCCAAGGCAGGGTCCAGGGCAGGGTCCAGGGCAGGGTCCAGGGCAGGGTCCCGCCTGGAGCACCCTGAGCGCCCCCACAGTCTGATCGGAGTCTGCAGAGAGACGGTTCTCTAAAGGGGAACACCAAATGTATTCAAATATGTGGCAACACAGCTAGATGCTGCTTAATCTGTTGCTAAACTTTGAGAGAAAACTGTTGTAGTATAACCACTGAGGAGGATCTGCAGGGGTGTCTGCAAGTGTGTGTGTGTGTGTGTGTGTGTGTGTGTGTGTGTGTGTGTGTGTGTGTGTGTGTGTGTGTGTGTGTGTGTGTGTGAGAGCGCGTGTGAGCATTTTAATCTTTTTTTTAAGTAGCTTTGCTGTACTGTACTTTAGCATTCAATGGTGTGTATGCTTTAAGGTTTTATCATTGTTATCATTTTGCATTTGTTCCTCTCAACTCATACAGCTATGTTGTTCACCATACAGTATATTATGTTGTTTTCTAATGGTCAGATGCAATGGGCTAAATATTTCAGATATTCTACTGATATTTACTAATATTTCAGAATTCAAACAAAAACATGTACGTTTTGAATTTTTTTACATATATTAGAAAATAGAACAAAGTGGTGATAACAGCTCAAAGATCTTGCTAATAATAATAATAATTATAAAACTATTTTAATACTTATTTATATACAGTACTATAATTATAAAAGGCTATAGACCAGGGACCCTCTGGCTATAGACCAAGGGACCCTCTGTCCCAGTTAACTTCACTGTGGCAGTTCCAGTGCAATTCATTGACTACGTTCCAAAACGTTAAAAACATTGAAGTGTGGGAACGCATGTGAAGCTTACGATGACAAAGATAAGCGTGTTTACAATGACTGTTTCTGTCCCTGTTATTTATTGGCAAGCAAAGTTAGAACATTGCAGATTGGAAATACAAATGTTGGTTGATTAATTTAGCTCTCATACTATTTCTCACATTCTCCATGTCACTGGATTGCACTGCTGTGTTCATCTTTGAAGCAGATTCTTGAGTGGGAGGGGTTTCCCCATCTTCACTCGTGGTTCAAACTGTGGGGAGAGGAGTTCTGAGGACATTGCCCACCTTTTCTGAATGGTAAATGTGAAGTTTCTGGCACACCACAAGGGCAAGCTGTCAAGCTAGGTCAGTGCACAGCGGGATTATGATGGAGGTCAGGCCACGTTCAGTATGCTCCTTCAGTTTGAGCTGACCGAGGAACGGCACTTCAGCCAATAAATTAAACTTGCTTTGTCAGTACCCTCAGTACAGTACACCTTCTATAAGCATACAGAGGGCCAGGGTGTTGTGTTATTCCTGTATGTGCCTTTTACTGACTGGACATTTCAGCTGTTGTCATGCATTTTATGAACATGTGCACATAGAGATCATTGTATATTAAACTTTATTAACACTGTCCTGATTCTATAAAGTCCCTAAGAGATCATGTTGCAATTGTTTTTCTTTCTGAATCACTTTGTGTTGCCTCGTATTCAGTTTATCATGCAATCATTTTTCGTTAGCTTACAACACAATCCCTCTGATACAGGTTTCAGCAGGGTACTACAACAGGAGCTACATGACTCTGTGCCGAGGAGGACCCTGCTGCTTCTAGCTATGTCTCCGGCTATTGCAGGGACTATGGTTGACGCCACGACCACAGAACCAGAAGGAGCCTGAATCATGGAACATTTCTGAAGAAGGCCTCGAGCACAGCTTTGTACGAGTGAGGAGGAAGTTCTTCATGCATTGTGCCCGGCCTATCTCCGCTGCTGCTGCTCATTTCTTCCCCACTGAAAAGTATTCTTGTACATTACATCTCTGCACCCATATTTCTCAGATGCCATTTTTAAAACAGCCTGGAGTTCTTCCTCATCACCAACTATGTGAGTCATGTGAAATGATGGTGCTGGATGCTGGAAGTATAACTCTGATTCCTCTGTCAATTTAGAACGCTCTGAGAGATAATTATTACAATAAACTACATTTACAATCAACAAATGATTACACATCCGCAGACATTGTGCCACTTTTCTCTTTCAATTTACATGCACAAAAAATGGTGAAACAGTTCATGTGAATACTTCTCTTTTGCAGTTGCCAGTTGGTCTCTTCATCTTTCTTGCTTGATTCTCAAGTTATGGTCATAAACACACGTATTGATACACATTTTGATCTGATAATGGTGCTTGAGGACTCATATACAGCTATAGTTTTATTGCATTTCAGCCTTAACCAAAGCAGTCGATTGACTGACCTGAGCAAATTTACAGAGATTATTGTATGCTTTGTTGAGGGGTTGGAGGTCAGTTTTGGATGCACTTTGGTAATAACCAGCATAATCGAAAAGTTTCCTAAAGCTTAAACAGATATTCATTTCTAAAGAACTATTTTGTGACTTTGAAATAATAGATTTGTTTCCATCAATGTACAGCTATGGGATCCCATCAGACTATATTCACAAGACCTGCTGAGGGAAGCATCACACCAAAATGCTCAAGTAAGAATTACACTTTTTACAACTCAGAATCGAATAAAATACTCATACATGTGTTCATGCAGTGCTAAATGATATTCCAGTCCAAGCCAAAGTGCTTCTGCAAGTCATTTATTGTTGTAAATACTGTTACAAACATTCTGGCTCTGGTACAGGAATGTAGCTCCATTAGCTAGAACATCACAGAAAAAAGCTAGCAAATAAATAAAACATTGCTGCTGCTTTACAGAAATTGTATTTTTCTTATATGTATATTTTTTGTAATCTTCCGACACATTGAGAGTTAATGTTTCAGTTACATTCAAAATGAGTGCACTTAAAAATACTTGTTAGCCAACCCTGCTGCCTGTGCTAGCTTCAAGTGCTTGTTTCCTCTGTTAGCTACATTGTGTCACGCTAGCCCGACAGTCCATGGAGGGAAAATATCGATCACACCTTACATTATCTTGTGCTCTAGCTTTATGTCTTTTAACATAATCAGTTTTGTACATTCCGTTCACATTGCTCTCTAATGAAGCTTGCCTTTAGGCCAAACAAACAAAACCATTAGAAGTATATACCTTTACATAGTTTTCTATATATTTACTTTATATGTGTATTTTATATATCCAGCTGGTTTTTGTTTGAACATGGAGTACATTGGTTTAAATCACACTACACACACACACTAGAAGTAAGAACAGTACAGTGTAATCTCTGTAAGTCCAGAAATGGCTGCCCTTGCCCCTATTCCTCTTCAGGGTCCGTTTTACCATCATAAAGAGTCCAGTAGTAGTAGTAAGGCCAAGATGAGCTTCATCAATGAGGTCATACATATGGAATAAGCAGTGGGTTTTAAAGTTCGAATATACAGTGGGGTACATGTGGTTGAGCCTTAAACTCGAGAGGGATGTAAACATTGTCGTCCAACAGTGGAAATAAAGCTGTTCAAAGCAAGACAGTTGGGCTGGTGTAGTCAGGTACATTCCCAGAGATGCAGAGGAGTAGGTTTTGAGTTGATAGCGCTTTAGGATGTGGAGGAAAAAAAGTACACTGATAAGATCGAAAAGATTGAAAGTCCAAATTGACTGGCCTTTAAAAAGTTCTTGTTTCCGAGTTGTTTATCACTTGGAACATTAGTTTTAACCTCAATGACTAACCCGCAATCCTTAGTAAACCTTAGGGTCCACCATTGTCCCGGCAGTGGCTCAGTCAGTAGGGGCTTGGACTGGGAGCTGTAGGGTCGCCGGTTCAAGTCCCCGACCAGAACTAACATATGGAGTGTGGACTGCTACTTGGAGAGGTCCCAGTTCACCTCCTGCCCTGCCGTGGTGCCCTTGAGCAAGGCACCGGACACCCCCCTTCCCCCCTCACTCCCATTGCTCCCCGGGCGCTGTACAATAGCTGCCCACTGCTCCTAGTACTAGACTCCTGGTACTAGGATGGGTTAAATGCAGAGGCCAAATGTCACTGTGTGTGCTGTGTGCTCTGCATGTGTGACCATTAAAGAGGGTTTCATCCCTCCCCAATTCTTCTAATTCTGAATTCTATTAGTCCACACCCACCCACGCCTCTCCCTCCCTGTAAAACCTCAATTTGGACTGGAGAGAGACAACAATAAGACATTCTTGGTGTGCTACATTTTAAAGGACAGTCTTATTGTAGTCAAGGGGATGTGTTCTGAGAGAATTCAATTTAAATGAATTCAGAAATTTGATTTGTATCTTATAAATAAATAAAAATTACATCTTACACGTTATTTCCTTTTTGAATTGAGTTAGTTTTAAATGGAGCACAATGGCTTTGCAACATTGTAAGAGGCTGCAATAACATGAACCATTTATTTTCCCTTTTTAAATAGTTTTTAAAGCTTAGTCTTTTGACACTAAATATGTTGTGATTATAATACATGTGCAGAACCTGAGCCACATGAACATTCGTAGCCAATGACAATCATCGTGTTAAATAGGTGGCATAGAAGGCAGTGTGAAAAATATTTTTTTGAGTCTGCTACTGTATATGTGAGTCGCAGACTGAGATTCACTTATATTTCAGGTTCATTATCCTGTTGGTTTATTACCTCCTGGAACATAACACAAATGATGTAGAGAACCCTCTTCTGTCAGTAAAGCCGTTTTAAAGGTGCTTATATCTGTTTCAGTTGTAACACAAATCCTTCTAATCACTGAAGAGTAACATATTTTACCCAGAAGACCGGCAGCAAAGACCTCCTCACTTTAGTCCCTTACCTTGTCTCATGTGATATCAGCACCTTTACTATGAAAAAGAACTTCAAATTGAAAAGCAGATAGTCAAGATCATCCACAGCATTTTGAAGACAACATGCCGGTATATCTATACTTAACCTGTTACCTTTATGCCACGTTCCACAGCTGAACCTTTGTTTTGAAATTCTAGTTTTAGGAAGCGGACACTGATTTCCAGTGATTTAAAATCGAATGGGATAAAACACCAGTTGAGTCATTTAAGAGGCACCACTTACATTTGAAAAAAATGCTATTGTACAGTCTCATTTTGTGTATTAATACAACATAAAAGTATCAAATTATCAGAGAACATTTAAATAAGGAAAAGGTAATGAAAATAATCATATTTCAAGTTAACAAAATAAAACATTGCACTTTGGATAAGCCGTGAACAGTCTGCAGTGCAGGAACAGAAAGTCTGTATTCCTTCAGGAACGTGAGGGAAACTACCGCATGCCATAATACTACGCATCTCATTGCCGTTAATACTTCAGGGATCTGTACTCTGCTGGGTTATAGGTATTCATAACTCAAAATATAATATGTCTCCCCCCCTCCTTCCTACTCTTTCTTCCCCTTAAACATGTCTTAATTTTTGTCCTTCATCACATTTAAAAGCAAATAAAAAAATGTCACGTTACACAGTTAAACTCATAATAGAAATAACACAAATTGGGTAATTAAACAGTGCTACATATAGAAAGCTGTACAGTATATGATGCTGATAAATGTCTCCCTGGCATTATTCATAATTATATGAATGGAAAGCGTATTAACAAAAACAATTCACTGTTTCTTATTTCCAATGTAATAAAGGCAGCATTTTGCTTGTCATTGTACATTCTCAAAGTACTGTTGGAGGCCATTCTCTCCCTCAAATGAATCAGGCCTTTCCTGAAGGAGGATTGTATTTTTTGTTATTAGTCTTATATTTCATCATCATATTTAGTTAAGAAGCCTTAAAGGTAGGGTAGGTAAGTTTGAGAAACCAGCTCGAGATACACTTTTTGTTATATTCCATGGAATGCTCTTAACATCCCGATAGCAATGAATATCTTAAGTGCTTTGACAAAAAATCCATAAAAAAATGTCATCTGTGGAAGCCGTAATACTGTAAAAAGCACGACCAATCATTTTAGCCGGCCCGGCTAAAATAACTGGATGGCCTACCTGCCTGTCAGCCTTCCATCTGTGCACAAACTTATCTCGTGCCCTCATTGGTCATGTGCGCGTTCGTGTGTGTTGGAGGAGGGGCTCTGTAAGGAAGTGGCAGATTTTCTCCGGTTATGTATTTTCAAATTCTAGCGATCTCGAGCTGGTTTCTCAAACTTACCTACCCCACCTTTAATATGTTCTTATCTGCTCCTCTTTTAATGTTCTGTCAATGCAGACTAAACCCTGATAAATGTGTTGCAAAATGTATATATTTGCAGTATTACAAACTGGGTATTTGCAGGATCTCGTGGGAAGTGAAATCTACAAAACACAGCTGCAGACACAGAGAGAGATCTTTGGGATTGAAACTTTCAGCTGCTGTCACTTACACGAAACACCTCCTGAACCCACAGTTAACATTAAAAACCTTGGCTAAAAACCGGTGGCTTAAAGGGAATAAAGCCATAAAATGTAGACTTTTAATGTGAAAACTGCAGCCAAGTTTCATAAGTAGTAGTTAACAAAAGAAAAAAAAGCAAGTAGAAGCCACTGGAATGATTTACTGAATAAGACTGTTGTTAGCAAGAGAAAGCGAAAGTCAGTGACATGATGCCATGACTGTTGTTGAGCTGCGGAATAATAATTAGGGGCCAGCCTTTGTTTGTTGGTGCCATACTCGCCTATAGCTAGATCATTTAAAGTGGCTTGTATGCACTACGAGCAGTGTCCTGTGTACAGAGATCAGTGAGGAAACAGACTATACACATGTACAGCATGCAGTTGAGTGCTTTGTGCATCCACATACAATGGCATGACGTAGTCCAGAGCACACTCCATTACCTACCTATTACTACATTATCAAACCAGCAATGAATAAATCAGAGAGGCCAAATTATAAAGGCTTAATTTCCTGGAACTGTTTGCGTTCAAAAGAGAGGTGCAGGAATGAGCTACAAAACCCAAAAATTAGTTAGTTAATTATTTTACCATTTCCGGTCCTGTTTCTTTGTAAATGCTTTGGTTAGAAGCCTGAAATAAGGTCTATGGTTAACACAAGCTTACAAGATGTGACATAAAATATGTCAGTAAAAAACCCTCTGGTGAATGTCCAGAGTCTAAATAAGACTGCTTAACATCATTAGCCAAACATTAGCCACCTTGCTTAATGTTTGGCTCAGTCATGTGACCCTGATGTAGTCCGTTTATAGCATTATGTTCGTTGTTTACTTCTGGGGATTGCATTTTGGCTTCAAACATAAGAAAAGTGGTGTTCAGATTTGGAGATTACCCTGCTGAACAAAAGGTGAAAGTATCATGAACATGTGTTTACCAACGCACATTTTAATCCAAAATCCCATCGTTTTTTTTCTAACTTCAGAGTCGGCCAACAAAAGTACATCACGCTCTATAGAATAGGCAGAGTTTTTCTTTTTAAGGTTTTAGGGGAGTGAAGCGATAGAACTTCATACAGTATATGGTTCACTTTGTTTGAGAAAAACCGCCTGGGATTATTTCGAATCATTCCATCCCTGTCTTGTGCCAACACCTTGACACAGGGACATGGTGGTGCAGGTGTGATGTTACGCCCCCATGTTTGCACAGCATTACTTTAGTTGGTGTTGTCACATGCTGACGGAGCTACAGCTTGTGCTCTGTACAGAGGATACAAAAATGTAATAAATGATCAGCCAACACTGACCGTGACAATGGAGTCAGAAATGTATCTGTTGGAAATGTGCAGCGTCAACTCTTCCAAAGCAGCGGACATATGGAATGTGCCAAGGGGAAGTGTGTGCTCACACTCATCTGTCAGCATGGTTCACACTGAGTTACAGTAGCAGGCTCCAGCTTGGTCCCATGAAATGTAGCTAAAACATGGAAACTGAAGAAAAAACCTCACATCAATAATTTGGTGGAGGAACTACGTATATAAAGACACAGGCAGTGATCTGCCAATGAAATAGCAGCATGGCAGAAAGGACAGTCAGGGTTAGATGTGCAGATTGCTCATTAAATATAAGGTGTATAGTGTGAGAGAAGTTCTAATGTTTCTGATTAAACAATGACCATATAGTTAAAAGTTGCCTAAACTGAACATTAGAGATGCACTGAGGAACTGCTCCCAAGTTTGAAAGTGTGAAATGTGTTGAGGATTGCGGGGCACTACTAGGCGCAGAAATTGCAACAGGTGTAAACATCTTTCACCGTTTGTACATTTAGCCAAAGTAAGAAAACAAATCTTTTAGTGACGACAGATACTCTGGGTTTCTATGTTGTCACTTGAAGATGAGGCAGAGCAACAGAACAATCCCACTAACAACTCACTACAGTCCACCAGCTGGGACCAGAAGGGTGCAGGGTGAGCGCCGGAAAGGGGGGGGGGGGAGTTAGAGGTGTGTGAGGTCAGGGCTGGGTCTTCTTAGATGTAAACAGGCTGCTCCTGGGCGGTCAGCAGGCGGTACATGGCTGCAGGCATTGTCTTCATGTGGATCTGAGACAGTCAAAAACAGAGCAAAGCATTTCATTGATGGACTTATTGAAGGTAAATGCCTTTGAATGTCAAGTGCCAAAGGGTAGCAGTCATTGCCATCCCAGACATCCCCAAGTTTAAGAAAAAACACAGTCACGGTGAAACTAATTGTGTCATACTAAGCACAATTTAAGAGGCCTTATTCTGCTTTTTGGCGGGTCTCCCTCTCCTATAGTGTGTTATATAGGTTTATGTGCAGGTACATGGCTGCAAAGGCTACAATCCCTGTGTTCCCTCCAACTCCTCCATTGGACTCACTATGAAACACTTCTATTGGCTAGCGCTCCAACACATTGTACGTGATAGGCTAAAGGGCGGAACATGCAGTTGACTAATCACAACAGAGCCGACCAGCTAACCAATCAGAGCAGACTGGGCTCTGGTTTCAGACAGAGGGTGAAAAGAGCTGCTGCAGCACAGGCAGTATGAGAAAAAGAAAGAGCTTTTTGAACATTAAAGCCTGGAGACATGTAGAGACACTACTTACTGATATACACCTGAAAGTGAGAAGAATATGGCCCCTTTAAATAAAACGTATGAACTCTACACTGGAAGGTCAGGTTGGTGATTTAAAGCTCGCAATAAGTGTTGTGCTGCTTACACTGGGTGCACTGGCATTCACCTTTGGGTGTCATGTATCTGCTGCTGCTGTTTATAACCGAGCACACAGCGAGATGCAGCCCGTCCGGAGACATCTGATGCTTCTGCTCAGCAACCCAGCTCTGTCACTCCCTGCTAATAACTCTCATAATTATATGGCCAAGCCGAAGTCATGTGATATTTTTAACCCTTAGTTCTTTCAAGTGTTAGGTGGCAGAAGCGCTTTGGTTACCAGTGGTGTAAATGTACTCAAGTCATGAACTTAATTACTATTGTGACATACTTTTACTCTACTTGATTATTTCAATTTTCTCATATTTTATACTTCCATGCCACTACAATTAAGAAGAAAATACCATACTTTTTACACAACTCCACATAATCAACACATACATAAGACTTAGTTACACCTGAAATAAGTTCACAAGCTACCCTGCAGTATACAGTCATTTACTTAGCTCCCGCTCACCAGCTGCAGCAAACACAATAATTCATCAGTAAATATAATCCAAAAACATGATATATATCTTTCCGACCTCTGCATAGTGAGTATTTGTACGTTGGTAAGTCATGTTTAATGCTAATGGTTTTGTACTTTTACTTGAGTAACATATTGAATGCAGGTCACTTACTTGTAAAAGAGTATTTCGGTATTCCTATACTATAGTATTGCTACTTTGACATATAAGTACAACAACTGAGTACATCCTCCACTTCTGTGTGTAACTATGTTCTTGAATAAGTCTGGTAGAGGATCTATAGCTCAGTGTTGGTGATGTCAGAATGCAGAGGGACGTCTCACCTCTCCCACAGCGTTGGACAGGATGTGGACGATCTTCTCATGGGGCGTGGCCACCACGCTCTGGCTGTTGATCTCGATGATGCGGTGTCCCACTCTGACCCCGCCCCTTTCAGCGATGCCCCCACGCATAAGGCTACAGATCTGTTTATCGACAGATGAGTTAATTTAGATCACAAATAAAAAAGTGATTTAACAGAATACAGACACAGTTCAGTATCACCCACAATGCCGTTCTGGACGCTGAACCCCAGCTGGTAGCGCAGGTCTGGCCGTCTGATGAGCACAGTGGTCACTGGGGGACATCTGACGATGTTCAGCTTGATCCCAGACTGGTTTTTCAGACCCTACATAAAGAAATGCACATGGTATCAGCGAAACATCACAGGGTTCACATCACTGCAAACACAGATCAGATGCCAGCAGCAGAACAGAAAGACAGAAGCTACAGTTCACAGGACGAAACCAAATATATTTCCACAGACCCTCATGTTAAAGTGCCAAACCTCACAGCAGAATAAAACATTTTTTGTTTGGGACAAAAAAGTCTGAACGTGTTTTTTCTCTTTCTCAAAATGTTAATTTCTCCTTAATTAATAAATATCTGGACAAAGTAGTTGCCAGGCAACAACTTGAGGTCTTTGATAACACTTGAAAAGTTTGAATCTAGCTTTCATCAGCATTAGTACTCAATTATTATTTATTTAACAATCACCCTCAGCACTTGACGCAGTAAACAATTGCATTGTGTTTGGCAGGGGGATATTATGAGTCAAAATTGTCTATTTATATTTCAAAGGAAATTGGTCGATGATAGCTTTGCAGTGCCCCCATTTCATAAAAAATGTTCTCTATTTATATATATATATATATATATATTCTCGCTGGCAATATACTGAATTTTTTGCCATGGCATGTCGTTTAATGTATCTCTACTTTTTTGATTAAATAAAGCCAAAACTGCATCCAACTAAACCTAATGAGCTTCAGTAATCTGATTATTACCCGTCCCCTTGTGTGTTATGAAGGTTTTTATGCATGTAAACGGTCTGCAGAGTCAAAAACCCTCAAAGTACACCCTGTAGCGAGTAAAACTCTAACACAGAAAAGACCTGTCTATGCTGCCCCAGAACGCCTCGTTGGACATTTCTCTTTTTCCATTGTTTGCTTCCTGGGTTCTGTGACGTGTGAACACCCAAATCAACAACAAATGACAGGATTGGCCCAAATGGACCAATCCGCGGAGGACCTCACACACCAGGATCCCTTGGCTAACTAACAGGGAGTCCCCATTGACTTGCATAGAGCTCCCTGAACGCTGGTAATAGACGAGTTGGGATTGTGGAGAAATGCTCTCCGCAGACCCATTCTCACAGCGTTATAAACCTTTTTCTTACTCAATATCAAGCCACACTTATTGTTTTTACTTCGGCTATGAGTGTTTGTGTGTGTTCAGGATGAGTTTCGCTTGTTCTAGCTGTATCGCCGACCCGGAAATCTGTCCGCTCCTCGCAGCAGCTCGCAGCAACGAGCCTCGCAACGAGCCTCGCAATGAGCCTCGCAACGAGCCTCGCAACGAGCCTCGCAACGAGCCTCGCAACGAGCCTCGCAACGTCCCGACCAATCAGAGCACATTGGGCTCACAGGGAGGGGGGGCAGGAGCTCCAACAAGCCGTTTAGGACAGAGAGTGAATACCTGGTGAATACACATACTATACAGAGATGCTGTATGAGAAACCAATAGCCGCGTTCACACCGGAGTACTTTTCCCCGTACTTTTCGCGTTTAGTTCCGTTAGTACCACTTATGTCGCGTTCACACCAAAAAGAGTACTGAGTGCCGGGAACTTTTACCCCCATTTTTAGTGCCTGCTGAGAGATGGTACTTTCCTGGGGGAAAAAAGTGCCCCAGTTCTGATTGGCTGGGCGAATTGCAAACCACGCCCCGTAAAACTCTGAAATGTTTTGTAGAGCCGCCATTTTATTATCCTCGCATTAGCATTATTAGCATTAGCATTCGCCCCGCGCACAAACGCAGAGAGACTAACTTATGGCAACACAAAATAAAACATGGGAGCGGTGGAGATGAGGAGGTGTCGGCGTTCTGGCGATTTACTCGGAAGGCTTCAGTAGAAGCTGCTGGGAGTCTTCCCAGCAGCTTCTACTGAAGCCAGTCCCCAACTCCGTGGACTTCCGGCCGGGGACTCCGGGTGGCAGTATACGCCGTGAAGTTGTTTGCGGCCTGCCAGTAAACCCAAAGCAGAAGAAGACGAAGTGACGTCAGCGGCTCATTTGCGTAATCTTCCCTCAGGGAACTTATTCCGGTGTGAACGCGATCTGTACTAAGTGCCCTGGGGTAATAAGTGCCGGGGCACTAATGGCACTACAGCGCGGAGCACGGTTTAAGAGGGCTGTGACGTCAGCGGCCCGTCTTTGGTTGCGTTTCCACTTGGCCTAGTACCGGCCGGCGGGTCCTAATTCACAGTTTTTCTGGCCTCATAAAATCGTGGGTCTAGGGCCAGAGACAACGAGGCTGAGTCGGGCTGAGTATGCTAAACTAGAGAGAGCATCGCTGGCAAGGGGGCTACAACTACAACAAGATGGACATATTTGACCGTGATTTAATTGTAATACACGTTTCAAAATGATGCCGAAGTAACAACATACTGATACCGGTTAGTAAAAACCATGAATTAATGCTTTGTCAAGTCTGCAGACAGACGGCAGGCGAAAAACCTTTTAAAATGCGTGTTTTCTAAATGGAGATTGGCTAAGCTAACGCAGTATATGCTCCGACCGTCCACACTCACAACAACGGCGTATACAGACATAAATAAAGCAGCGACTGTATTCGCCATGACACAGGCAGTCTGTGGTTTGTACTTGTTTAACTTTTGTCTAGTTTCGGAACATATATGAGGAGCTGTGAGCTCTGAGTGCTAACAGCTAACGGCTGTGTTGTTTTTCTGGGGTTCTCATTGAAGATGACGTCACGGCTCCGCCTACACTGCGTTACTATAGATCAGGGGTAGCCAACACGGTGCCCGCGGGCACTTGGTCGCCCGCAGAGGCAACGTGAGTCGCCCGCGGGGCATGTTCTAAAAATAGCTCGCCAAGCAAATCCAAAATGTATAAAATACACAAAACAAAAAAGGAAATCTACCCTATGCATAAACGAAACCTAAATCATAGCGAACTCTATCTACTTACTACAACTCTATATCTATCTAACACCCCTCCTCCCCCCACCCCCAAAATTAATATCTACCAATCACGTTCTTGCTTGATTTGCGGGACCAGCGTTGCAGTCTGGAAGAAAAGCAATGTGGCACCTCCCCGCTGATTTTCCTTCTGGCAGAATCTACACCACACATCAGCCCCATTGAACAGCCTATCATGCAGCCTATACACACATGGGGGGGCAGAGTTTTACTCTGTGTGTTGCAACTTGCATATCTTTATTGCACTTGACGCACACACACGCATGGCGTAATTTCCACCTGGGACAGGGGGAAATGTCCCCCCCACTTTTCGAAATCCCGTTTGTGTCCCCCCACTTTAAAAATATGTTTATTTTTTTTTTTTAACGCAAGCCGTCGATCGCCACGGTGGAGCTCACAGCCTCTGTGAGCGAGCGAGACAGAGCGAGCGAGAGAGCTAGGGAGGGAGAGGGGGAGAGAGAGGGGGAGAGAGAGAGCGAGAGAGCTGGGGGGGAGGGGAGGGAGAGAGAGAGAGCTAGGGAGAGCATACCTTTATCTATTTAATATAGATAAAGTAAGAAATCATTCCAATGTGTACTATAGGACAGTAAAAAAAAATCAAAAAACTGTTTGAAAGGGGAGTGATTAGTAAAATAAGCATACATAAAAAAAAAAAATGCTAACTAGGTAACATAAGATAAGAATAAACCAGTTGAAATGATTTGTTATTGGTTGTGATCATATTCTAAAGATGTTTGGATTATTGAAAAGTATACAGCTCCCTTTCATCTGAGTGTTGAGAGCTGTATCCATCAATTCATGTTGTGCTCAAAGTGCACCAGATTGATGCATTTCACTTCAACATTAAAAAATAATCTTCCTGGGGGTGCATGCCCCCCGACCCCCCTAGAGGAGGTGAGGACCCCCCTGGAGGAGGTGAGGCCCGTCCACCCCCAAATAAAGCAGGTTAAAATAATTAGATTGCATACATGTTCTTTTAGTAAACACTGAAAATGGGTCCCACAGACACAAACAGCAAACAAAGGTTAAAGGTCAGCATATCATAATGTTAAAATGTGCTAAATATATACACTGCAAAAAAAGAAAAGAAAAGAGGAGTAAAAGTAGCCCCCGACTTGTTTTATTTTTTAAAAGTAGCCCTCACCCTAAAAAAGGTTGGTGACCCCTGCTATAGATACTACCCCAGTTCCTAAACTGTAATGGAAATGCGCCATAAAGTGAGCCAGTCCTAACGAGGCCTAGTCATACCGAGCGAGGCCGAGCGAGGCCGTGTAGTGGAAACACGCCATAAGTGCCGGCACTAAGTACAGCAAAGTACTTGGTGTGAACGCGGCTAATGTGATTTTGGAAAATTGCACAATTTAAATCTATTCTAGTAGACCTCAACAATGGAAATATGATCAGTAGAAATGGCCATGACATGGGACCTTTAAGTTAAATTGTGTTTTGTGGAAACACAACCAGGCTGGAGGTCCAGTGCAGGTGTAGAAGGGCCATAAATACCTTGATGATGCTCTGGCAGGTGGACAGTGGCAGTCCCACCAGACTGGTCCCATTAAGGGACATGATCTGGTCTCCTATGTTCAGTTTGCCAGACCTCTCAGCCGGCCCAGCATGCATCATGTTGGCGATGATGACGGTGGGCAGGATGGAGCCCCACCCACTCTCCACAATGACCACACCCAGAATCTCCCCCTTTGCTTTCTCTACGAACACCTGAGGAAACAAAACCGCAAAACCATTTGAAGTTAGAATGAAATAAATGATGACTATTCACCGCAAAACATTTGCCCACATCATAATGCAGCAATATCAAATAGTTTAGTGTAAGAGGTTACTTTATTCAGGATTAGGGAGTAATAAATTACATTATGTAATCAGATTACAAAAAAGGTACCTGTATTCCCTCAAAATTACATAAAAAATACGTAATCAGATTACTGTTACATTTCTAATGATTAGGGATCACTATAGCAGGATTACAATGTTACCTAAAAAGATCATATAGTGTTTGTTGTAAGGATCAGATGTGATCTCTTCTCTGCTAGCTGTACTGTTCTGTAGGATAATACTTTAAGTGTGAATCTAATCTATACGCCTACTGCCTGAATCTGCTTTATGGTTTTCACTTTCTTTGCTTCATTTGTTCTGTTCTTAATTCAGCAGGTGAACCTATATGTTCATAAAATAGTGTGTGTGAAATTAACTGTGTGTATTAAACTAAAACGGAGCATTTTCTGTCAGCTCAGATTTGATTTCTGCTTTTTTAAACTGTAGTATGTGCTCATGTGTTTCAGTGTTGGTGTATAGGCTGCTGGCTGAATATGCTGAGTGACAGGTTTTCCTATAAATAAAGGTAAAGAGGTAAGAATTCATTTCTCTTGTACTTATTTGCATTGCATTTGATATGCAGGTATCCAAAAGTAACAGAAAGTAATTAGGTGACATTTATTTTAGATTTAGATTTGTGTACAGAATACATTTTTTAGGTAATACTCCCAATCTTGATTTGATTGTTTTCACGGTGCTCAGAACTGTGACATGTAACAAGTGACATGTAATAATAACTGTCAATCACTACAGTGATGTCGAGATTCATCTATGTTAAGCTTTGAAGCTTTCATGAATCTGGTTTGTAAAAGGCTTCATTTCCTCAAGGCTTTTTTTGCTCTCAAAACCTCTTATGGTGAGAGGCTGTAAAACAGGCAGATATGACTTCTCATCAATAAGGTTATTGATAGACTGAATTCCTGATGAGTTAAGGCTTGGGAAGAATCTCTCGTCGTGTCTGTTCTGTGGCTGGATTGCTACACTTGGGAAATATAATTTTGTCCGATAGTTTTATTAACAACCACGAAAAGTAAGAACTCCAACTATCGATGTCCTCTGTTGCGCTCAAGCCTGTTTGTGATTATGTTCCAGAACACATTCAGTGTTATAGACCGATCTGGGCACTATGAACCAGTGGCATTGGTAAAGGAAGTGATGTAAGACTGATGAGGCAGCAGTACAAGTGTTTGCTTGATACACAGCCCTACTCACGTCTTTGCAGTTCTCAGACTTAGAGAAGTGGATGAGGTCATCATTGTACATGTCCTGAGTGTTGAGCAGATCGCTGTACTCCTTCTGGCTCAGGTCCTCCGGGTTAATACCATTTGCCCGTAAGAATTCCTGGTAAGCCACACTGAAGGACTGCCCAATGGACTGGGCGATCAGCTGGGCCTAGAGGGGAAGAGGATTGTGGGGGAGACGGTTTTACATCATGTATACAATCTGTTATGGTCAACTCAACTTATACAAGCAAATACATGAAAGTACTCTGCTGCTGGACTCACATCCTCGGACTCAAACACATGGCATATCATCTTGTACTGCCGCTTGCTCTCTTGCCCTGGATCTGAGGCCTCCACGTTCTCCTGAGAGTCGGGTCGAGGCATCCTGCGCCGAGCCATCAGAACCACGATGTTACCAATGTCAGCAATGTAGGAGATGGTCCTCAAAGGGTGGTCCATCATGGTCTCCTGGAAGTCAGAGAGCCAGAACAGTCTCAGTGAAACTACTCAAGGACATGGTTATACAAACGTATAAAGGTCCATATTGATGGTTGTTTAGAGTGTTTAAGTGATTAAGTATTTTTGTAGGCTAACCCGGAAGTTAGCGTCGCAATGGGTTCCATTGGATTTCGAAAGATCTCATGTTTACTATACTTACACGTTTTGTTCAGCATTATAATCTTCAAATTTGAACACCACTGATTTCTGAATTTGTTTTGAAAAGATCTCTAATAGACGTTGTTTCCTCGATGCTTCAAAACAGCTTCATATCTTACAGTTCTTTCACTCATCTTTCTTCTGTTTTTCAGTGTTTTCTAATCTAGAAAGCACTGAAAAACATTTTAGCTTAACGTTTGATTTTGAACGTTAAGCTAAAAGAGAACTTCATCACAGTTGTCTGTCATAACCACCGCAATACTTAACGCGGCTAATAGTGATGTGTCGGTCGCGAACGAGCCGATTCTTTTGAACGGCTCTTTGGTACGAACGAGGGGAACCGAGTCCTACTTGGTGAGAGCCGTTCTTGTTATCGTTCAATCGTTGGTCCGCACGGTCCGCACTCACTGCCTGCCAAAATCCACTCGCCTTTTAAAAAGCTTGATTTTGTTCCCCAAACGTATTCTGTGAAGATCCGCCACTACTCTGATTGGTAGGTTTCAGCACGAGGAGTGAGATGGGGTGGGTCTTAACGGAATACGCGCGAGAGAGAAATCATAACAAGTGGTACAGGACAGGGAGACGACGTGTTTTTCGGATGGAAAATGAGCCAAACGCGAAAACGCAGCAGCATTTGGATGCACTTCAACCAAAACCCAGGCAGTGATAAAGCGCACCATTTGTAAAGGCAAAAATATCCTTTAAAGCAGGGTCAACAAATAATCTCCATCGCCACTTAAAAACACAGTATCTAATATTAAGAGTTGCATGAATTTCATTCAAGGCAAGGCAACTTTATTTACTTAACACATACAGAGGGTAAATTCAAAGTACATTCACTGACATGAATGACATGGATATGGCGCCACCTTGTGTCATGTTTACAATGCCGATTATTGACATTCGGTCTGGCAATCATTATCCTGGTGATTATTTTGCAGATAAACCTAGTAACCTTAAAAAAACGGCTCTTTTGAACGGCTCTTTTGAACGGCTCTTTGAAAGGAACGGAGCCATAAGATCCGGCTCCCTTCAAAGAGCCATAATTCCCATCACTAGCGGCTAATGTTCAGCATGACGATGTCAAGTTGTCTCATTCAGCCACATGTTAGCAACCCCGTATTAAGACAGGTACATGCTTCAAACATTCACAAGTGGTAGAGCTTTAGGTTTTTAGGACTCATTCCTGCACCACTCCAATATTGTACTCAATCTTGACTCAATTGTTAAGACTTTTAAAAAACTTTTTAAGCAGACATAAATTGCAGTTTAATACCTGTTTCACGGCCTATAATTATTAACCAAGTGAATGATCTTATTGACATTTCAAATGAAATTTCTCACACCTTTCCAGTTACACAAATTCCTATGACATAATAACTGTATTAATGTATATGACCTGGACATGAATAAGAAGCATTAATGGTTAATCAAATAATAAATTAACCATCAATTTAAGGTCAAGAGGATTGGCTAGATTCTGATCAAATCAGATACAAAAACATTTAAACATCAGTAATATTACTGCCGATGGAAGGCTATAAAAACCTGAGAGTACCTGAGAGTCAGCGTTGAGCACTTTGATTCTCTGGGTAGAAATAAAGAGATCCACCTCCGTCATGGGCTGAGGCTCTCCCTCAGGGGCCTACATACACACACACACACACACACACACACACACACACACACACACACACACACACACACACACACACACACACACACACACACACACACACACACACACACACACACACACACACACACACACACACACACACACACACACACACACACACACACACACACACACACACAGAGAGAACATATAGACAGAAACGTTCATGAGCAGATGTTCCTGAATGAACAGACGTCTAAAGTTAGAGGTCAGTAACGTGTTATTCCATCCAGAGCATGCACTGAAAAAAACTGAAACGTTGGCTTTATTTAAATGTATTCTGTCAACACATTTCACATAACTGTATTAGGATAGTTGAAAGCAACAATTTTAAGTTTAACCTAATAATTTATATTTAAACTTCATATTATTGATTTCAATACTCTATTAAGACAGTACACTATTAAGACAGTAATCTATCAGTGTGTTAAAAATAAGTAAAAGTACATGTTTTAGTGTTGAGCAAGAAATGCTTGAAATAAAGGGCACTTGTGTTTTACAACAGATCATTTCATAGTAAAACTAATACAGCATGCTGTGTGACTATTTTACAAACATTTCAACATGAACACTCCTTTTACCCAAAGTCACATGGCAGGTTCATGTGCCCTGAGTGCATTAGAGCATGGTCCTTTAATATGATAATACACGATGAACTGAAAGGTTAAAATTCAGACTTTTAACCAGACATGGCTGGAGGGAAAGTGGTGCTGTCTGTCTGCTACTGTGGTTCTGTCTAGAATATCTTAACACATTTTGGATGAATTGCTGTGAAATCTGCCAGACATTCATGGTCCCCAGTGGATGAATCCTATTGACCATGATTGTTTACCTAGCATCATCATCATCATCATCAGGTCAAACTCACAATGTCTCTCGGGGCTGCTTCTCTTATCATGACCAGGGTTGACATTAACCTTTAAAAAATCAGCATGCTATCATTGTCATTATGAGAATGCTGGACACTGAGCTTAAGGCCCAGCAGAGCCCCATTACAGCCACCAGCATAGCTTTCTTACATGTCAGGCCTCAGAGACAAACTAATGAGATTACTTGGCATTTTGACTCTAGGTGGGTTAGCAAACCATAGGTAATAGGTTATTATTTACGGTCATACATAGTAGCATTACAATTACAGAATCAGCAGGAGAGATAGAAAGCACACTTAACACAACCACAAAGCCAGCACAGTGTGAGAAAGATTACAGCTGTTTCCTGCATAGAGCACACTGTGAGGGAAGAGCTAGTGTTCCAAATTATGCGTGAACTGGAAGGGAATACAACATATGGAAGGGACTGGAGATTGAAGGAAGGGACAAAGCAGAGGCTGGAGTCAGAAAAAGGCCAACAATCCATGAGAGTGACAGACACACAGAGACAAAGAGCCAAGCAGAGGAAAAAGAGATGTAGGTACTGCACCTTCTTCTTGTTCTGGGCTAATTTCTGGGCCGTCTGCCAGGCATGGAATAAAGCAGAGAGGAGAGTGAAGGGTTAGAGCGAGCACAGTAGGACTGAGAGAATCACACAGAGGCAGGGACGGCATATATCACATTCTTTCAGCAGGTGTGTTTGGTGGTTGCTTTGGATTTGTGGAACTGCGTTATTGGAGCATCACAGAATCAGTCCCACCAATGGCAGAACTGAGGGTTTTGGGTAATCTTAAGGAGATGTATTAACCTTTTAAGACGGAAAGTAGATTATTTATTGTCAAATTTTCTGAAATTGAAAAGGCAGAAAACAGTAACACATTTTTGGATGAGATATTAAGCTTATATTTTAAATGGAAATGGTGGATTTGAATCAAACCCTCTTTATTTAACACTCACATAACACAGCTCACACAGTGACATTGTATCTCTGCATTTAACCCATCGTAGTACGAGGAGCAGTAGGCATCCATTGTACAGTGCCCAGGAGGTGAACTGGGACCTCTCTCTACCAGTCCACACTCCCTACTTTGGTCAGGGTTCTTTCTCTGTTCATACTGATACTGCATGCACTCATTAGAGTAGGAGCCTGGCCTCTTGCATAACCCTTTCTCCACCAGCAGGTGTCTCTGTTGTTTTGGCTCCAGAGCAGACTGAGAGGCTGACTCAGCACGTTTTGTACAGCAGTACATGACCACACATTTCAGATTTACATTCTCTAAGAGTGAAAAGCTGTACAACGAATATAATGATTGAATGGTTCATTTCTATACCGATTTGAATATACGATTCAAATGATCAGATGTCTTTACTTGGACTTTATAGTGATCGGTGTGAGTAGAGTAAACCATATTTTAGTTTAGGACTTGTTGGAAATAAGCTGATGTCCTACAAGAGGGGAACAATAATGCAACACAACATGAAGAAACAGTGCACATGTTGAGTGACACTGAGAGGGTGATTTTCCTTCTTTGCTGTTTTGGATTTTGTTGCTACTCGGAAATGTGCTTCTAATTTGACCTCTGCCCTTATGTATCAAGCACTATCATCAATCAGGAAACTATGATAACATTGAAATGTAGTTTTTAAAAGAACTGGAAAGAGTCGTGTCTCAGTCAATTATATTATTAAAGTCTATCTTATATGAAAGAACACAGTGGGTTGTTCAATATTAGGATAAAAATATTTTCGGATGTGAAATATGGAGTACCCCAGGGCTCTGTTCTTGGTCCTTTGTTTTTCTTTAAATGCCTTGCCAAATTAAACATAGTCATAGAACTAATATCCAGTGCTAAGCGGATGATACTCGGCTGTATGTGCCTGTAAAGGCAGATAAACATTTCCATACAAATATGTCTAAAAGTCACAACATTTCCTGCACCTAAACTCATGTAAAACATTCATGTTTATCATCGGCTCCTCTCCAAATAGACACCAGTTTAATCAAATAAAACTCGAGACAATTATGTGATTTCTCAAAGTCTCATAACATCTTAGAACAGTAATTTAACTGCAGTTAAATGAGCGTGGGTTTATATGTAGCTATATGTAGCTAAAGGAAAGATGCCTCACTCCATTGCAGTTGTTGGAGATACAGTCAGCTGTGGTATTACAGAGTGAAACATCTTTCCTCAGAAACTATCCTGAGGAGCAAAAAGTCACGTTCCGGCTGGTGGTCCTCAGACTGAATAATCTATAGAATTATGACACAGACTACAAAACAAGTCATAGTTAGGTAATATAGTTTATTTAACTGTTACAAAAACTAAAATGCAACAGTTTGACTTTTCTCTACACATAAGAGACTTGACTGTGCCTAGCAAACATAAAGTAAAGACCTGTGTGGGCATAAACTACAGGAGTGTGTGTGTGTGTGTGTGTGTGTGTGTGTGTGTGTGTGTGTGTGTGTGTGTGTGTGTGTGTGTGTGTGTGTGTGTGTGTGTGTGTGTGTGTGTGTGTGTGTGTGTGTGTGTGTGTGTGTGTGTGTGTGTGTGTGTTCACCTTGATGCGGCTGACCGCCTCCTGTGCCTGCATCATGCGGATGTTCTTGGACGGTGTCTTATCTGACAGCAGCTGGGTGGAGCCCAGGTAGTTGGCTGCGAAGATGATCCCATCGATCAGGTCCTCTGGGTCACATGGGCCTGGGACTGAAAGGGGGGGGGGGGTGAATGGTTGAATCTCCCTCTGAAACACTATGTTTCACCTCAAAAAGAAGGAGAAGCCATTTCACAAAATCATACTTGATTCCTATTACTGTAGCAATCTTCAGAGTTCATCTATCACGTCAGAGTTCATCTATCACATTTTTTATATAAAATGTAATCTTTTTAAACTGAATTGACATTGAGTCCTCTCCTTATCATCTACCAATATATCACTGTTTGAATATGTGTACAATCATATTTTACATGACGGATACAACCAGACCAGACCCTTTTGATAGCCTCTATGTCCTCTAGCATTGTTGTAGGGGTGCAATTTCTTAATAGCGTGTGTGTGTGTCTACCTTTCCTCACCGCCCCCCCCCCCCCCCCCCCCTTCCTCACCTGTCTCTCCCCTCTAAATCTCTATTGGCTCCTGAAGGCCCTAGCGTTAAGTAAATGCTAACACAGCGTTTCCAGCGGGCTTACTGTAGGTCAGCAGTGCAGGTCAATAACTGTGTATCACCAGAGTACAAACTAAACAGTCACAGTGTAGGCCAGGCAGAGGTTGTAAGGACATCCTCCATCACTGCTTCATGATTGCCATGTCGTTGTGCCTGTGACAACTAAAAGCTCTGTGAACCCAGCAATTACCATCACTGTTGATGGTGTGCAGAGGTGGAAGAAGTACTCAGATCTTGTACTTAAGTAAAAGTACAAGTACCAGAGTGTAGGATTTACTCTGTTACTAGTAAAAGTCCTGCAATCAAAATGTTACTCAAGTAAAAGTACAAAAGTAATAATAATAGCAACAGCATAACATCCTTAAAGTACTCATTGTGCAGATTGGTCTATTTCAGAATAATATATATGATATGTTTTATAATGATTGATCATGAAAGTGTTCTCAAAGCTGGTAAAGGTGCAGCTAGTTTGAATGACTTTGTATACTGCAGGGTAGCTTGTGAATTTACTCCAGGTGGAACTAAAGTCTGATTTAACACTTGATTAGATTTCACATCATTCATCCTAATCTGTAAAGTAACTAAAGGTATTAAATAAATGTACTGGAGTGAAAGTACACCATTTACCTCTGTATTGTAGTGGGGTAGAATTACAAAGTAGCATAAAATGTCCCTCAAAATTGTACTTATTAGTTACTTTACACCACTGATGGCATGTTAAATTGACTGCAAGTCTTCCATATTTTACCGTGTTGATTGTTTTATTTTCTTCCATACTTTTTTGTTAATAGTACTGCACTTTGGTTACTTCAAAATCTGTTTATTCATGTTTGTTTTTGGCATGTCTCAATCACTGGAGGAACTGCAGCCATTTTGACCTAATTTGTGGCTTAGGTATCCCAAGTTAATATCCTCAATAAACATAGTGACAAGCGGCAAAATCACTGAGATAAATTACAATAACTAACGTAGCATCTTTTTCAGATTTCCTCCAACTCTCACTCCACTGTTTGCAACAGAGATGAAGCACTCACCTTCCACATATGTGGGGAAAGATGCAAGGCTTCTCTTGGTCTATATTAAAAGGAGAGGAGAATGAATCAATCAAACATTAATACAACTTGATGTACAACAGTGAGAATTAGACAATATGTAAGAATGGGTTAACACCTCTTTACTGGAGGGAGAAGATTGGAAGCCGTCGTCCTGCAGCAGGAGTCTGCTGGAGGACTCTGCTCCTGGAGGAGAGGGCGAGTCTGAGCCTGGAGACTGGGGGGGGAGGGGCAAAAAGCACAATGCAACAGTAAGTTAAAGAGGACATATCCTGCTTATTTTCAGGTGTATATCAGTATTTAGTTCCCCTGTGACATGTCTCCATGGTTTCATGTTCAAAAAGCTCTTTATTGTTCTCATACTGCCTGTGCTGCACACTGTAAGACCGAACATTACAAGCCTCTGAAAGAAAATGGGTTGTTTTAACTCAAACATTTAAAAAAGTTAATTCACCGCTAATGTTCTGATGACTATGAACTGATTTTTAATATTGTGTATTGTATATTGATGACTCCAGGTTTCTGAGGCTGTGGCTTGTAAGCCAGCATAATAACTGTTTTGAATGTATGTGACAGATCATCAAAAAATATAGTTTATCTTGTTACATTGTTTCAGGAGCTCTATCGCAGGAAGACAATTATTTGAATTTTTATAATGAAAAAATTATAATAACTGATAGATTTAGTTTGAAAAAGTATGAACTGTCCTGGTGTCATCAAAGCTTGATTCTGTCACTGAGGTGTTGTTAATCAAACATTATCTCTTGTGTTGCTCACATCCCATTCAGGTTCCAAGATTTGAATATTGCCATAAGAATTGTAATTCTTGTAAGGTACACAATGGATATTGTTGACAGTTCTGCTGTTTAAGTGGCCGTGTCATACCTGACCTTTACCTCACCTACCTCTATTAAGCTTACCATTGATACAAAGATGCTAAATTGGCTGTGAATGGAAAGGATGTATGTTTCCATCTTGTTGTTTCAGGCATATGAAACCAGGCATGTGAAGCGAGACAGAACATCCTGAACTTTTGACCTATACACATTCACATTCTAGATGGTGCAATAAAAGCGTAGAAGTTCCAACTACCATTCAGAGAAGGCGCTTGTGGTTTTTGACACCTTGAGAGCGGTTACAGCGGGTATGAAGACAATGAGGCACAGGATGCAGGCGACCTACGCACAGATTCAAATCAACTTCCTGGGCCAGCGAATCGTAGAGACAAGCTGCCCATATGTGTCTCTGTTAATAAATGAAGTCTCTGTTAATGAATTAAAGTATAAAGTTTGCATATTTGAAATTGAAATGTTTAAAGAAAAGAATTTGATTCTAAAGACATGACATTGACAATGTGTTCTGCTTTCATGAAACATTTTCATATTCCCTCTCTTTAAAATTACATATCATTACTATAAGTTTGTATTTGTTTAATTTTTAAACCTTACATTTTTTAATGTTCAATAATTAAAAGTTGAACAGTTGTGACCTCCTTCTGACTGAAAGAGAGAAAGGGGGAGACAACCTGATGCAGAGAGGGAGGAGGAAGAAGACTATAAAGAAGGATGGAGAAGAAGGAACAAGGCTTTTTTGAAGCCCTGGGCCTGGGCTTGGGGTCTTTTGGACGGCTTGAGGAGAATAGACTTGTGAACCTGTTGCTATTGTATTTTGACTTGTTGTCTTTATTATTTTTTAAGGATTCTTTTTAATCCTCAATTTTTGTTAAAACCTTAATAAATCCGGTTTGTACTTTGTACACTTCGACCCAAACTCCTGGTCTCTCTCTCTCGTGGTCTCTGAAGGTATCTGCTTGGTCTTAGAGTGAGGTAAGAATACCCTTCCTTGGAAAAGGCTGACATTAGTTGATAATTTGGATTTAAATTGTTTAAGGGGAATAGAAACTCTGCTAAGGTTAAACTATAGTTTCACATTGGTTACTGTGGTTGAGGTGGTTTTGATGAATGTTGAAATATGACATATGCTCTGCTGATGTGGTAATGTCACTGCTGTGATATTAATGTTTGACTCTGGCTGTGTTTGATATTACATTTGCATTGTTTTGATTGATATATTTGGGGATCAAGAGAGGGTGGGGTTAGGGACTGTGGGTTCTGAAGCTGCCCTAATTACCAGGGAGTCTCCCATTAACAGAGGGATTCTCCTCCAGGGGCAGTTTTGATACTGCTCTGGGGTTCTATACCAGCCCACCAACACCTACTACACCATACACACCGTTTTGCTATCCTAGCGGTCGGACATCCGTGGCTGGAGTGCCAGAAATAGGGATACGACGGGCAGCGTGGTGTTAGAGGCCACGTTGTAAACTTCCCCCTAAGCAGATTACGTTGATCTTGCGTGTAGATTCTGGGGGGTTTTGAAGTCCTAAAAAGATTGGACGGCCGTTCACCGGAGCCTTATCAGCACCGGAGTTCGGTATCGGAGACGGCCTAGGTATTAACATTTGTTTGTTGTATCGAAGTTAGATTCCTTTTCAATATGTTGAATATAATCTCCCTTTACTTTAGGATTTCTTTGAAATTAAGCTCTTTAGGTTTCAGTGTAAAAAATGGGCTCACGTGATTTAATAAAATACACAATCAAGAGAGGGCTTTCTTTCCTGCAGCATCAGTGTTCAATACACGGGCAGTCTGTTAGGTAAGCTAGATTTTGTCCGCATTTGGGCAAGCTCGACTGACGCTGACGTCATTGTGTTATCAGAAACATGGCTAAATAAAACTATTTTGGCCTCTGACATATCCTTAAATGGCTATAATGTGTATCGTACCGACCGGCCTAATAAAGGTGGTGGAGTTGCCATTTATGTTAAGAATAAGTTCAGTGTAACCACATTGATCTCCAAATCTGTCAATAAGCAATTCGAATTTTTAGCCTTAAATATAGAAGTGGCAAAGGGGCAACAAGTCATGGTGGTAGGGTGTTACAGACCCCCCTCAGCTGTCAAGGACTCCTTGTCTTCACTAGCAACACTTTTATCACAATTAGACTACAAGGAAATAGTGCTACTTGGAGATTTTAACTGGGACTGGTTAACTGCAGTATCAGAGGATTTTAAAAACCTTTGTATCTCTTTGAATGTTACTCAGATTGTAGATAGTCCTACTCGCCCTAACGTTAAGTCCCCTAATAAATCCTCCCTAATTGATCTCATTCTAACTAATGTTCCCTATAAATACTCATCTGTGGGAGTATTTGCAAATGATGTGAGTGACCACTGTGCTGTAGCCACTGCATGGTCTTATTTTTATCTTGGTTTTATGGAGATCATTGATAGACATGCACCCCTACGTACTTTTAGAGTAAAGGGACGAGACAATCCTTGGTTTTCTGCTGAACTGTCCAGTCTCCTACATGAGAGAAACAAGGCCTGGGCAAAGGCTAGGAAATCAGACTCAGAGGTTGAATGGCTGCGTTTTAGGCAACTAAGGAATAGCTTCACTTCACATGTCAAAAATGCTAAGTCGAAGTACTATTTGTCAGTTACTACAGAAAACCTAAATAATCCTAGGAAATTTTGGAAAGCCATAAAATCGATATCCTCCGGTGAGATCCGAAATGAGCTACCTCCGTGCATTACCACAGCATCTGGCTCTATATCGGACAGGGCTACTATGTTAAATTGTTTTAATGAGCATTTTGTGTCCTGTGGCTCTCTGTTTGATTCTGTGACTAACTCTGCTTCTGTGAACACCACAGTCTGTGACTCTGAACAATGTGGTCTGGAAAACCCTTTCAGTTTTACTCCTTTTATTGTTGATGTTGTTCGTGAAGCTTTAACCAAGTTAGATCCTAAGAAACCGGCCGGCCCGGACAACGTGGAACCTTTCTTTTTAAAGATAGCTGCAGATTTTATTGCTCCACCTCTCACTACTCTTTTTAACCTCTCCCTCAGCACAAACACAATTCCAAAACTGTGGAAGTCAGCGTATGTCCTGCCTTTGCTGAAAGGAGGGGAGGCAACTATTTTAAATAATTATAGGCCCATCTCTAAATTGTCAGTTCTGGCTAAGGTTCTTGAACGCCTAGTGAGTGAACAGGTAAAGGTGTTTTTATGGACAAATGACATCCTGTCAAAACATCAGTCAGGCTTCAGAAAGCAACATAGCACCATCACTGCCACAATGAAAGTGGTGAATGACATTACAAGTATTTTAGATAAAAAGCAGAGTTGTGCAGCTCTGTTTATTGACCTTTCCAAAGCGTTTGATACCGTCGATCATCGCATCTTAAAGCAGAGGCTACTCAGTATTGGCTTATCCAGCCATGCAGTGGGGTGGTTTGTGAACTACCTCTCTGAAAGGTCCCAATGTGTTCACTTTGATGGGCTGTCTTCTGAGTGGTTGAACATTGCTAATGGTGTTCCTCAAGGTTCTGTTTTAGGTCCACTTTTATTCTCCATATACATCAATAGTTTAGGTGAAAATGTGGATGAAGCTACTTTGCATTTTTATGCGGATGACACCGTGATGTACTGTGCAGGTCCCTCCATTAAGGAGGCTGGCGTTAAATTACAGGCTGTTTTTAACATTATTCAGACTCAGCTCTCTGAACTAAAGCTTCTTTTAAATGTTGAGAAAACCAAGGTAATGCTCTTTTCTAAAGCTAAAAAGACTCCAGAGACTGCTTTGGATATTTTGACTATGCAAGGACAAGTACTCCAAGTGGTTAGCTGTTACAAATACCTTGGTATCTGGCTTGATGATTGTCTTACTTTTAAACTTCACGTCACTAATCTGCTTAAAAAGCTGAGGGTTAGATTAGGTTTCTTTTTCAGAAACAAGTCCTGTTTCTCTTTTGAAGCCAGGAAAAGGCTAGTCACTGTGACCTTTTTACCTGTGCTAGACTATGGTGATTTGATCTACATGAATGCACCTGCCCATTGCCTGGAAAGGTTAGATGCCGCCTATCACAGTGCTCTGAGATTTGTTACTAACTGTAAAGCACTTACTCATCACTGTACCCTGTATGCCAAGGCAGGTCTGCCTTCACTTACTGTTCGGAGGCTCAGTCATTGGTACATATTCATCTATAAAGCCATGCTGGGTAAACTACCTTCTTATATCTGCTCCTTGATCTCACGGAGAGTGGCAAGTAGCTATTGCCTGAGATCACAGGATGTGTTTTTATTACATGTGCCAAGTGCTAGGACTGTTTTAGGTGCTAAAGCTTTTATGTGCGCTGCTCCTCTAGCTTGGAACACTATGCAAAAAATATTGAAACTCAGCATTTTGATTCCCTTGCATCATTTTAAAGCACGACTGGATGAAATATTATTGGATACCTGTAAATGTAAATAGGTGCTAATGCATACCCCTGTAATTATGTTGTGATGTCCTTTTTGTTTCTGTTTGTTTTTATATGTGTAACTCAATGTACCGCAGGTCTCCCTTGTAAAAGAGATCGTTGATCTCAATGGGATTTTTTAACCTGGATAAATAAAGGCTACAAACAAACAATACAAAATAATCTCTAGTGTTCCCCATATTTTTTTTGTATGTATAGTAGGGGGAAATTATACTGTAAATATATATTCAGTTGCCAGTTTATTAGGTTTTGTAGAGAGGATGTATGTCAACTGATTGGTTATTTCGGAGGCTCACGTTTCTGGTGCTGTAACATTATGTTGTGCAATAGGCGTTTCCTTAACACTAGAACCGCCAACGGGTACATTTTACCCGCAGCTGTTTTTTTATTGTATGTAACTTTTTTTAAATAAAATATTAAAGTCTCCCAGTCCGTGACTTTAACTGAAAGTGTGTTATGTAGCACCCTCTGTTGTTAAAAATGGTCAATATGAAGTCAGATTGAAAAAATCGCCCAGAAAATTGCCATTTATAACTATATCCGTCAGCGGGTCATATTTACCTCATAGAAAATACAACGTAAACATGACGTGTTGCTATAGCAACGCCTTTTGTCTACTGCGGTACCTTATAGATAGAGAGATAGATAGATAGATAGATAGATAGATAGATAGATAGATAGATAGATAGATAGATAGAGAGATAGATAGATTTTTTACGTCATGTAGGAGAATTTTTCAGTCTGTGGCTTCTGATCTGGTTTCATTGTCTCGTGTTTTACATTTGTTTCATGTCCTGTCTGTTTTTCATGTATTTATGCTATGTTTTTATACAGTTGTTGATGTACAGCAGTTCAACTCTGTTGTTTTTAAATGTGCTATAGAAATAAAATGGATTGGATTGGATTGGATAGATAGATAGATAGATAGATAGATAGATAGAGAGAGAGAGAGAGAGAGAGAGAGAGAGAGATAGATAGAGAGATAGACAGATAGATAGTTATAGATAGATCCATAGATAGTTATAGATAGATAGAGAGAGAGATAGAGAGATTTGTACCTAAACAAAACACAAGTCTAACACCAAGCGTTTAAATCAGCACTGGTAGCGATATTTTATACTTCATGCTATCTGCACAAACTATATCATATGAAAAGCTGAGAGTCCACAGATTCTATTGGTATAAGTTTCATCCCTGTGTGATCAAAACTCACTGTTCTTGTATGATAAATAAAAGAACATTGTAAGTTGAAAATCAATAGCGGACTCTCAGCTTTTCATATGATATAGTTTGTGCAGATAGCATGAAGTATAAAATATCGCTACCAGTGCTGATTTAAACGCTTATGTACATTGTTGACAAAATTCTTAGTTAAAATAACTTAATATATAATGTTTCTTTAACTTAAAACAATATGTTTGTGTAAAATTACTAGTAAATAGAACTCAATTGATAAGATTATACTCTTACCTTAAAGAACTCATTATACCCTACTGTCCTATTAGGGCATTGCGTTCCAAGAATGCAGGGTTGTTGGTTGTTCCTAGAGTCTCTAATGGCGCGTTTCCACTACAGCGCGGAGCACGGTTTAAGAGGGCTGTGACGTCAGCGGCCCGTCTTTGGTTGCGTTTCCACTTGGCCTAGTACCGGCCGGCGGGTCCTAATTCACAGTTTTTCTGGCCTCATAAAATCGTGGTTCTAGGGCCAGAGACAACCAGGCTGAGTCGGGCTGAGTATGCTAAACTAGAGAGAGCATCGCTGGCAAGGGGGCTACAACTACAACAAGATGGACATATTTGACCGTGATTTAATTGTAATACACGTTTCAAAATTATGCCGAAGTAACAACATACTGATACCGGTTAGTAAAAACCATGAATTAATGCTTTGACAAGTCTGCAGACAGACGGCAGGCGAAAAACCTTTTAAAATGCGTGTTTTCTAAATGGAGATTGGCTAAGCTAACGCAGTATATCCTCCGACCGTCCACACTCACAACAACGGCCTATACAGACATAAATAAAGCAGCGACTGTATTCGCCATGACACAGGCAGTCTGTGGTTTGTACTTGTTTAACTTTTGTCTAGTTTCTGAACATATATGAGGAGCTGTGAGCTCTGAGTGCTAACAGCTAACGGCTGTGTTGTTTTTCTGGGGTTCTTATTGAAGATGACGTCACGGCTCCGCCTACACTGCGTTACTATAGATACTACCCCAGTTCCTAAACTGTAATGGAAATGCGCCATAAAGTGAGCCAGTCCTAACGAGGCTTGGCCATACCGAGCGAGGCCGAGCGAGGCCGTGTAGTGGAAACGCGCCATTAAAGTACAATGGGAGCCAGAGCCTTTTCTTATCAAGCTCCACTTTTGTGGAATCAGCTTCCAGTTTGTGTTCAGGCGGCAGACACCCTATCCGTTTTTAAGAGTGCGCTTAAGACCTTCCTTTTTGATAAAGCTTATAGTTAGGGCTGATTAGATTCAGCCCCTAGTTTTTCTGCTATAGGCTTAGACTGTTGGGGGACACCTTACTTCTTCCTTCTGTCTGTCTGTACCTGTGTACTCTCATGTTCCGAATAACCCAGCTTCCCCCAAATTTCTTTTTGGTGTCTATCTACGCCGGCATCCTGAATCATGGCTGATCCTGTTGCTGCGGTCCTGTGTCCTATCCTCTATCCTGAGTCCTGATCTGAGTCCTGGACTTCGAGTCGTGGCTGAACCTGTCTCTGTGGTCCTGCCTGACTCTCATCATACTACTTCCCTGATGGCTCCCACAGGATTGTTGACATCCTCGTGGATTCATCTTCTTATTATAGACACATGCATTTCCAAACATTTGGTCTACCTATGTTGTAAATGTATTATATTTTCAATTTACACACGGCATCTATTGCACGTCTGTCCGTCCTGGGAGAGGGATCCCCCCTCTGTTGCTCTCCCTGAGGTTTCTCCCATTTTCCCCTTTAAACTGTGGGGTTTTTCCTTCTTTGGACGTGTTTCCTTGTACGATGTGAGGGTCTAAGGACAGAGGGTGTCGTATTGTCATACTGATATTTTGTACAAACTGTGAAGTCCACTGAGACAAATGTAACATTTGTGATATTGGGCTATATAATATAAATAAACATTGATTGATTGAAAACATTTCAGTTAAGGTATAAGTGTTACTAAATAATGTCGATGTAATCTGTTTCAAAAAAAGTTTTGAGTTTTATTAACTTGTCAGGTTTTACTGCAGCACCTCTTTTCACCCTCTGTCTGAAACCAGAGCCAAGTCTTTTTTGATTAGTTAGCTGGCCGGCAAGATATGTCACACGGTACAATGTGTTGGAGCGCTAGCCAATAGAAGTTTGAGTGTTACGGTACGTCCACACAGCAGCGTTAAAAAAATCTTGGAGGTGGGCGAATCTGAAGCTTGGGGTTTTTTTGCGAGCAAGGCACCAACAACCAATCACATGAATCTCCCGCCCCCGACATACGAAGCAAAAAAGCCCGAAGTAAACTGGATATAAACTCCCCAAACAGGCGAAAACATACCACTGTCTCTGCCACCTCCCTCCATGCCTGGCTCCTCCGGTTTATATCCCGGTAGGTAAATAGGGACTGGTCATAAAGCACCGGGTGATTCCCTACCGCTAATTTCTCCTCCATTTTTTGGAATATGAGGAAATGACCTGCGGTATGTCTCTCCCAGCATACACGCGGTTTGATTGGCTAGCGCTTGAACTGTCAGATTTGCGTACACAGGATTTGATTGGCTGACGCTTCCACCTCAGCTTCAAAAGTTGAACATTGCTCAACTTTGAATCCCAAAAATCCTTAAAATCTCCGCTCTGCTGCCCACAATGCAGTTCGGCGAAAAGTGAGGCAAAGTGACGTCACCCGATTCAAAGTGAATGGGCAGAAGCGTTCCAAGATTTTTTAACGCTGCTGTGTGGACGGGCCGTAACATACGCTGAAAAATCTGAAACGTTGACTTTAATTCAATGTATTACGTCAACAGATTTCACATAACTGTATTATGTTAGTTGAAAGCAATAATATACAGTTTAAATAAAAAAATATTAGGTTCAACTTAATATTATTTTGTTGACATAATACATTTAATTAAAGTCAACGCTTCAGTTTTTTTAGTGTAGTGATGTCACTTTGTTCTGGAAGTAAACAAAGGAGTCCAATGGAGCCAGGCGTTTCAGGCAGGGGGGGGGGGGGGGGTTGTGTGGAAAGAAACACAGGGATTTTAGCCTTTGCAGACCATTTGCATACACACAAATCTAAATAACACACTACAGGAGAGGGTAGACCCGAAAAAGCACAATAGGGCCTCTTCAAATGAAAAACCTTCGTGGCACAAATGGACGCCTCATTGGAAAGCTTTTGGGGACTTCGGTGAGCAAGGCGAGTGAGATGGCTGCTTCATTTTTAGCTCGCGATAGCGATTGGAAACCAACCCCCTTAACTTGCCAATTAATATACAAATCGATGTCATTTTTATTGGAATGAGAGGGGGAAAGAGAACTAGAAGTCAAAAGAAAGGTGACAAACTAAAAAGACAGAATTCACCGGATATGGAAGACGCTCAAAGCTCCGTTAGCTCCGTTAGCTCACAACAGGACTCGGCAGACACCATGCGCTCAGTGCTCCAGGAAATACGCGATTTCAGGGCTGAGCATAAAGTGGACTTAAACAAACTTAAAGAAGAAATCAAGGGAGACATGAAATCTGAACTCGAAGATATGAAGCAGGACATTTACCAAAAACGTTCTGCGAACTCCGCGCTAACCCAGGCCCACGAAACTAGGCTGAAAGAAGCGGAGGAACGAATCGATGAGGCGGAGACAGTAAACATGGCTATGTTAGATGCGTTGATTAAATCAATGAAAGAACAGAGAGCCATGCAGGGGAAACTGGTGGATTTGGAAGGTCGATCCAGGAGAAATAATATGCGCATTTATGGAGTACCCGAAGAGAAGGAAGGTAACTCCATGTCTGACTTTGTGGATCAACTTTTGAAAACTGAACTTGCTTTACCGGACACCAACCTACAGATACAACACGCTCATAGAGCTCTGGCTCGCAAACCGGAAAAGAATGCACGCCAAGGTCCATAGTGGTGAACTTTCTGGAGTTTACCACCAAAGAAATGGTACTGAAAAAGGCCTGGGAAAAGAAGATACTGATGGAAGGGCGACGTCTATCGTTCGTTCACGACTATGCAAGGAGGTCGTCCTGAAGCGCAAGGTGTACGTGGGAATAAAGAGGGTCCTTAAGGAGAAAAATATATGTTTCCAGACTCCTCTCGACAGGATGCGCATTCACTGGGACTCGGGAACACGCACATACGACAGTGCGCAAGATGCAGCGCAGGAGCTGAGGAGGAGAGGTTTCTCCGTGGAGATCCCAGACCGCAACGCTTCGGAGCTGTACCCGGAGAAGGAGCGTCTCCACCAGACCAAGACATGGCAGCATGTCGGAGAGAGGAGTGCAGGTGGGGACGAGACCACGAGCCGAGTAAGGAAGAGGCTACAAGAGTATGAGCGGATCCCTCCCGAGACTAACTGATTCATATTATATATATATATATTCACTGAATATATTTGTCACGACTTCATTTGGATTATATAAGTGCTATCGGATGCCGTTGGACTACTAGGATGCGTGAGATTGCGTGTTTCACCTCTGGTGAGGGGCCCTCCAGGAGGAGGCTTTCCCCTCTTCCTGCCAACAGGGACTTAGGGTGGCGAGGAATCACCCTATCTTGGAAGTCTACGTTTTTCTTTTTACGTTCTACGTTCACTACATGTAGGCCAGATGTTCAGGTCTGTGTAGTTTTCAGTTGTCTGGAGTTTTGTGCATGCAAAGGATTGGGTAATTTAAATGCGGTACAATAATATAAAATTGGTGTCACTTAATGTAAATGGGATGAATAATCCAGTTAAAAGGAGCAAGGTCCTGGCTAAAATGAAAAAAGAAAAGGCCTCAACAGGAGCATGACAAATTAAAACGCTTTGGTTTTAACCTGTTAAGCCCTGAGCCTGTTTTTCAGGTCTCAGGCTCGAAAATGACATTCCCAGAGCAAATGACCATATCTTCCCTTTTAAAAGGGTTAAATTAATAATCTTTTTTCTCAAAGTAATGATAAACCTGTGAGTTGGATGTAGAAAAGTCAGAATCAATATAGATGTTTTTTATTTTAAAGAAAATTCTTTTTTACTTATAGTGAAAACTACCCTTGGATGATGGGTTAGTAGACTAAAAGCTTTAGGAATCCAAAGTACAACATATAATAAGTACCCTGTATCAAGATTGATGCAAAACAAGTGACATTTGACCTTTTTAGAGAGATTTAGCAAAAAAAAAACACTTCTGGGGTCATTTGGGTGGAAATGGTTTTTTTCCATATCTCTGGCCCCCCTTGCTCGATTTTGATGGTTGACACCTCTTTCTGACCGTTAGAGCCAATAGAATCGAAGGGGGAGTCCTCCACACACACTCATTGTGAAACAAAAAGGTAGGGGCTTTGCGCATGCAATTTTGAGTTAGAGTTTAGATTTAGAGTGTTAGAGTGCTCTGACATCTAGAAACGGAAAAACATGGATTATCAATCTCATTGCTCATGGATTATCAGAAATCATTTCAAAGGGACACAGACACATTGGATTAACCTATGGATTAACTTCAGCAGCGTTTTTATCGTTTTAATGCCATTGAAGACCACTTTGGAGAGACTACAGAGCCAAGGTAAAAATGTTAGCATTTTTACCTACCTAGCACCACTTGTTTTGATGTCTGTTTTTGTTTATAACGTTGCGATTCCGTATAATTCAGTGATAATGAGGGTACCCATCGATTCTGTGTCACCTCACGATGTGAATCGATGTCAGGGATGTGGAGAAAAGATAAATAATAAGGTTTTGTGAGTGATTTTCGGTGCAGTAATCTGTTAGCATTTTTCGCTCGTTGCTAATTCAGAGGCTCAGTGACCCATTGTGGGTTTTCTTTTGAAAAATAAATAAAAATGATCAGTTAGATGAGTTTCTTCCCGTTACATGGATATAAAACATTCATAGTTTATTAAAATAACTGGCCCGGCTAAAATAACTGGATGGCCTACCTGCCTGTCAGCCTTCCATCTGTGCACAAACTTATCTCGTGCCCTCATTGGTCATGTGCGCGTTCGTGTGTGTTGGAGGGGCTCTGTAAGGAAGTGGCAGATTTTTTCCGGCTGTGTATTTTCAAATTCTAGCGCACTCGAGCTGGTTTCTCCAAAATTACCTACCCCACCTTTAAGGGAAGAGATACACATATATATAGAGGAGAATGATAATGGGGATTGTGGACCGTGTGATACTGTGGGATGCTTTGAAGGCTGTTCTCCGTGGAAAGCTGATCGCCCTAACAGCATCACAAAAAATGGCCCGGCTAGCCACATACAAAATAGAAAGATTGAGAGAAATGGAGACAAAACATAAGAGTACAGGGGATCAATCGGCATTACAACAAATTAAGGAAACAAGGGGGGAGATAAATTAGATCCTCAGAGGAGAAATAGAAAAAAGGCAAGGTTTTTAAAGCAGTCTTATTATGAATCAGGCTCAAAAGCAGCTAGACTCCTGGCCAGACGCCTGCTCAAACAGCAAGCCTCTAATACAATTCATAGAACAAGGGACCCCCAAACTAATCAACTATTGTATGAGCCAGATGAGATAGAAAGAATATTTGAAGAGTACTATAATACACTCTACTCTAATCCACCATTAGCTGATGAAAGCACAATAAGAAACTTTCTGAACTCGCTTGAATTGCCATCTATAGGTGAGATACAGAATGACACCATTACTTCGCAATTTACAGTTGAAGAGCTGGAAGCTGCAATCAGTAGGCTAAAGACAAGTAAATCACCGGGCAGCGATGGGTTCCCACCAGAGTTCTATAAAACTTTCACGAAGGAGCTAACACCTCTGCTTCTGTCTTGTTTTAATTGGACTCTTAAAGAAGGCAGGGCTCCCCCATCTTGGAGGGAAGCAATTATTTCCATTTTGCCTAAGGAAGGCAAAGACAAAGACCACTGTAAAAATTATAGGCCAATTTCTCTTTTAAATGTGGACTACAAGCTGTTTACCTCAATCATCTGTAAAAGATTTGAGACTTTTATGCCAGATCTTATTCATGAAGATCAAACTGGATTCATTAGAGGGCGCCAAATACAAGACAATATCAGAAGGACTCTCCATATTGTAGACAATGCACATAAAAAGGGCACAAGTATGGTTCTGGTTAGTCTGGAATGAACAAGACTTCACTTTAAAATAGGGAACATATTCTTAGATAGAAATGCCTAATTTTGAGTTATTTAGACATATTGAGCAGAGCTAAGACCAAAGCTCATGTACAACAACTTCCTTACTTACAATAAATAAGGACTAATTAGAGGGTTATTGAGGAAAAACTCTCAACTAATGGCTCATTACTTGTAGAATATGGTCATGAAGAATAAGGCATTAATAAGTGTTTTATAATGACTAATAAAGAGCCAATATACTGCTAATATGCATGTTAATTAACAACTAGTTGATGGTTAATTTGTCGCCGTGGGAAATGTAGTCTTTAGTGTCTGTCGACTACAGAGGTCATGTTTAGGTGAAAAGATTTGGCCTTTTTTCACAAAACCAAAAGACTGGCCCTAATAAGCAATTTCAAAGTTTAACATACATTTATTTAAGTCCTACGATAAGGACAGCAAATCAGCTGGATGAGTAATAAAGGAGCACTGTTGGTGTGGTGCCACTTTATATACTATAAACTATTAAATATTGGAACTGAACCAAATGTTTTGTATCGCCTATCAATTGTAC